>NC_081559.1:136077791-136282126 GCF_022355385.1 Mustela nigripes
GTCTCTCTCTCTCTCTCTCTTTCTTTCTTCCTTCCTTCCTTCCTCCCTTCCTTCCTTCCTTTTTAAAGATTTTATTTATTTATTTGACGGACAGAAATCACAAGTAGGCAGAGAGGCAGGCAGAGAGAGAAGGAAGCAGGCTCCCTGCTGAGCAGAGAGCCCGATGCAGGGTTCGATCTCAGGACCCTGGGATCATGATCTGAGCTGAAGGCAGAGGCTTTAACCTACTGAGCCACCCAGGCGCCCCAGTCCCTGTAATTCTATGCACCTCATCTGTAATACTGGGATAATATTATCTCATAGAGTTTTGTGAGGACTAAATGAGGTAATCTATGAAAGATCAAGTCACAATGGATGGCACACTGGTGTTTAATGAATGTTAGTAGAATTTATCTTTCTACATATCTGTCACTGGCTTTCATAACTGGGGCATCCTCTTCCTTGGAAAGTACTGTAAACATAATAATTCTGATTATTTTCTAGCCACTAGATAGTTCAACCTATGGTGATCTGCAATTTCGTCAAACTGTCAGGTGAGATTTTATCCTGTGCTATCGATAACCCAGGGAACACCATGTTTGAAAACTGCCTCGTACCAGGAGATACTAGGTAGATGAGGAATTGTGTATGCTTTGTCTTATTTTAGTGTCAGTTCCAGAAGGTGACTTTTCTGATTCTTTTTTTTTTTTCTTTTTTAAGAGACTGTAGCAGGGAGGATAGAAGGAGAAGGGGAGAGAATCTTAAGTAGGCTCCATGCCCAGTGTGGAGCCTGATTCAGGGCTCAATGCCACAACACTGAGATGATGTTCTCAGCTGAAATCAGGAGTTGGTGGGTTAACTGACTGAGCCACCAAAGCCCCCTCTGATTCTATTCTTAACCTCTGACATTATATCATATACTTTGGAACTGGTAGATAATTATGCATCAATAATATCCTTGAATGAATAAAAATATCAGAAGTCAACTTGGAATTTGGTTTTGTTATAATTTTCATTTTACTGGTTAGGAAACTGAAGTCCAAATACATCAAATGCCTACAGAATGAAGCAGAAGCAAACTCTGTGATCATGCAACAAGGTTCTTTCATTCTATGTATTTGGAGGGCTAGAGAGTCACTGTGGTAAAACAAAGGGACCAGCTCTTGGGGATCATGTTTCCTATTCCAGTGCATTTCTCAACATCTTCCCTCTGATTTTATGAGGCACACATTCGATATCACCAAATTAATTATAAAACATACATCCCTAACTGCTAATGAGAAAATACCTCTCACTAGGTTGGAACAAGGTCCCTATGAAAACATGGGGCAAGATTTAGTGAGTCCTCTTGCTATAAAATGAATTACGAAGGAAGACATTTTGAGTTCTAACACAAGGCAACTTTACAATGACAGGTCTTCAGGTGACTGCAATAATCCTAGTGTCCTTTGTATACATTTTCATTTTGTCTTGAGTCTGAAATCCCAACAAAGTCACTGGAATAACAATAGAATGAAGTCAGTTCCTGGATAGGCATGAAGCTCAATTTGACTCCTTATATGGACAAAGCATAGTAATGCCCACATCTGTCTTTGGAAAACAGGAGCATAAAAAAGTACATTAAAGTCAATAAAAATCAATTTTTTTTTATTTTCACAAGAAAGTTTTAATATTGTCTTGCTTATATAGACACTGAAAGCAAGTAGGTATTTACATATGAAGTGTTTATACATTTACTCTTTTTTCTTGAAGTGAATTATTATGTTTTTTAAAAAGATTATTCATTTGAGAGAGAGGGAGAGAAAATGAGCACATGTAGAGGTAGGGCAGAGAGAGAGACAAGCAGACTTCTGGCTGAGCATGGAGCCTGCCGCTGGGCTTGAGCCCAGGACCCTGAGATCGTGACCTGAGCTAAAATCAAGAATTGGACATTTAACTAACTGAGCCACCCAGGTGCCCCTGAAAGTGAATTATTTTTAAAGATTTCTTTTTTTCCTGAGCTCCCTCAATGAAATGCTATCAGATCAGAACAACTTACCAGTTAATCTTTGTCAACTCAGGAGGGAGAAGGACAGAATGTACTGTGACCTTAGTGCTGAGCCCTCACCCTGGGCTAAAATCAACTGGTTCCTTTAATCATTTTTCTCTATTTATTATTCTTTTTTGGTTATAGAAACTTATCATAAAACAGAGGAAACTTGCATTGTTTTACTCCCATAGTTCTCATGAAGTGTTTTCCTAGCTTGCCTCCTATTTTAAAAAGTGAGCGAGGCAAGGATCCCCTTTCTGGATACTAATTTTAAACAACTCTAACTGTGCAGAAGGCCAAGGTGGAAGTGAGAATTTTACGAAGGTGATTAAACACAGTTATATATTTATTCTTTGTAGTAAAGGGACTTAAAAAGGAAAAAGAAAAAAGAAAAAGTAGATTATTTGCCAAAAAGTGTTTGTCCGATTGTTGCCAAAGAACTGCTTATAATATTGAAAATACTGTTCAACTGTTTTGAATCTGTTCCAAGCTTCCTGATGTCAATCCACACCTCCCCCCCGCATCCCGCAACCCCATCGTGGTCCAGGTGACCCATTAATTTGGTGACCCATGGTTTTGTGTTTGTTAATTGCCTGGGAGTAGGAAAGGGGATAGTGATGGGAAAAAGGGATAGAAATAAAAATGTTTTATTTGCAAAATAGTGAGCTTCCATTCAATATTTCCTGCATTATGTATATGAAAGCAAATACATTGGAAGACTACAATAAATGATCTCAGGATATTGAAAAGGAAGGTTATTTGTAATAAAACTATAGCCTTTAAATCCTCTCGTAGTTTTCTCTTTAGGTGGCCGGGTGTTGGAAGCAACTTATTATCTAGTGACTATTATTGCTAGATCTCACATAATGATATACAAACAAAGCCTAAGAATGACCAGCTTCTCTGGTTGGAGCCCTGAAATATGGTTATATGATGACAGCAACATGGGAAAAAGTTGGCTGTGGGTATTTTTATTTTTTGGCAATATTGTGTCAAACATCCAGTTGGATTTTCTTTAGGCTGAGTACTTGACCACTAAGGGCTGGAGGGGAGGGAAAGTGAGAGTGAGGATGAGAGAGAAAGAGAGAGAGAGAGAGAGGGACAGTTAGAAGGTACAGATTATTTCATCCTGATCTTGAGCAATGGGTGATGGTAGAGGCTCATTGGCTGTATTTGGTTGAATCCTAAGAAATTGCTGTTTTTCTTTGCCACAATTCTTAGGTATCGGCAGTTTCATATAGTGCATTGTATTAGGTAACAATGAACATGTGTGCTGTCATTCTTTATTGCTTTAAACAACTACTTACTGAGTCCCACTTTATATAAGAGAGTGTACAGGACCAAAGTCTCTTCCACAGCCCCTTGGCCTGGGTGAATGCATTTATTTCTTGCCTTTTTGATTCAGTCCTGGCAGTCTCTAAGACTGGGCTCCAAATTACTTTCTCTGGGAGTTAGTGTTTTGTTTCCTTATTTATTTATTTATTTTTTGCTCTGCAGGGTTCCTGATTTTTATATAAGGGTGATTAACTCATATGCATGATTTCTGTCTTACTTTTCCATTTAACCTGAGAAAAATATTGCATGTCATAAAATTTTCAAAACTATATTTCAAAGGCTATAAAGTATTCCTTTAAGTGGATAGTTTGTTAGCCATTCCTGCATTTGGAGAATGTTTAGGTAGTTGGGTTACTGTCTTTGTGCATAAAGTTTTTTTTCCCTCTTACTTCAGATTATTTTCCTAAGATAGAGTCCCCAAAGTGGAATTACTTGGTCAAAGGGCATGAACATAGAAAACTCTCTTGATACATGTCAACTGGAAATAGCTGTATTTTTAATACTGCTTGATATATGAAGTTTGACTCCTCATCAGTCACAGGATATGTTAAAAAACAGCTTAAAACGACCTGCAGACATGGTGGTCCAAAACTGTATTCAATGACAATGTCATAGTCTGGATAAAGGAAAAGGTTTGGAGTTGCTGGTATCAAGAGAACCACTAGCTTTTCTCAAAGGGAATAACCTCTGAATAAGTTGATACCAAAAAGAAAGACCCAGTTCCCAATGCATGCAAGATTGCTTCAAGTTCTGTTTGTAATTATTTTGCCTTGAGGAAAGAAGAAAATGGAGACCAAGTGTCAACCTATGTTTAGGTAATTTTCTAAAGAACAAGTTGCAACTTTCACACCTTGGGAAAGAAGAAGTAAAAGACAGAATATGTCAGGTTTAGGTACTGTGTTTTGGCCTAAAACAGATGGTAAATCAGAGATAATTTAAGACCTGTCAATAATATCTATCAAGCATACTTTTAAATTCCCATGCATTTACTATAATGTGTCTCCCTAAATAAGATAAAACAGTGGAACTAATTAGGCTCTAAATTCTTTGGGTTTGGGAGAAAATGAGCCAGTGAGAAAAAGTTTCTACAACTGATGTCATAGCATTTGGTGAGATGGGCAGTGGGCAACTTGGGGAGGGACATGAGAGCCAGTAATCAAGGACTGGCTGCTGTGTGTGTTGGCTATTGCTTGCCCAGATGATGCTCTGAGACCGTTTACACTAAAATCCAGAAATAGGGTCCCGCAATAATTAAACTATGGTTTGAGGAGGGTCATTAACATCACGTGGCTCACAGCCACATCCAGCAAGGGGAAATGCCTGAGGCATGTGAATAGCCTGCCATGGGGCTAGAGTAAAACATCAGAAGACAGGTGGTGGTCAAGACCTCTCAGAGCCACTTTTGTAGCAAGAAGTATAGTGGTTTTGAGCATGGACTCTAGATCTAGATAGTTTAGATTAGAAATGGGGGGCCACCCTTTGCTAACGGTGTGGCCTTGGACAAGTCTACGCTTTAGTTTACTCATCTGCAATGTGCGGATAATCATAGTCCTTGTGCTGGGAAAATCGGACAGCTATGTATGTATAGAGGAATGAAACTTGACCATTCTCTTACACATTACACAAAGATAAACAATGGATAAAATACCTCAACATGAGGCAGGAATCTATCAAAATCCAGAGGAGAACATAGGCAATAACCTCTTTGATGTCGGCCATAGCGACTTCTTTCAAGACATGTCCCTTAAGGCAAAGGAAACAAGAGTGAAAATGAACTTTTGGGCCTTCATCAAGATCAAAAGCTGCTGCACAGCAAAGGAAATAGTTAACAAAACAAATAATAAATTAAATAAATGTCTTTTAAAAATTAGCGGATATTGAGAGTGTCCTAATCAACTGCACCATCTGTTGGACAAGGAAGCAACTTTGGTAAAGTGTCTCTGCCTCCCCAACTTTTTTAGCTGTTCCAGAGTAGCCATTTCAAGCAGAAATTTGAGCATATAGTTGAGGGTCTGTGCATCAGCACTCTTGAGATCTGGATGACTAAGTGGTGTAGAGTGTTGAGTTCAGAACCAGGGAGAAGAGCAGTCAAACTGGGCTCATTCATGGATAATTCAGGATTCCTCCGGTGCCCTGACACTGTGTGGTTGAATGGAAGACCAGACCCTGTTATAGGAAATAATGCAGAACAAGAAGACAAAGGATATCTTTTGTTTCTATTTTGGTTGGAGGAAATTGAAGAATCCAAGACTTATTACCAGGTACCCCATGTTTTGGAAGGCAATCTGGAGAACTTGTGCTTGAAAATTTCCCCTTCTGGGTTAAAAGTAGGAGATTATTACAGGTGCTTCTTTGGAATTTATAATATTTGAAATAATATTATAAAACCACCTACCTACCAGTTTATAAGGCCTTTACAGAGCTCTTGGTCAAATATGCAAAAATCTTTGTGTATTAAGAAGAGAAGTGACTGAAACAGGGCCCAAGAAATGCTGTGCACTTTTGATATTCCAGGGACCAGATATCAAGGAAGGATGTGTTATTTCATCTCCGAAACATGAACACCTAGAGTTGTAACAAAGAATTGTTGTTGACTTTAGGTCATTTGTATGTGACTGTAGTAAACTTAAGCCCCTTTATCTCTCTTGACAATTCCATTTAACCATTATGTAAGCCCTTGTCATAGCTTCTTCCCCTCTTGGATAATCATTTTTCCTTGTTTTTCAGTATCAGTGTCTCACAATAAAACATCAAATTATGAGATACCAAAAGCATCACTGACATTCTGTTTTTCTTTAATATACACTGGTACATTAAAAAAACAAATTTATAAACAATGTTTGTTTTTACTTAGTTTTTGACAGTAAAATAGACCTGAAAGATGTAATTACTTTCAAAATGACTGAAGGTTGAGTTAAAAATTTAACTGTCTGATTCTTGTGCTATTAGCTATATGTGAAAAGAAGAAAGTACAAAATGTGAGTTAAGAAGATTCAATTAAAATTCATGGGAAAACTCACTGGGAGTGAGTCAAATTGGAAAATATTGTTGAAGCCTAGCAGATTGTGCATTATGCCTCTAGGGGTCGTTCATTTGAAATCTTTCTCTCACACACATGCCATATACATAGATGTTTATCTGTTCTGAGTATATTTGAGCTCCTAGAAAGGTGTGTGAAATCTCCTCAAAAGAGAATTTCTTCATTGTTCTTGAGGGTTGTTTCTGCTTTGGTCTCACATGTGCTCCTGCCAGGTAGTTCTTTCAGCTGTTGAGATCACTCAGTTGGTGTGCTGCTTTGTGTCTGACAGGAGGAGTAACAAAACAGCCTCAGAGATAAGGACTAGTTGGAGCCATCATGGAAGATGCAGGAAAAGATTAAAGACAACTGGAGAATTTGCTGGAAGAGCATGAAAAATAAATTGCCCGAGTGAAGTAATGATTAATGAAGCCACTCCTAGAAACCAGTTAAAATTGTTAAAGACTATTCTTAAATACTTTTAGGAGTGCTTCTTTTTTTGAAATTTGTGCCTGCAGGGAAATTATATTGTAATATTACTGTTACTTTAAATTTAACTGAGAAATACATTTTTTTTATTAGGCTTAAAAGAAATTGGAATACACTCTCTCACTGTTGCAAGATTCTGACTTCATTCTTTGTGTCTTGCCAGCAGCCTTCCAAACTGTGAAAGTTACATAGTAATCTGAAGAATAATTTAGTGTATTGTCAAGAATTATCCTTGAAGTTAATAATTAACATACATCAGCATGCATTCATTAACTTTTCTTCATGGACTATATTATTTCCACAAATACAACCAGGATTTTTTAACAGCTGATCAACAGAAAGCTTCATTCATGGGAACATGTAAGCACAAGCTCTGTAGGCTAGAAATATTTAACTTGAGCATATCTATAGAATATTGAAATTTCTGAGATAAAGGTCTTATGTCAATATATACTTTAATTTAGGTGTGGGCAAAGGGAACAGAAGGTGGCTAAATTTAAATGTGTAAGTTGATATATGTGTAATTTCTAGATGCAAGGAGAAGGAATAAATAGAATTTTAGGAAAATGGATACTCTTCTACTTCTAAACACTGTGTTTCATATGCAACTAATTTATCAAGAAACTATAAGTTATAAATCTTTAGTTTATGGCTACAAGAGCCTCAGCTAAAACCCTAAGTTATACCTCTGAGATTCCAGCATATCTAATAGGCTTGTCCTGTGCCTCCCTGGGGACTATTTGAAAAAAGTCTGGGAGGCCTCCTGAGAAGAAGTGAGTCATCCTATGGAAGAGTCATCCTAAAGGAGAGGAAGGGTTGAGGAACAAAGACCTTTATGAACAAGGGGGTAGTTTTGTGTGTGTGTTACTCATCTTTGTCTTCCATGGGTCCTTATTTTTCTTGCAGAGTGTGCCAGATCTCGCGTGTAAGATTCAAAGTGAAACCAGTAAGAAAGATTTCTCACTCAAGTGTCTGAGATACTAGCGAGTGTAATGTGGCACCATTTTGTGATGCGGTAGCAAAGCGTGTGAGGGAACGAGGCCTCTGCGCTGAGAAGGTCATGTGCAGTGCACAGCTCTGGGATGGGGTCGATCATATGTCAACTCAGAGGCAAGGGCCCTCAGAGGAAGTATTCTCTCTGTTTCAGTAGGGAGACCCTTGGTGTAGGAGGGACAACATGAGCTCTTGAGACTCTCACCACTTGGGCAGGAGGCAGATTTGATTGATGCAGTGCATGTGTTGTGGCGTGGAGAGCTTGAGATGTTGGGGTGGTTTTGGAAGCACAGTCTGAGGCTGTCACCTGTGTCAGTCGTGGGAGAAGCAGGAGCAGGCAGGGTGCTGTGTGGAGCAAGGAGAGGTTGGATGTGCATCCGCTGAAGCTATCCAGCAGGGCCTCTAGACCGGTAGCTGGAAAATTGAACTGAGGGGGAGACGAAGAAACTAAAGAAGAAAATGTTTTGTGACTTGAACCCTTACACGTACACTTCCAGCTCATGTGGCTTTTGGAAAAGTGGACGTTTTGCATTATAATCATTTTATATTTCAGAAATAAAACCCAAGAACTTATTATTTGGTAATAAAGAATACAATGATGACTATATATTGAATGGTCAGTAAGTGTCGGGGCATATCAACATTTCCTTCCATGCCAGTCCCTAGACTTCTAGCGTAGTTTCCTCCGAAGGGCTGATCGGAGTCCAAGTCTGAAAGGCTGGTGGGGCAGGGATGGCCGAGATTCTCAAAGCTGCTGTATAGACAGTTTTCAGGCAGCTGAGTCTGTTCTGTGCATACATGTCCACTCTGTGTGGACACCTTATTTCTACTACAACTACTTTTCAAATCAGGGACTTAACCTGTTTTCAGAATGGATGTGTGTTGTCCCTTCCCTGTAATCTGTAACTACCTGGAATGATTCAATAGGTGCCCTTTTACCCGTTTGATAGATAGCAAAGTTGAGGTTCATAGGAGTCAAATTGCAACTGTGATTCAGTGAAGGAACAGCCACATGACCGAATCATCTGTCCAAGATCTCTGATGTGGCAAATCTTCAAGCTGTGGTTGATTCTCTTGACTCATCCTCACATCTAGCTTTGAACAAATGCTCTGAAGATGACTCTTCAGTCCTGAGAAAGGACATGGCCTCAATTGAGGGCTGTTTCTTTATGAAGCAAGATGACATGGGATTTACCACAAACATGGAGAAATGGGAACTCGAGTTTGGTTTCTCGCTATGTCCATCTATTAGGATAATTACTTTGTTCTTGTGTCTATATACAAACAAATGGAAAAGCTTTATAAGAATTATATGTGGGCATTATCTCTTATGCAAACACATCATTAACAGGAAAAATTATGGGAAAGAAGATTGGTTAAGACTACGAAGTGATTCATACTTGGCTTTGGAAAAGCTAGAGATCCTAACATATAAACAAATACTGCTCTATTTTGTTATTTAGCAGTCACATGTGTGATTTTCATTGTCTAATTAAATTATAGACTCCCTGAACATCATCATCACGTATTCTTTGTTTGTACTCTTTGCAGTGCCTTAGTACAGGGCAAACAGAGTGGAAATGGTGAAATTGTTTTTGTATTGAAATAAATACTTAAAAATGAATCTGGGTCTTAATTCCTGATAAGGCATATGTTCTAAAACCACTTCCTCTGCATCCATGTATTTGACCTCGAAAGTGATCACAGGCAGGACATGAAGTTGTCCCCTTGTCCTGCATGGTTTGAACCAAATGTCAGCTTTTCCAGGAAGCCTTTCCAGGCTGCTCACTTTGAGGTGGATGCATTTTCTCTGTGTTCTGTACATACTGAATTTGAGGCATTTATCTCACCATTTTAATACTGCACTCCCAGTGCTTTCCCCAAGTCTGCTACTCGCTACGTAGTAGGTGCTTAGTAAACTTAAGTGTGAATGACTGGTCCTCACAGTCCTTTTATAAATGACAATTTATTTGTATCTGGAAATATACTCACTTCCCAGTGGAAAAATTTATTTTCAAATGGCCAAACCCACTCTGCACTAATATGGAGTCACTAAAATCCATTAACTCTGATTTAAATACAATGTGAGACAGCTCTTAAAGAGGGAACCATAAGAATTAAACCCAAGTCTTCAGTATGACCATACTGCTGAAATATTGTATATTCTCATCTCCATTGGCTTCTTCCATTCTAGATGGCTTGCGGGAGGCTCTCGCATTCTGTGTGCATGGGAGTGACTGACGGAAAATGAGAAGTCAACAGTTCTGTGATGTATAAATGTGACATTATTTATTTGAATCTCATATAGAGCTGTTATGGAAAGGAACTGCTGCTGTTTGACTTTTGTTTTTATACCTTACAAGTGATAAGACTGCTCGAAGATGTATTTCTTCTCTTTCTCCCTCCTGTCCAGCATCCTCAGTGTCTATGGTTTTCCATTTGTTGCCATGACATATTGATTAAGGTTGAGCTTCCCTGAGACCTTGAAATGATGGTTCTCTCCTCTCCTTTTTCGTTTCTGAGGTAATAGAAATCTATCTATCAATAATATTTATTAATAATTACATTTTAAACAAAAATGTTTAGATAATTCCTATGCAGCATGTTTGCTGATGTATAAAAGTAACCTCAAATGGGTCTATTGTTTGATTCTCTTTTTAACAGTTATGAGATACTTGATAACTACATTACCATGGCTGTATTCTCAAGTATTTGGGTGTTACCTTTGAATTGTCAGAATGGTTTCCTGAATTTGTATGTGTGGTTTGACCTCAGGCCTATAAAGCACAATATAGCCATATGATTTTGGTTCTTAGGATAAGTAAAAAATGGACTTCTATGTCAACATTCTATGCATTGAGACGAGGGATTTTTCTTCTTCATTTATAAGAGCTAATGATTATAATTGGTAGTATTTTCTTAAAGCATAACAATAGGATGAATGCTAAAGAGTTGTGTTGGTGCAGCTTGCTGTAGCTAAGTTTATGAGTTCTAGCTCTTAATCCCAATGAAATACAATTTTATTTGAGGTAGATCTGCAAGGGGGAGAATGACTATTAATTCTGCAATTCCAAAATAACTAATGTACTTGGTTTGAAGCCAGGTACACTGTGAGTTCTGCATTTAAGTGCTCTTGTGGGAAATACAGAAAGAGGTTTTAACATATGGATTCTCAGAAGAAAATGCAACTGTTCCGTACAAGAAATATTGAGTTATTCTTAGTACTTTTTAATGTGTGGTTGACTGTATATTTTTTGAGTGGTGCCATTTTTAACACTTGGCAATTCAAGCCAAAGGTCTTCATTTCCTGGGGTAATTTTAATAACTTACCCATTCATACAGTAAACATTTAGTAGGGATTGATGGTAATTCCCTGGCTTAATTTGATGAGAAATGCAAGGAAGGTAGAAGCAGGATCTGTCTTCATTGGATTTACAGTACTGTTGCAAAATAAAACTGATACATGCTTTTGTGTGTGTGTGTGTGTGTGTACAAAATGGTACTGAATCTTCATGTATTAAAAAATTTGCAACAACTCCCTACTGTGCTGTGATATAGGCAGAGGTCTTGTAACACGTGCCTGGGAGGAGTTCACAATCTGAAGGTATATATGTGGGGCAGGTAGCCTGGAAGGGTGATAATCGAGAGATGAGCCAACCATCTGAGCTGGCATGAAAACACTGTGCACCCAGCTACACAGTCTGCCTGTGAGAACTGAGGGGAGGCTTCAGAGAAGAATGGGAGTTTGATGAGGTTCTTGAAAGACACTATAGCCAAGTTGGGTAGGTACACTCATGTGCTGAGAGAGGGCAAAAAAGAAAAGAGGTTCCTGTGGGGTCAGAAAGGCTCCTTTGAGAACTGAGCTACATCTTGCAAGAAGTTTATATATCACAATGATAGATATTTATAATTTCTATTTTTGAATATATGCATGACCAGGAGAGAAAAATGGCAAGGGAGCCCAGGCAAGAAAATTCTCAGCAGCAAAGGTGCAAGACGTGGATAAATGTACACAGAAGGAGAGTGGTCCACTGAAATGCAGGTCCTTTTACTAGAAAGAGATCTACTTAGATGGATTTGAGAATAAACAGGATCTGACTGAAGGGTTGGGTCAAATGAGCAATGAGCAAAGCTGTGTAAAAAATACAAAACATTGCATGTGTGCTAGTTATTCTAGGGTGAAGTATTGTGAATGTTTTAACCAAACTATCAATATACATTGGTTAAATGCATACAGTGGGTTTGAATCAAGACTGTTGCTCCCTGGTTGTGTGACCTTGGGCAAATTACCGATCCTCTGTCTGCCTCAGTGTCCTTATCTATTAAAAAAAAAGGGTTAAGTCACAGTTCTTACCTCATAGGGTTGTTATGAGGACTAAAAGAGTTGATATTTTTGAGTGCTTAAAAAAAGCCAGCACATTAGTACATATATTAAGTAAAAAGATATTCAGTCAGCAATAGAAACTATTATGGGGTCTTAATCAGGGAATGATATAATAAAATAATGTATGAGGCAGTTCATCCTGGTAATGATAGACAGGACGGACTCGAGTTAGGGAAATTTCTGGAGGCTGGAAGATGAGATGGGAGAGATTTCATGGATATCTGGATAAAGACTGTGGGGGCTTGGAGCAGGGTAGAGAAAAACTAAGATCTGAACGAGGACATATTTCAAAGAAAGAAAGAGCTCTTAGAACTTGGGGGAGGGGGTGGACATAGGGATGTGCATTGTTGTAGCCAAAGATGACTCCAGTGTTGAGGTTTTGAGAGACTGGGAAAAGCGTGGTGCCATAGACAACAAATGGGGGGAGTTATGCATGGATGGACCTCAAAGCTTAGTAAATGCAATCTACTGCACTTAGCCTAAATTTGCTCAAATAATAATAATCATTAGCTAGAATTTCATCTTCCTTTGTGCTTTTGTGCAATTCTTTTGCCATCTGTTCTAGGAAAAATTCAGGATGTCATTGCTCCTTGAATGGAAAACAAATTCTAAAAGGAGAGATTCCTTAAAATCTGTATATTCCAAGCATTTAACTAAATTAAAAATAAGACAAAGATAAGGAAGAATTTAACTTTGCAACTGCTTGGAGTTTTACAGAATAAAATCGGAAAAATTATTATTGAAAAATTATTTTTGGTTGGGAATTTTAAAAAAATGAATGAAACAAAATAAAACAAAATAAAAACTAGGTCAAGAAATGACCCCGAGGCAAAGTCTTAAATTTTAAAGGTCAACAGGTCACTATACTTTAAAAACTGTAATTATAGCTCTTAATTCTTCCACAGGCTTACTGTGTCATGTTAAGGTTATTCACTCCCATATACCATGCCCCATAATGTCACTCGAGGTATTCTTATGGCTTCTCCAGGTATTAAAGAAGCTTGATATGTTTTTGTTTCATTAATCTTTTCTCAGAGGCCAGTGATGAGTTCATCTGACTCTTTTCCATCAAGTTGAAAATTCTTTTCAATTAAAAGCTCATCTCTACAGATGGTATTAGCATTAGAAGAGGCCTATTCTGTCTAAAATAACAAATATTGGGATATTTCAAGAATAGCTCTATAAATCATTGGAAATAGAGTTGTGTGTGTGTGTGTGTGTGTGTGTGTGTGTGTGTGTGTGTTTAAAATGAGTAAAAGTTGCATGGATGAGAATCTGGCCCCTATGTTTTATTGTTGCTAGAATGGATCAGTTTCATCTCAGGGTCTGGGCAATTCTGTTGCACATTAATGTGAAATATTGTGAATGTTTTAACCAAACTATCAACTATGAAACACTTTATCCAAAACATTGTGATTACAAAGGCGATAATAGAAACAGTTTAAACCAGAAGAGAATGCTCTGTTAAAGAGGACTAGAAAGACCATTTATTGAATAGTATGGATTTCTTCCAAGGCCCTGTGTGCAGAAAGCATGCAATGCGTGAATAATTCATCTAGAAATTCTATCGTGAAGTTGTATCAGTTTCCACAGTAAAACCTGGCCATGGAGGAGGAAAATACATCAACATCTGTGACAAGCTCTATGAAGAGACAGTGGCAAAGCCTTTCAGGCACCAGGAGCAAAGCAAAATATAATAAATTCACTTAAGTGTCAAATTTGTGTCGGCTGAATAATGACACCATATGTCTGGGTTGCTATGTCACCGTAGGCTGCTCTGAAAAAAACACATGGCTTTATAGAAACGGCTGTCAGCCTGGGGAAGAAACCTTGCTGGATACTGCCTTTCTGTCCAAGAAAATGGAGTCTGCCCAGTAAGTGCAGGGTCTGATGATCAGAAATGATTGAGCTTGTTTTGTTTGTTTTGTTTTAAATAGTTTGTCTGCATCTAGACTGAACGTGCTTTTAGACTTGGTGTGTATAGTTAGAGAGGCTGTGCTAGGTGTGTTCCTTCACATCTTTCCAGTGAGTTGGAGCAAGGTTTTGAAACTCAGTTGGCCTCTGTGATACACAGTATCTTTGCATAGCTCCTGGAGCAACCTTCCTTCCGGAACGTTATAGGCATTGTTTCACTAATTGCCTCACAGTATTCCTAGGAGGAATCAAGGACTCGGATATTAGTTTGCTCCTGGGCAACTGAGGCACAGAAATATTAGGGTCACATTCGCTCTTAGGAGACACGATTCTGGAGACAACTCAACATTCTCGATGCCAGCCAGTCAATCATACATGGCGGCCACTGGAAAGGGGGTTTGTCCTTCCCTTCTGGGCCTCTGCTTCCATTCTTCTGTCATACTCAGTGCTGGCCGGATGCCCACTTCATGGCTGCTTCACCAGCCCAGAGCTCCTGCTCAGCAGCTATGTGAGTGGGGACTCCACAGAGTGCACAATAGGATGCCATTACCAGAGTCTGTGTGCTTGGACACAGACCCTGATGTCTGGCAGGTATGTTCTGGGTCACAGCTCTGACCAGCCTGGGGCTGTCCTGAGCCCACAGGGTCACTACGACACACACCAGCATTTGCAGCCCCATCTCAGTTGCATACAGTGGCTTTATCAGTGCCTTGATTTTCTACCACTATTAGTCCAATGGTACATAAAGTAGGTTGTGACAAAAAGAAAGCACTTGGAATGGGTGTTTTAATCACAAGGGCATAGGCTGAACCTGTGAATGGATCTGTTATAAGGAACATTGCATGTGTATTCATTCTCCATGGAAGAGCCTTCCCCACTCCCAAAGAATTTAAAAACGCTAAATTAACTTTTAAACAGTGATGATTTTAGGAGTGGTTCTCTCCCAAATGGGGACTATCTGAATCACTTGGTAAGCTTTTGTGTGTGTGTGTGTGTGTGTGTGTGTGTGTGTGTGTGTATAACCTTGGAGACACTAATTTGTTGGATCTGGAGCCATAGCTGGGGATTAAAACACAAAAAGCAAGAAAACCCCTTCCCCAGGTGAATCTGATGTGAAGTTAATGATTCTTCTGAGGCTTGCACATGCCCTAGTTCTTCTCGCCTTGCCCCTCAGGAGCATAAAACCTCAAGTGCAACATGAAACAGATAAAAAGGATTTGCGGTTTCCTGACCAGACAGAGGTGTTTCCCATTCAGCAGGAAAGGTAAAGAAATGAAGATCGTATAAATGCAGGGGTTTAGACCCAACTGGAAAAGCGAAGTTTCAGGTACATAAGCCTGGGAGACACCGTAGCTAGGATGGCTCTGACTGGTTCCCTCCGTCCACCACCATCCCAGGCATTTGCGGTGACAACCCAGTTCCCTGTTGGCTGCTTTACCCTCTCTTGAAATCAAAGAGCAGAGCTTGTGCTGAGGCAAGATGGCCACAAATTCAGAAGGGGAGGCCTATTTCTCTACCACCTGGAACCAGGCTGAACCTGTGACTGGATATGTCAGAAGCAATGTGGTCTCAGGTCTTAGTCGACACGTTCAAAAAGACTGGTTGCTTACACTTCTCTCTTCCAACACTAACTCTGAGTTTCTCCCTTTTCAAACCCAACTGCTCCCTTGACAAGAAGCCTGAATTACAAGGAGAGGCTGTATGTACAGCGTTTTGTTCAATGGTCTTAGCCAAGCTGCTGGCCAAGAACCAGAATCGGTGGTCAGTTGTGAGAGTGAAGCATCCTGGGCGTTCCAGCTCTGCCGAGCCCCAGGTAACTGCAGCCCAGTCAACACTGCATGGAGCCGAGGTCCCACACAGGTGAGCCCGGTCAACCCCCAGGATCACAAGAATTAATAAGACGGTCGGTGTTATTGCTGTCAAGTATTGGGGCAGATTGTCAGGCAGCCACAGACAACTGAATGAAGGATCAGTGTGTTCTCCAGTCCACAGACAACTGAAGGAAAAAAAAAATTGATCAAAATTCAAATTCCCACACAGTATTTCTGGTCATACTTTCACCTACCATGTGGCAACTCCATGCCCCTGGGATTCTTCCCAGGTAATTTCTCTAAGGGATATCTGGAGCATATGATCTGTGAACTGGACCATTTGGCCACTGTGTGGTCCTGGGGTTATGTTTTTTATTCTTACTCTGATGACACGTCTGCTCTCAGGTGACATCACTTTACTGTGATGACACTGAGTGGTAGCCCGGCCCCTGTGTCCCTAAAAGCAGCATTGCTGTTGATGGCCGTGATTATGAAAGATGACCACAGGCCTGTCGACGCCCAGAGGGGAAGGCCCTGAAATCCATATCAAGGTGCCATCTCCATCAGTAATGTGGCCACTGGTGCCACCGTGGCTGATACTCTGGGTTCGTAAGGTCCCCTGGGGATTTCAGGAAACAGGTCATGATTGCAATTGGTGATGTAAGTGCTCATATCTTCATACTTAATAATTGTTTGTTCAATTAAAATAAAGAGTTGAGTCATTCTGTTTAGATTTTTTATTATCTAATTTTATTTATCTAAATGAAGAACTCTGTATCAGTGTTGCTGAAGTTGGAACATTTAGCCTTCAGAGAGACTGACAAGACTGATTGCTATAATAGGATGAGGATACTTCTCAGTCAGGTTTTCCTCAGCAGGAATGAATGCTTTATTTGGGTGAGCTAAAGTATTTGTGTCGCTTTTTATTTTCAATAATTTGAGTAAGGGAAGAAAGATTTTCCTCTTCAGACTCTACTGATAACCATAACAACATCCCAGCCTCACAAATAGGAAATACGTAAGACACGATGAGTGGAAACCCAGAGGAGAATTGATTGGAATCCCTAATGTAGTAATTAGGTAAATGTTTGATATCACACTTAAACACCAATATCTTGGAATTATTTCTGGAAGATGGTTTTATGTACTCTCTTTTTGTCTCTTCCAAAGGGACCGTGTCTCCCTTCAGGACTGAGGTTGGAACAGATGGAAGATATTTGAAATGTAGGATCATTAATTGAAAATATGCGGATAAATACAAATTTAATGAGATAGGAAAATGGGGGAACAGGAGGGAATGAAGAAACCCTGAGTAAGAAGGTATCAAGGCGGAATTGTCTTCTAGTTTATGTTGTAGGACAGCTTGATTCTCATGCTTGTGGTTTTGGGAAATTGAAGGAAAGGAGACAGTCCATGTTTCCTGGGCATCTAGGCATCAAGAGATTAATGGGGAAGTAAAGGGGGACATTTATGCTTGAAATAGAACCCTCTTTTGATGTTCTCCCTTGAGATACTAAGAGAAACCAGATCAGAAAATGATTCTCCTGACTGATTAGGGTACTTCCTATAGTAATGTGATGATTGGACAGTGATTAATCCCCTGTGCCACTGATGCATTTTCAGTGTCACGAAACATCTTAGAAAAGCCAAAAAGAAAGAAGTGACTTCCACACATTTTTTTAAACGAAAAAATAAAGTTTTGAGGTCTTTGTTCAGAAAGTCAAACACTAATGTTGGAGAATCATTGCTAAATATTTCTTGAAAGTAAATTGAGTTCCTCTGAGTTATGTTAAACTTGGTAATTTTCATAGTAGAGTATAAATAGGTCCTCACTTAGTTAACTTGGCTGTTTTTCCTCATAATGAACATCTGGTTAAATTCTTATATACAAATGTGAAAGAATTATATTTTTTGGAGATACTGTTCTAGGAATCCATTTGACACTTGGAACTCTCTTTAACCTGCCCAAGATGTTCTGATAACTCTCGAATTTTGAGACTCACTTTGTCAGACACATTGGCAAGAGGCCCATGCTTGAGGAGTAGACCTTTTAGATGCAGGACCCCTTAGCCAATTTGGAAGATTTTGAATTTTTGTTGGAACAATGAAGTCGAGTTCTAAACCCTTTCCCCACATGTTATAAATATTAACAATGAAGGTAATGTGGGTGGTGGAGACTTTTTTTTCGAAATGTGGATTTCAGTATTGGCTGAGATGATAATAAAGTCATTCACTGAGAAACAGAAGAGGAGGTTGTTCTAATTTTACATTTGCCTTATTTCTCAAGAAGGGAAAAGGAATAAGAAACAGCTTCTGCATAGTAATCAAGTTTATAGAGTCAATACTAATGGGTATAATGGGTTAGGCCAAATTACACAAGTATTTATAGTTTGAAATTTTAAGAAGGTACATTGCTTAGTCGTTAAGGAGGCAGGCTTTATGGTCAGAGTCCCTGGGCTTAAGCAATGCCTGGCCACTTCCAAGCTCTGTGAACCTGAGACCTACAGAAGAGAAGCAACTTGTCCAATTTTTTCTCCTTAATGCCAGATAGGTTAATAATAATACTTAACTCATGAAGTAGTTGTGAAGATTTATTTTAGTTCTTGGTTTCATATCTTGAGCAAAATAATAAGTGCTCAATAAATACTAGTGGTTGCTAGCATTATGCCTGAGTAGAGAAAAGTACCCATAAGCAAATTTATGCAGTCATGGAGAAAAAGAAAAATAATTCTTTGTTCACATTTTCTAATCTCTTTTAGATACTAAAAAGGAGGATGAAGGAATAAGGAGAATCTCCATCATTATGCATGTAACTTTAATGAATTATTCCTTAAATGAGAATCTTACTTATAATCCTTAATATGCTGGCTAATGGTGTAACTGCTTTTATACCATTCCTTGAATAGACACTGTGCTAGAACACCTCTTTTAGTCTGCCGAACATGGAAGGTTCCCTACCATCCCTTTCCTTTTAGTAAAGGGAAGATGTTCTGTGCACACTGAAAACATTTGTGGCTACAGAGTATCTTGCCTCTGCTACTTGGCTGGGATCACAGAAGCACGGTATGAAGCAATCAGGCACAGCAGAATGCACTCCCAAATTTGGCAGAAAATGTGTCACTTCTCAAGGCAAAAATAAGAAGAGAAAACATCACAGATGAACCTGTTGTCTGCACATCTGCAGAAGTGAGTCCTCTGACTGGAGCCTAATTGTGCCCTGCCAGTGAAGTCAGCGTGTTTCCAAATTGCTTTGTAGAGGAGATGCAGGAGGTCTCCCAACCTCACTCAAGCCCTGGACTGTCTTCCTGAGTCCTGGCAAAGTCATCAGGATGGTTTGTTATTGTTGTTGGCCAGCGATGCTGCTGTAATCTGGATATTGCTCTATCATTTAGGGATGATGGTGATTTACCTAAATTTAAAAAAAAAAAAAAAAGATTGGGAGTCTCATTTATCAGAGTGCCAACACTGACCAAAAGACTGTTCTTCTTGCTGTTTTTGAGACTTATTCCTGGAAATGAAGTTGGGAGGTACAGGTCATCGCAACTTGACAGTACCCATTAGCGTCACTTAAAAAAAAATTATTTATTTATTTATTTGACAGAATGAGAGAGAGATCACAAGTAGGTAGAAAGGCAGGCAGAGAGAGAGGGGGAAGCGGGCTCTCTGCTGAGCAGAGAGCCTGATGTGGAGCTCGATCCCAGAACCCTGGGATCATGACCTGAGACAAAGGCAGAGGCTTAACCCACTGAACCATGCAGGCACCCCCCATTAGCATCACATTAAGACTGCATTCACTAAACTGTCTTTTCAGTGTAATTTAGATTCCCATGCAACTCTTCTTCTGGAGGCAAGAATGATCTGATCACACTCAAGAACCACTTTGACCCTTTGGAATTTCCATTTATCACTGTGAATGAATACATTGGTGTTTTGAATCAGTCTCATAGGTATTTGGCTAATGTCCATTTTTAGAAGTTCATTACTCTGGGTCGAGGAAATACACACACGCACACACTATATCATGTTGCCCAGCTGGACCTAGCATGGGCTACACTGGACCTTTTCAAGACGCAGCCACGCAGGGTCAACCTGGGACCTGCATCTGTCTTCAACCTTTCTCCCCTTGCTGCTAAAGACTGGATCAGGGAAATAAAACCTACCTTTCTTGTGCCCGCTAACTATAGGGTTATACCCCACTCCCACTGGGCCAGGCAATGTTCTGATTCTTCATAAATTGGCAGAGAATGGGAAGAAAGTAATTCTAGAGACTGAGGAATTAGCGAGATCCTGTGAGGCTTCCTATGCTCAGCTCTAATTATGATGTCATTGGCACAACGTCATTGGAGAAGCCACTTGATTTGTGCTGTATTTTTTGGGCTCTAATCCAATTCCATTAAAAGCTGGAGATGAATTTTTATTTCTCACATCTCAGATTCTTGGCAAATATCCAGAGACATACACTATCAACACATAGTCACTATGTTTGTTTAAAGTCTGTCTTATTCAGTGTGGTGATACAGGGCTGACTGCTAAGGAAATAGGTCTGATAACTATAGAAAGGGAAAGCATATAATAAAAATACGGCTAAAATTTCAACTCCTCCTCATCTCCATGCCATTTGTTACTTAACATTTCGAATCTTAACGTGGTTATAAAAATTCGTATACTAGAAGAAATAAACCAGCTGCCAAAGTCGTTGGGGCCCAGATAATAAAAAGTCTTAATTAGACATATCCTGTTTGTTCTCAAAATCTAAAGTAAATATCAACTATTTTTGACTTTCCTGTTTGGCTTAATTCATTGAGAAATATTGTCAAAGGAAGTCCATATACTTTTTGAGAACCAGGTTTAAATGAGTAACACTTTTCCTTGCCTTAAAAAAAAGCGCCAACCAAAACACAGCCTTGCAAGGTCAAGCTTTGCTGACAGAAGCTGCCCTCTGCTTTACCTGTGAAAAACAGCCTCTGATCTTCCCAGCCAGCCCCCAAAACGCCCTCAGGCACCAAACCTGCAGTCCCAGAAACCACTAACAAGGTGATTTCTCTTCACTGACACTCCCTTCCCCTTTGCCAGAAATGTAAAGAGGATGAGCTACCTCATAAACTCCTGGCTACCTTTGCTCCCCCTGAAGTCACAAGTTCTTTGTTTATCTTTTCTTTTTGAACCCTGGGAAAAGTCTATCAAAGTGGTCTGCTCTGCCAAAAGTCTGTGCACTTAGGACCTGGCGCTGTGACAAGTGCCTGCAGAGAAGAGAAAAGATTTCAGTGTTTCTTAGTGTTATTTTCTCCCTTGAGATGTTTCCAGAGACTTGAAAGGAGGGCTGAGCTGAAGAGCCGATTAAACTTGCTCCTATTAAAAGTGAAAGTCGATGGGAACGACCAGCTCTCTCCGCCTCCACCCCCGACGCAGCGACCCAGGTGACGGGGATCACTTATAGCAGAAATGAGAGCCGGGCAAGACCCGTCCAGCCCTCTCTCCGCCCTTTCCCCTGGCAAGGGCAGAACTGTTTCCTGTGGTCTCTCTCACTGAGTCTGGTTGAATTTTAAAACATGCTTCAGGAAGACAGTGCCCCAAATTTCCTCGGGGAGTTCTCTCCACAGAGGAAAACTTGGCTAATATGTTAAGGATTTCTTTGAGTTAGGCTCATCCCATTATTTTGAGACAGTCCTTGCCTCCTCTGTGCTTTGTGGTCTTATGAGATGATTCAGTTCTCCACTTTCTCCACATCTGAGGAGGAGAACTGTATCATCATCAAAATACTGTTTGGAAAGACTAGAAGGCTGGGGCCAGAGAGAGTGTTTACACCACCCACTCCGCGTAGCTTCGACATTTCTTCAGAAAGCTCCACTTTTTCCAAAAATCTAGAGAAAGCATTTGCGAAACTTGAAGTTGGCTTGTTCTGTTGTGGAGGTGCCGTGGCCCAGAACCTAGAGAAAAATCTGGGCTCTGTAGCCTGTGCTGGGCCCCGAGCCTAATGGGACTGTCTGACATGAATCCTTGACCAAACTGAGAAGGTCAGGAACATTTTCCAGAACACTCATCTCTACTTCTGAGGCCTTTCTCCCACTTCCAGGCTCCCGCAGGTGGTGTCGGCATCACTCTGTGGCTCCTCTGTCCGGTGTCCTTACCTTCGCTCATTCTTTCTAAAATTGTCACCTTGGAAAGCATTTGCCGGGCCACCAGAAATGCTGAGCTATTGAGGGGATCCCCCTTCTCCCTGGGCACCTCAGGTTATTTACCTTTAATAGCGAATACCGCCTTTCAACCGCGGGAGTACTTTTCCAACTCCAAGATTCCAGATGCCTGGAATAGAAATGCCATTTGTGGATCATTTTTTTTTCCTCTGTGGAGGCACTGAGAAGAGGACTTATCAGAAATCTTCCGATGTCACGCCGTATTAAGAAAATGATAGACAACATCTGAGAGCCAAGGGATGTATTTATTTAACGGAATCTTTACTTCTGCCTGTTAGGTGGTTGATGTTATGGTTCATACTTTATGGGAAGCTAACTAAGTCTTGTGGAGTCTAAGACACTTTCCCCAGATAACACAGTCAGAAATGGAATTGGGTTTGAACTTACGTGGTCAGACTCCCAAAGCCGTCTTTCCAAATCACCATGTAATTTTTAGTAGTGGGAATGGTAGTGTAGCTAATGATAGCGGTGAACACTGATGGAGGGCTCATGCACCAGGCCTTGCGGCAAACCCTTCATGTGTGTTATTCTATTGCATCCCGAGAGTTATCCCATGAGGTAGGTAGTTTTAATATATCTCCTTCCTATATACAAGGACAGTGGAGCACAGAGAGGCAAAGGTTATGTTCATTTGATATCCTATATCTCACTTAGGGGTGTATTCTAGGTAACATAACTATTCAGTTGCACGGCTGTGGATTTGGACCCAAGCAAAGTGACTGTAGAATCTGTACTCTTCCCTGCCTTCCTTGATGACTCTATCTTTATCTCCACAGAGACAGAGGTAGCCCTGCCATCCCAGTAACCATTCACATGTAGGCCTTCACACATGGCTTTAGAAGCTGGTCTACTCATAATTTACCGCAGAACTCCCTTACCCGATAAAGACGCAGCACCCACAGGAGGCAGCAAGAGGACAGAGTGGAGTTCCAGTCTTACCCATCAATTTTTAGGACCATCCAACCCGTCATTTCTGTGTTCTCTTATGTAATTACATATGTTCCCGCTGCAGCCAAATCTCTCTCTGAAGTTTATTGTCCTCCACTCTATGGAAAACAATGATCTGACAGTCAACCAAATGCTGCATTTCAAAAGGTCGTCTGAATAGACACAACATTGGTCAGTGCTAAAGAAAGAAGGTTTAGATGTTTTAAGCAGAGAGAGGCAGAGAGCAAGACAGAGAGAGCCAGGGATAGAGAGAAAGAGAGATTGTGGCAGAGTGAGGGACTCTAGCTTGAAAGTCAGCTGGAATATAGATGCCAGATGTCTATCTCCCAAGGGACCGAGAAGCCACCCAGGAGAAACATTGACCCGAGGGTAGAAGGAACTAGGCAAGGTGCTCGTCCAGAACAAAATCTGGTCACTAGTTGAGAAGACATGATGGCCATTCTGAGTATGGCCTGGTGTATTTAGAAGGCTGCGAGTAAAAATTTAAAGAACATTCCGCATAGTCTGCAACACTGTAGCATAAATAACACTGTTTGATTAGTCACGCATAGAGACGGGGAAAAAAAATTCTTTCTCATTTCCCCACTTCCCCAGCATTTAGCATTCCTGAGTTCATTGTGTTGCCCGTGACCAAAGTAGTCAGTTCGTGGATGATCGAACAATCCAACGGGAACCACTACTTGGTCTTTTTGTGAAAGCAACCAGTAGGAAGGAGAGCTTATTACCTCAGGGACTGAAATCTGGGAGGAGATTCCCTCTTGCTGCTGGTGGCCATCTTTTCATTCACCGAGAAGGATGACAGATCTGAGAGAGACATCATTTGAGCCTTTGGATTAATATCCCTTCCAGCTTCCATCAGTCTGATTTGGATTTTCTGAACTTGCCACCCAGAGTTTTCACAGTGAGGTTGCTAGTGATGGATTGGGTCATCTTTCAAGCTAGATTTGTCAGAGAAAACCTCTTTAAGCATCTGAAAGTCTATGGATCGAGGTGATAACAGTGTTCCGTTTCCCAGGGAGGAGGTTAGAGGTGAATACATTTTTTTTTTAAGATTTTATTTTATTTATTTGACGGAGAGAGAAATCACAAGTAGGCAGAGAGGCAGGCAGAGAGGGAGAAGCAGGCTCCCTGCTGAGCAGAGAGCCCAATGTGGGGCTCAATCCCAGGACCCTGAGATCATGACCCGAGCCGAAGGCAGAGGCTTAACCCACTGAGCCACCCAGATGCCCCAAGGTGAACACATTTTTAAAGAAACAATTATTTCTTTGTTAATAGGAAAATAGTATGTATACAATGTCAACTTTTCCTAAAATTGTGAGACAGTCAGCTGATCACACTGCTTCTTTGTCTTTAGCCACTCAGTGTTTGAGGTGTAGCATTTGCTCCTCTAAACTCCCAGGGATAATTTGTGAGAGATCTCACAGATGGGCTTTTGAACTTACACACACCTCATTTGTCTTCCTCCTATGAGGTGGGGTTTCGCATCTCTTCTAACCCAACGTATTTCCAAATTCTCTCATCTTATGGGGTCAATTGCAGAAGTATTTGTCAAATAAAATAAAGAATTTATTGTGGTATCTGCAAAGTAGGAGGTGATGGGGACTAATAGCTTCCAGAGGCAAGAAGGTGTTCTCCAGAGACAGGAGTGAGGAGAATCTGAGTGTGGGACCTGATCCGTTTTCCTGGTGTATTTACCTCCTGCTTTCAAACACACTCGGGCCATTCATGGGAGAGGTAAAACGGGAAACTTTTCTTTGAATGAAAGCCCCTCAGGTAGGCTGGAGGCTCCCCTTCCACCCAAGTCCTCTTTGTCCACTCTCTGGCTGCTGTACTTCTGGAGAGCGGCAAGAATTGCCTTTGAGAGGGAGAGAAGGGGGTAGAACGGGGCCCTTAAAATGACTGAATTTACTAGCTACTCTGAATTGGCTTCCTGTATTTCATCCTGGGGGAAAAAAAATTCAGAGCAAGTGACAAAAAGCTACTTCTGCCTTTTTGAATACCCTCAGGGGGGCAGGTTTCTAACCTTTCAAAAACTCTTTCAAACTGAAGCTTAAAGAGAATGTATATGTACTCTTGTGTGCTTTCCACACAAATTCTGCTTTTAATGTTAGTTGCATGTGGATTCAGTTCTCCTGAAGGTGCATCTTTGTGTTTATTGTGGGTCAGAAAATGAGTAATGCTGGCTATTGAATTCAAACTGTCCACCGCTTAGCACCGTGCCTGGTGTTAGCAATACTGTTGTGTACTTAAACATTTACCAATGTTGGTTTTGGTCTTTGGTTGGGCTCCTATCACACATACACACAAAAGCCCCAATAATAAATAAGAGTGTGGAAGGAAAGTTTGGAAGATGGTGGGTAGGTTTATGGAACAGATGATGGTCATGGCTTCGTGGGTGTATTCTTTACCTTATCTACCAAATAATCAAGTTGGATTCATTAATTACATACAGCTTTTTGTGTGTCAAAAAAGATCAAACAGGCCTATTCTACTCAAAATGGAATTCTTATTTTTTTTTTAATTCTAAAAATAGTGATGGTTGCTTCAAATTTACTGATCAATGTGTATTCCTAGCAGCAGAAATTGGAAAAATGTGGTATGTTTCTCTGAACAGATATATACGCATCTTTTCTCTGTGTTCCTCTCAGGTGGGCCATTCATGTAATACTAAATAGCCACATTCTATTAAATAATGCACTCTTGGGGCACGTGGGTGGCTCAGTGGGTTAAAGCCTCTGCTTTGGCTCAGGTCATGATCCCAGGGTCCTGGGATCGAGCCCCGCATCAGGCTCTCTGCTCGGCAGGGAGCCTGCTTCCTCCTCCCTCTCTCTCTGCCTGCCTCTCTGCCTACTTGTGATCTCTATCTGTAAATAAAATAAATAAAATCTTTAAAAATAAATAAATAAATAATGCACTATTAATATTTTGGCCCTAAGATTTTGGTAACTTTGTCTTTTATTCTTCTTATAAATTTTTAGACATATCTCAAAACATAAAATCTATAGAGATGAAAGAACAGACAATAGTATAATGAACTACCATATACATAAATGAGATTTAGTATATAATTTGCTCCATTTTTTTATATGAAAGTTCATTACAGACCTATAACCTGTCACATTCCAAACCTCAATATTTACTTCCATTTGAATCCCTAAAATAATTATTTTTCCATAATAATGCTAGTGTCATCACACCTATAAAAATGAACAATTCTTACCAACAAATATAAGCGATAAAAGTATTTTTAATTTTATGAAACAGTAAAAATATTTGAACATGTTCAGTTTTTATGTTCATACCCAGAATCATCTAGAAATGCCTATCTCCATCATCAGGGAGTAGTTTTGTTTTTGATATTTGGTAAGACTTCGATACCATATTATGGCCTAAAACATTTCTTGTGTTTTGTCTTAGAAGTTTCATTGAAAAGCTCATTGAATGAATCTGTATCAGGTTTTTCGCTCACATTCTTTAACATAATGTTTTCTTGTTCAAAATACATGTGTTTTGGCACCGTGAATAATCATTTATTCCTTTACATTTTTTTTTTTTGTAGGAATTGATGGCTTACTGTGGGAACAGCTGAATCCTCTCTCAAGCCATAGTCCCGGTGCACATGAGAACAGATGACACATTAAACTGTTTCCATTCTGTGGGGTTTAAGTCACTTAGATGGTTAAGTATAAGAGTTACAGGGTTAGACTTTCATAGGTCTCTCTAAGGACTTTGTTAGAAGCCATTTGTTTTCACAGTGTCTGTAGATGCTTTATAAGGACAATGACTAACAAGTGACCAACACAGAAAGTCATCTTGGACACAGAGGGAGCTCTAGAATCCATATGGAGGATGTGCTGACTTCTGGATTGCATTTTACTCTATGAACTTGGGCCAATCAATTGACTTCTCTGAGCTTCAGTTTCTCAATTTGTTAAATGGAGCAAATCGCAAAATTATAGGAATTACAAAAAATACAAAAATTATTCTGCAAATAGTACTCTCTATTGGCATAAGGTGATAGCAGGTGTGCTATGGGCTGAATTATATCCTCTCAAAACTCATATGTTAAAGCCCTAACTCTCAATGTGGCTGTATCTGGAGATAGGGCTTTTAGGAAGTAATTAAGGCAAATAAGTTCATAAAGTGGGGTCATCATCTAATAGGATTGGTGACCTTAACTCTCTTTTTTTTTCTGTACAGAAACACTGAGGGAAGGCAAGTGACACCACAGCAAGATGGTGGTCTCCTGAGAGCCAAGAAGAGCACTTTTGTCAAAATCCAACAAATGCTGATGTCCTGATCTCAGACTTCTAGCTTCCAGAACCAAGAGAAAACAGATTTCTGGTGTTTAAGAAACAAAGTCCAAGGTATTTTGTTATGGTAGCCTGAGCTGACAATACAGGGTGTGAGGGAAGAATGCATCCTATGGGTGGTAGCTTCCCCTGTCTTTCAACTCAAAGAAGATCAGGAGAATGGGTTTACTTTTTAGTAAGAGGAAAGTTAGACTAGACATTGCATAGCACATAGAAGAAGAACACTGATCAAGAATGATGAGCTTCTTGGGACGCCTGGGTAGCTTAGTGGGTTAAGCCTCTGCCTTTGGCTCCAGTCATGATCTCAGGGTCCTGGGATAGGGTCCCGAATCAGGCTCTCTGTTCAGCAGGGAGCCTGTTTCCCTCTCTCTCTGCCTGCCTCTCTGCCTACTTGTGATCTGTCTGTCAAATAAATAAATATGCTCTTAAAAAAACTATTAAAGAATGATGAGCTTCTAATTGAGTTTCTAATCTTGCCTCAGTCAAGATATGTGAGGGCATGCAAATAAAGATGAAAGTCTTTGGGATCTCAGTTTCCTCACTTCTAAAACAGGGAGATTTTAACAAAATGACTTTCAATGTCTTTCTTTTTTTTCTTAGAGGTTCTTTGAGCTCCATGATCTTTATTGCCTTCCTGTGATGAAATAATGAAATGCTTGAGAGCTATTTGGGAAGACTGTGGAGGTGTGTACCTTCTAAATCACACTGAAGCTCCCCGGCTTTGCATCATACGTACTACATAGCTGGAGGTAAACGTGCTAATTTCTCTTTGGAGTTCTCTCCCACCATCAGGGTTTTCAATTCCTGGTCTTTATTTATTATTTTTTTTTAATTTTATTTTTTCAGTGTTTCAAGATTCATTGTTTATGCACCACACCCAGTGCTCCATGCAATACATGCCCTCCTTGATACCCACCACCAGGCTCACCCAACCCCCAACTCCTCCCCTCCAAAACCTTCAGTTTGTTTCTCAGAGTCTAAACCATGAGAGACTATGGTCTTTATTGTAAATAACAGATAGAGTTTATAGATAAATACAATGGATTTCTACATTCGAAAGACAGAAGTTGTCAGGAAACTATTGATCCAAGTAAACGTATGCTAAATTTTATTTAACACTTTGTTTTGCTTATTTTGAGCCAAACTTTGTCACAGTGATTGTGAACACACACACGCACCTCCACTGCCGTGGGTTGAGTGGTGGCCTCTCAGAAGATCTATCCACCTGAAACATGTGAATGTGACCTTATTGAGAAAAATGGCCTTGCATATGTAATTAATTAAGGGTCTTGAGACGATAGTACTCTAGATCACTCAGGAGAGCCATACGTCCAGAGACAAGTGTCTTATAAGATACAAAAGAGAAGACACAAAAGGACAGAAGGCCATGTGACCATACAGCCAGAGACTGGAATGATGTGGTCCTAAGCCAAAGAAAACTTAGAGCCACAAGAGGCCAAGGGAGCGTTTTCCTCTGGAGCCATCCGAGGGAGCATGGCCCCGCTGACGTCTTGATTTCATACTTTTGGTCTCCAGAGCTGTGAGAATAAACTTCTCTTGTTTTAAGCCACTTAGTTTCTGGCAATTTGTGGTGGCAGCTCTAGGAAACTCATACACATACTCTTTATTACCCCTAACTTCTATTATATACCATTTCCCAGCAAATACATTAACTAGATTTGAAGAATTGTTTTAAAGATTTTACTGATTTGAGAAAGAGGGAGCAGAAGGTGAGGGAGAGGGAGAAGCAGACATGCTAATGGCAGGGAGCCTGCCATGGAGCTCGATTCCAGGACCCTGAGATCATGACCTGAGCAGAAGGCAGAGGCTTAACTGACTGAGGCACCCAGGTATCTGTGGATCTAAACAATGTTTGCATCTTACAGAACACAAGTGTATTTCTAGAGTTAAATACCTAAGCTATAGATGATTCTGGCACTGAAGGGTGAAGAGCTATCAGCATGTCAATGCGCTTTTGGTTGATTATTGAGAGCAGTCTCCTAGGTAATCAGACTGAACTCAGTTTTGAAAGTTGGAAGGGGGGCATGAAAGTTGAGTGAGGGAACAGCTTTTAGTGTAAGCAGAATTTTTCAGTCTCCGCACTATTGGTATGTTGGGCCTGGTAAGTCCTCATTGTGTCATGTTGTGGGGGCTGTCCTGTGCCTTGCAGGCTTCACGCATCTCTGGCTTCACGCAGGCCAGTGGTACTCCCCCACCCAGTAACTGGGATGACCAAAAATGTCTCTACACATTGCCAAGTGTCCGCTGGGGGAAAAGTCACCCCTGTGGGACAATTATTGGCTTAGGAGATGACCAAAGTATAGGCTCTGTGATAAGGATGAAAAAAGTACCTGTGGAAAATACTCACGAGAATATTAAAATCCATAGGATTTTCTCTGGAAAGCCATTTTCCTAGCAATAGTAAATGGCTCTCTTTAACCCAAAATAAGAGTAGATCTATATGAGAAAAGACCCATCATATCTAAGATTATTACCATCCCTGATCATTTGTAATGTCAAAGACGATCTTCTTGTGACTGAAGAGAATTTTCTCAAGGTGCAAAATGATATATATGTACAAATATGTGTATGTATACACACATACATTCCTGTGTTTATACATATATGTGTATACAGATATAGGATTATATCTATAGACACATGTGTATGCAAGCATGTGTATACTAGATGCTTATTAACAGAGGGATACAAGAGTTTCATATACTGCACTGTCTAGCTTGGGAATTCTGAAGTTTCAGAGTAGAACGAATGGTTTCTAAAGATGATGAAGTAGAATAAAAGCTTTCAAGAAAGCTCTGTCAGAAAGGGCTACAAGTCACCTTGGTATAAGTGGACTGAATGGGAACAGTAGTGTTGCTATAGTTTTCAAAAAGCCCTCATTTCTCACAAATCTAAGATTCACCCAGCTAATATGAAAACAGAATTATGTTATTTTGTTCTCTACAAAGTGCTTATTACCTATTTGGAACTCTGTGATCTTTACCATGAACTTGTGTGAGTCACACAGTGAGAGTCCTCTGTTTGCTTCTACACAGTCGCCTGATGGGCTTTAGAAGTCATGCATAATTATAGTGAAGGGAGCTTTCTCAAGATACGCTTGTGGTAAGCTTGGCTTCTTCTACTTCTAGAAAAATGTTCACAATGCAGGAAGAAAGTTTCCTTTGACAATATCTGAAGTCTTCTTTAGATTAGAGAAATATTTGTCTTTACCTTTAAAATATACATTTCAAAGGATGCAGACAGACCAAAAGTTGCTAAGGGCAGTTTCCTGGCTTGGGAGTTGGACTGTACTGGCTGATCTAAGGGTTCACTGAGATCCCATTAGAATGACACCACTTCCCAGAGACAACAGGAATCATGAGGTAAGTTCTGGAAACAAATCAAAGATTTTTGTGGAGAAACTCCTGTGGTCCCACCAAGCAAGAAAAATTGTAGGGAGTATCTTTTTGAAACTGATTTTTTAAGTGGAGGGTCATAAATCATAAGTGTTTCCACAATAGTCTACAGATTTTATGAATACTTAGATTTTAATTAACAAGAAGGCGATGAGCATAGAGATGTAGGAGAAGCACATCAGGTCAACAAACAGCTAAAAGGTTTTCTTGCCCAGGGTTATTTCCCTTTTGAGAGAAACATATTTTTTCTCAGAGAATTCTTTTTCTGCTAGTAGCACCATTCTCATTTTTGGTATTATTAGCAACTTGCCTGGAGTGGGAGAAGGGCAGTCACCTGAGACTGTGGTCCCATTTGGAGCCGCCTTTCACATACATGTAGTTTGAGAAAAACGTCTGTTGCCTGAAACAATTCTTCAGAGGCCCATTTCTGGTTACAAAATGCAGCAGCATGCTTTTGAGGGAACCGGCACCTGCTTCTTGGCCTGAGGCCCAAGGCAACATGGCGGAGCCCCTTCATTGCCAGCGTGGCAACCGCAGTGTGGATGTCGGTGGCGTGGGCTGGGTTTTTCCACAGTTCAGTGGGACGGAGATCTCATTCCTTACGTATACTTTTGCTTGTACAAGTGCTGGGTTTTGCCCACACGAGCAGCTCCAAACCCAAAAATGTAAGTCTCATTTGTGGTTCCTCTGATGGAACCTGATGGAAAACTTGACCATAAGTACGAAAGAGTCATGTGAAGAAGAAGAAAAAAAAAGCCTCTGGCACAGAAATCAGGAAATAACTTAAAAGATACATTGCACAACCAACACTTGCTTCCCTGACTTTCACAGCAGCCGGCCATGGTCCATTCAGGGATGTGTGACTGGCAACAGCAGCCACCATCATCACTCTCTGACCTCAATCCCCATCTAGCAATCACTGGTCTCTCAGGCCCTCCTTGCCAGGGTCTGGGGGAGTCTCCCCCTCTCTCTGCCCACCAGGGTCTGGGGGAGTGCCCCTTTCTCTCTTTGCCCACCTTGGATCCTCTCCTGAAGCAGCCTGAGACCCTTTTCTGCCCAGGCAGCTCATGTCACTGGCCCTTTCTACTTTGCTAACATTGGGGCAGGACCCTGCTTTCACCACAGCAGTGTAAGTTCTTATATCCCCTGAAGCAGAATGGCCTTGCTCCTTCCCCATGGAAGCACCATAAAGCCTCTCAAAACTCTTCTGTTGCCCGCCAGTTATACAGGACTAAGAGTAGTAGTAAAATTTTTTGGATATAGATAATTACTGTTTCTCCTATCTTATAGAAGATTACTATGATATTTATGATGATACCGTCCCTCTTCATAGTATTGAAATTCTGCATGGACTCCTCTTTAGAAAACTAAGCTATTGTTTTCAAAGTAACAAAGCCTAAAGCAAAAGGGTGTGTTTAGACTACGAACTCTATACTCCAACCAGAAGGCTCTTCTGGAAAATCTGGAGCATGTTTCTTTCAGGGTGGCTGGTGTTCAGTTTCTGTTTTCAACTTCTGGAAAGCCCTCCTTTAGGGGAAGTTGTAACTGATTTCTTGGGAAGTGGGTCACTGGACCATAAGAGTACCTCCCACCACCTCCTCTCTCATTTAATCATAAGTCTGGAACTTAAACCCAAGTCTCTCACCCCAGAGTCTGTGCTACATTTGCTTCCAAAGTCACCTTCTATTGAACCTGCCTGTGTCAACGGTCTCTACTTTGGAAATAAAATCAATCTGCTTTTCACTTCCCTTTCCTTCTTGCCTTCTACATTTTGAAATAGAAAGCTCATCTATAAGAGATTCTAGGGGCATATAGGGTTGTAGGATGAAGCTGGTGGAGCTTGGCCTCTGGAGACCAACTCACGGCTTTAAATCTCTACTGTCCACTCTAACTCTTCCCACTCTAACTATCCACTTAATCTCTAGGTCTTAGAGTGAAGAGGATTATGTTACCCTGTCATTGTGGGGGTGAACATATTTTATACACAATCCAAGCTAGACTAAGAGCAAGGCACTACGTCTCACCATCACGGTCACCATTAGAGAATGAATTTGCATTTTGTTGTCAAGACTGGTAAAGGGCTTTACAGAGTCAGTGGGGATGGGAAGAGGAGGAGCAAGGTGGGAAGTGTGCCTCCTTCCACCCAAGGCATCTCTCCCTCTACATTTGGTCTTCCTTGAACTGGAAGGTCTCCCTACACCTGTCTGTCATTGACACAGTAACTTTCATAGAGTAAATTGAGCCAGATCCAACCAATTCTTTATTTACTTTTTGAGTGCACAAATGCTATGAGACAGTGAATTGGAGCTGCCTCCATCATCTTCCTTATTTCTAGACGTAAATGATTTTAAAAATGGAACCTTAGAGAATTTAAAAAAAAATCATTTAATTACTTTACAATCCCTTCTCTTTTCCTTTTAATTTCTCTTATTTCATATAAAGTCTGCATGGAAATTCATGCTTTAAATATTCCATTAAAATGCTCCATAACGCTTTAAAATCCTCCTAAAATCCCAACAAGAATTTCATCCATTTGTCTTTTCTTCTGTCTCTTCCCATTACAGAACATGGTTCTGTGGGGTCGGGAGCTCTAATCAACTTTACAGTTGTGTCTATCCACAACTATTTTTTAAATAAAAAAATTTTTTTCTGGATGTAATCATAAGAAAGAAATATTGGAAAGATTTAGATTCTTAACTAGTTGATTTTTCCAAAATATTGGAGAATTTCTGAGCAGTAATCATAAAAGTTAGTAGTAATTTCTGAATAGCGCCTGGCCCAGCATACGACTTCACTGTGGAATGCCCTCCACAGTGCTCTTAAAATTATTATTTTCATTCATTCCATTGGATAAATGGTTAGCATTGGGAGTAAAGGGATCAGATAGTTATTTACTTCTAGGTACTTTAAGGTGATCCTGCCAGGACCTTTTTACATTTTAAACATTTGAGCTTCATAAACCAAAGGAATCGCCCTCTTGCTGTGGAATGGGACAGGAAATGTCTAACACACACCCCAGTCTCTGCACAAGTGAGGAGCGACATTGCTGTAAGTAATAGGGACCTGTACCCTTCACCCCCTTCCCCTCAAAAAGCCCCAACATTTTAGACAAATCAGGGGTCATTTTCATCTTGTGCAAGGGGAGAATGGAATCTGCTACTTTAGGGCTGGCATGGTCAACTTCATGACAAATGCAGAATTTGGGCTTCTAATTTGCCATCTTTCCAATGTGTCTCGAATCCTCATGGTCCTAAGGTGGTATCTGAGTCCAAGCCAACCTGTGCATGTATCAGGGGGAAGAAAGGAAATGGTAAAAGGAGTATGGCCCAGTTGCATCAATAGCCCTTAAAGATAATTTGAAGCCTGTTTTGTCCCTTTTGTTCCTACATCACTTCCTGAACTGTAACTTGTGAGCACCCCTAACTAAAGGAAGTTGGAAAGTGCAATAGTTTCTCTAGTTCTTGGTCAATGAGCACATTGAAACTCTGAAAAAAAAAATGGGGTTCTACTGGAAGGGAAGAAGGGGAGAATGCATCAGCATTTGGAGAGATATTAGCATCTCTGCCCTGTCCTTATCAACATAACAAGTATACAGATATCCCAATTAGAAAAACATCTTATAGAATAGAATCAATTCCTCAACTTCAGTAAGGACTTTTTTTTTCTTTTCTAAATTGTGTTCAATTAACCACTGTATAGGACATCATTAGTTTTTGATGTAGTTTTTGATTCTTGTGCTCACCACAATATGTGCCTTCCTTAATACTTATCACCTTGTTGCCCCTTCCCCACCTCCCCTCTCCCCTCTGAGACCCTCAGTTCTTTTCTGGGGGTCTATAGTCTCTCATGGTTCATCTCCCTCCCTGATTTCCCCCCTGATTTCCCTCTCTTCCTCTGTGGTCCTCTGCTCTATTACTTATGTTCCACATATGAGTGAAACCATATGATAATTGTCTTTTTCTGCTTTACTTACTTCAATTAGCACAAATCCCCTCCAGTTTCATCCATGTAAGTGCAAATGGTGGGTATTCATCCTTTCTAATGGCTGAATAATATTCCATTGTAAATATGGACCACATCTTCTTTACCCATTCATCTGTTGAAGGGCATCTCAGCTCCTTCCACGGTTTGGCTATTGTGGATGTTGCTGCTATGAACACTAGGGTACATGTGCCCTTCTTTTCACTACATCTGTATCTTTGAGGTAAATACCTAGTAGCACAATTATTGGGTTGTAGGGTAGCTCTATTTTTAACATCTTGAGGAACCTCCATACTGTTGTCCAGAGTGGCTGTACCAGCCTGCTTTCCCAACAGTGTAAGAGGGTTCCCCTTTCCCCACATCCTTGCCAACATTTGATGTTTCCTGTTTTGTTAATTTTTGCCAATCTAACTGGTGTGAGGTGGTATCTCATTGTGGTTTTGATTTGTATCTCCCTGATGGCCACTGATGTTGAACATTTTTTCATGTGTCTGTTGGCCATTTGTATGTCTTCCCTCAACTCTACAGTCAACTAATCTTTGACAAATCAGGAAAAAATATCTAATGGAAAAAGTCTCTTCAATAAGTGGTTCTGGGAAAACTGGACAGATATATATAGAAGAATGAAACTGGACCATTCCCTTTTGCCATACACAAAGATAAACTCTTATGGATGTAAGAACTCCATGTGAGACAGGAATCCAGCAAAATCCTAGAGGAGAACATAGGTCATAACTTCTTCGACATTGGCCACAGCAACTTCTTTCAAGACACATCTCCAAAGGCAAGGGAAATAAAACCAAAAATGAACTTTTGGGACTTCATCAAGATGAAAATCTTCTGCACAGCAAAGGAAAGAGTCAATGGAACTAAGAGGCAACCCATGGAATGGGAGAAGATATTTGCAAATGACATTACAGTTAAAGGGCTGATGTCCAAGATCTATAAAGAACTTCTCAAAATCAACATTCAAAAAACAAATAACCCTGTCAAAAAATGGGCAGAAAACATGAACAGACACTTCTCCAAGGAAGACGTACAAACGGTAAGAACTTTTCCATTTGCCCTTTCTTCTGTCTGTCTGCACTGCAGAACACATTTCTGTGGGGTTGGGATGTCTCACAATAAACTCTTCAGTTTTGTCTATCCCCAGCTATTTCCGAAGCATTTCTCATTATTGGGGCCATTTATATTTAAACTTATACCTACTGGTAAAATAGCTCATCTAACAATCCTGGGCATTAAACACCTCTTTAAAATTACTCGTATGGTTTACTCTTTAGCTTGCAAAATGGTTTACACCGTCCTCCCCAAGAGGCAATCAAGTTGATCATAGCCACCTGTTCTCCCACCCCCAGCCGATCCTGAGGAAGAAACACACAGCACCAGCCGCTCAACCACTCCTGCACCCACTTGAAATTCACAAATTGGTAAGCCATCCTAGTAGAAGCAGCAACAACTGTGGATTTTTAAGTTAATGTATTTTGACACTGACCTGGTTTGGGGCTTTGATTTTCTTCATTTCAAATTTGTGGTCTTAGCTCCTTAGAAATTCTTTGAACTAGTTTTTCATGATAAATGATGCTGCCTTTTCATTGTAAACCCTTGACTGTTGTCTTTACTATCCTGTTGCCTGCAAAAAAATACGGTAAAGTGTTCTTCCTGCCACATCAGCTATAAGGTAAATCATTCCTTTATTCTTACCGTTGCTAAATTATCTGCCCTTGGCAAGAGATCACAGGGAAACTACAAACAGGGGTATAACCGCATTGCCTGCGGTCCCACAGGTTTGGCTAGAAATACTTTCTCTTCCAGAAGCTATCCCCTTTCATGTAGTTCTCATCTCGGGGAGGTTTCACTCTCCTATCATCTGCATTGTGAATTTCGCCCTTCTCTCCACCTGACTAGTGTCTTCCCCTTCACTCATATCATGTCACTGGAATTATCTTAAATAATGAAGAGAATAATATGAAGAGAAGTCATGAGCAAAGTGTAAAAATGATTTTATCGAAGAAAACCATTTAATGTGTTGGATGTATTTTAACCATGTAAACCTTTTTTTTTTTTTAAATACAGCTCTTGTATCCACAAATTTGTTATAGATCCCATAATTACATCTTCTATACCAAATACATTTAAAGTTTATTAAATTGTTCCAGCTTTGATGGAGAATTGAGCTCCGAAACGTGAATGTTTTGAGTGAGGCAAAGATTAGCAAAATGATTTCCTTTTCTCTACGCATGGAAAAGATTATGCCACATTTAGTAAGTACCTACTGGAATTCTTAACTGCAGTTAAATCATGTTAGTATTTTCCTTGGGGTAGAGGCAGAGTGGTTAGACCTGCCGAATGATTCCATGTAGGTGAATATTTGGCATGGAGCCTTGTAACCTCAGGCTGTGAATCTGAGCTTAGCCACACATTTCCACACATTCCCCAGCATCCTGTATAATGCATACAAGCAACAAAGTTTTAAAGAGGTAGTGCAATTATTCCTATTTATCCAAGAACTGAACAGAGCTAATAGGAAGCCATCTCCAAGTCCTCTGTGGGATAAAACTAATTCTCCCACTGCTTTGAGACAGTGATGGAAGTTTCGTGAACCAAGCGGAAAGCAGCTGAAAAGAGCTCGAAAAAGCATTATGGGTGATTTCCCACTCTTCAAAGTCATTAAAATTGGCTTCAAATAGCGAAAGTTATTTTTTTATTGTTGTTCCAATGGCTCCTCCAACAAAACCTGTCAACATAATGATTCTTGTTCTTTCTTGATTTTTAAAAATATGGTAGTTTCTTCAGAAACTGTTTGGTGCTGATGTTTCTGGAAGAGTTAACCCTCTTGGACGTTCTTTTTCCTGGTGGTGTAGTTTAAAGGGAACCAGTTTTGAGGAAAAGTCTTGGCATTTGATTCTGTGTTTATCAACTATGACCCTGCACCAGGTACATACCCTCTTTAAGCCTTAGTTTTCTGAAAAAAGTTGGGGAAAATCATCCGAGTTGCAGGCTGGTTGAAGGGGTTATGCTAAAGCCCCAGCAAAATGCTTGGCACACTAGGGGCTTACTAAGTGTTAATTGCCTCCTCGATGCTAGTGATATTGTATTACATTGTTAATAATTATTATATTACTACATGTATTACATTATTAGTATTACATTACATTATTTCTATACTATATTTATAAAGAACTAGAAGCAAGGAAGTTAGATGAGAGCAACAGAGTTTCTTAGCAGAGAGTCTTTATTTTGGCAGTACCCATACTACTGGCCTATATTGGCAGGTGTAGGATGTCTGCAGAGTTAATGCTAAGTAGTGAAATTATGGAGTCAAAAGGAAAGTGAATTTTTTATTCGGTAATTACTAGCAAATTCTTCTCCAAAAAGCCTACTGCAATTTTGATGCCCCCTAAAAGTGTATGCAAGCATCCAATTCTCCATGCCTTAATTAGAGCTGGATGTTTTAAAATTTTTATTGGGGGGGGCACCTGGGTGGCCCAGTCAGTTAAGCATCTGCCTTCGGCCCACGTCATGATCTTGGAGCCCCAGGATTGAGCCCTGCATTGGGCTTCCTGCTCAGCGGGGAGTCTGCTTCTCCGTCTGTCCCTCACCCTGTTTGTGTTCTCACTCTCTCTGTCTCTCAAATAAATAAAATCTTAAAAAAAAGTTTTTATTTGGGGCTACTATAAAATGTGGATCATCTAGCAATAATTAAATTAATAATAATTAATTATGGCAAATAATTAGTACAAGGTTTAAACCTAAAAGTTCTGAGGCACTACCAGAAGCCTAAGTCAATCATGCTCAATGTATTTTAATACCATGACCTACCTGTTTTCTTCTATAGACCTGTGCTTCTTCTTACTGTGTAATTGCTGGGTGAAGACACCCTTCCATTTTCTTTTACCCTCACTCCCCAGCTTTTTACTTTTTTTTTTTTTTTTTTTTTCCAGGCTTCTGCAGCCATATTTCTTAGACCAAAGTCACGGAAACAAGGGATGAGCAGACCCTCTACAAACACAACCCCTAATTGGTAGAGAAACATCTCTAGGCTAGTCCCATACAAAATCATCTGAGACCACAATACTTAAATTGAGTCTGTTTAAAAATCAGAGCATTGCAAAAATAAAGATTTGTGGCTTGTCCTCAAAGAGTCTGGTTCTTGAGATCCGGGATGGAGACAATGTTTTAACAACACCATAGGTGATGGGGCAGTTCCCAAACCACACTGTTTTAGGAAAGAGCTAGGTTTTCCCAACCAGACTCAGTCTCTATGAAGATATCCTTTATACTCATGAGTGACAATTAGGCCCAGACAGGCAACTGAATTCCCCAGTTACCACATGCTCTTGGCTTTGGGGCTGTGATGAATCTTTGGGAGTTGTGGCCAACAGACCAACACCTGGTGGTAGTGAAGAATCTACTTTACTGACCTCGTGCTCACTCCTTAGCCTGAAAGCAGCTCAACGGAAGCTCCTTGGCATGGCGACATCATAGAAGGACCGTAACTGTGGTGTGGAATATGGCTTGGGATAGGGGGCAGGGAAACGAGGCACGAGAATTAGCTCTTATTGGTTTAAGAGTTTTCGAGGTATTGATATTAATTGATTCAGCAGGCATGGCTCTGATGGCTTCTGATTCCATTCATCTGCCTAATCAGTATTGAGCACAGCTCTCTGTGCGTGCGATGTAATCAATAAATATTTTTTGAATGCTCATACATGCACACGTTCCTTTGACACATTGCTTTCTTCCCCACCCCCACCCCCACCTTTGACAAATTTCTATCAAGAATCTGACTCTGGGCAGGCATTTGGGTCCTAGGGATATGATGGTGAACAAGATGGACCTGGTCCTTGCCCTCATGGGGCTTACATTGTAGGTGTCAAGTTCACCTCAAACTGAAAGTTCTATTAAGTGCTACAAAGAAGAATGAATGAGCTTAAGCAGACAAGGGCACTCTAACTGGGAGGACAGACTTAGACAAATATTCTTTCAGAGCATACAAAGCCAAAAAGAAACAAAAAAAGGTGATGAATCTTCTTGGTCAATGCGAACATCTGTTTCGGCCTATTTTAAGTCGAATTGTTTTGCTGGAGATCTTCCCAGGATTGACAGATTGACCTTCGAGAATAGTTCTGTCATGTCTAGGGCTTCTTAACCACAGCTGCTTGCTTCATTCTCACGGGCAAGCAGGTATTTTTTTTGCCTCTGTTCGCCCAATATCCCAGGCCTGGGCTAAGTGCCCTATCCAGGATCAGAGCTAATTTAGGCCCCAGCCATGGCTTCCCGCCAGAATGTTCACGTGACCAGCTGCCGAATGTGCTTGGGAAGGGTAACTACTGTATGGAAAGACGATGCTATCTCTCTGAGCAGCGTGCTTCACAGACAGACGGATGGCTTGTGAACAGCTTGCACATCCGTCTGTGGTTGCTTTTGTGGATCTCCCTTCCTCACCATATTTAGAGACATCTGCTGTTGGGGGTCCTGTAAAATAAATTAATTTGTGATTTGGTCAGTCTGTCCAGTGAAACCTGGATACCCTTTTTCTTTGCTCTTCCTACGCAAATGTGTAGTTGCTAATACCCATAAAGGACTCCAGTGCTGCTGACACAGTGACCTAGTTAAGAATGCTCCCTTATCCTCAGGGAAGAGGTTTATAATATGATTCTTACTTCTACCATTGTAAGGTAATGGGCTTAGGAGTGATTATAGAATTGCTAAATTAAACTTCTCTGGGCTAATCCCATTCAGAATCCGTAAAATCCAGCAATGCTCAAGTCTGAGTACGTATAAAAATTAGAGTGTGTGTGAGGAATTGATGCCTTCTGGCACCATAGGTGAAAATATTAAGATGCAGTGGTTTGCATGGATCTAAATCTGACATCTGTTTGGTATTTTGGAGGTGGCCTCAAGCTGCCTTAGCATTCCCGAAGTGAATCGGCAGTGGTCCGGATGAACTCAACTCCTACTTTGTAAGCACCTAATCTGTTCCCGGGACCCTGTGCTGGATATAGAGAGGTACCAACAGAATGAATAAGGTGATGTTTCCATCCTCAATATTTCACTAATCTGGGGACTTTGTGGGATATAAGCTGCAATGCAGGTTGACCAGTATCGAGATAGTTTAGCCTACTCTTGCCTTTCACATGGGACACCAGGGGTTATGTGTGGCTCATTCCAAAGTAGTGAATAACAAAATGACACCAGCCTTGATGTGATGACCAAGACCTTATCCTACCTCTTTCCTAAACCATCCATGCCTAATACAACAAAGCAGTTGGGAACGGAGGGAAATCTCTCTGCAAGTTATTTTCACTTTTTAACATTCAGTGCAACTGTTGGCTCTCTTGCGTGGCCACCCTGCCTGACTTCTCACTTTTATTCCTTATGTCTCTCTCACACTGTGCCTTCTAATTTTCCCACAGCTAAAAAGTCTAAAAAGAACTTTGCCTTCTGAGAATCAGCACTTTTTGACTATTTAAAAAAAAAAAGCAACAGAATGTCCCCCCCGGTAGTCTCTGAAGAACCATTTGGGGCCAGTTAGTTATTTCACTAATCTACTAAAAAACAGAAAGGTACCTTTTGCACCAGGGAATGTGGGTGGGGCAGGGAAGGTGGGACACAACAAAATAGGTTGTCCTGGTGTCATCACTTGAGACAACTAACGTTAAGTAGACTTAGAGAGGATTATGCTGTGGTATAATGGAGAGGTGAGGATGTACGGTGACTTCCTTTTTTTTTTTTTTAATTTTATGTATTTATTTGACAGATAGAGATCACAAGTAGGCAGAGAGGCAGGCAGAGAGAGAGGAGGAAGCAGGTCCCCCGCTGAGCAGAGAGCCTGATGCGGAGCTCGATCCCAGGACCCTGAGATCATGACCTGAGCCAAAGGCAGAGGCTTTAACCCACTGAGCCACCCAGGAGCTCCTGTAGGGTGACTTCTTATCGGGAGTGGGAAAGAACAACCTGAAGCAATACTCATACGAGTGTCCAAACCATTTTCTGCCTGAAGGATAACCCTTGACAAACATACCCACAGGACGCTGCCGATGCCTCTACTGCAGATGCTTTAACCGAGCCACTTCTGGAAGGAAGCAAAATTTGAGTTCCTTTGGCCAAGGAGGTAAGTGGATATAGGATGTTGGGGTGGAAAAAGGATGTTGTTTCAGGTAGTTTTAGGTACATTGGCTGAGTTAGTAAACGTGTCTGCTGAAGGCCAGAAATGTCATCCTGAAGGGTTTTGTTCACCTGGTCAATATGATTTTCCTGGGGTTAAAAGAAGAAGCAGGGGCACCTGGTTGGCTCAGTGCGTTAAGCCTCTGCCTTCGGCTCAGGTCATGATCCCAGAGCCCCACATCTGGCTTTCTGCTCAGCGGGGAGCCTGCTCCCCCTCCCCCACCGCCTGCCTCTCTGTCTCCTTGTGATCTCTGTCTGATAAATAAATAAAATCTTAAAAAAAAAAAAAAAAGAAGAAGAAGAAGCACTTGTTTGGCAGGTGGATAGAGAATAATAAAATATTAAAAACTTACTTGGGACCAAAAACCAAGCGGCTGCTCTATAGGGATTATGTCATTCATTCTTAGAGGAGTTGAGGAATGGACTTAACTGGTCTGCTTACATGGCACAGCTAGTAAAGGGTGGCATTGTGATTTGAGCTCAGCCTGACTCAGAATTCCAGTTCCTGCTCACTGCGTCGTTATCCAGCTGGAGAGCATTTCAGGGCTTCTCTGCTGCATGCGTACTTACGATCACCCAACGTCACGTGTTTGTGTGTGCTTAGGTTTCTAGACTTTGTTTTAATGAATGAATGTTGTATTTTCTCAAGATAACTTTTCCTGTTTTAGAATCTGTGTCTCATAAAGGAAATCTGATGAAATGTAAAGAGTAGAGGCTTTGGAGTCGGGTGGACTCCAAAGTGAGATTTGTCTTCCAATCCCAGTGAGGGCTTTTGATACACGTGTAAATTTGGGGCAAGTTACCAAACCTTATTAAGTCTGTTTCTTCATCTTTCGGGTTGAGAGGAAGATGCTTACCTTGTAGAGGTATAGTGAAGATTAACAATAGTGTGTACAAGGCACCGAATACAATGTCTAGCCAAGAGCAAGCACTGGATAAATTATTGTAATTATTGGGTGCCTGGGTGGCTCAGTGGGTTAAGCCGCTGCCTTCAGCTCAGGTCATGATCTCAGGGTCCTGGGATCGAATCCCGCATCAGGCTCTCTGCTCAGCAGGGGCCCTGCTTCCCTTCCTTCTCTCTCTGCCTGCCTCTCTGCCTACTGTGATCTCTCTCTGTCAAATAAATAAATAAAATCTTTTTAAAAAATTATTGTAATTATTATTAATTTCCTTGATATGCTGGCAGGGATTTGGTCTAATTCTCTATATGTCAGTTGTCCAAACTGAGCTACAGATGCAGCAGAGAATACTTTTCCCTTATTTCCATGATCCTCTGGGTGAGGTCCCTCTCCCTGGGTGGTGGCAAGAATATTGTTCAGAAGATGCTCTTTTCATTACTGTGATAAATGCTTTTTAAAAAAACAACTATTACAAATGCCCATTTTAAAAAAAGAAGCTCCTCACACAACAACTTCCCATGTCCTCTTAGACTCTCCCAAGGAGTGTGCAGTTGGTTGCTTTAGCAGGAAAGAATGCCTTCTCCTGGTCGCACTTCTCCTTGTGAAAGTTAAGTCTCTGTATTGTGACTGAAGCCTTTTAATAATGGTGCGAGCTGGTCAGATGGCTTGGCACCAGATGAAGCAGGGTTTTATGTGATCTCATTTGGGCCACATAGACCAGCATACTAGACCCGTTTCATACAGGACCTTCTGTTCTGTTTTTGGAAAAACAAACAGGACAATTTGTGGGATATGACTGGCAGGAAGAGTACAATTATTAGCACTACTTGATGGTGAACTCACACTATCTACCACGGCCCTGCTTTCTTTCCTATTTTCATCACTTCAGTACTGATTGATTATAAAGGGGCCAGCAGCTTCAGGGAATGCCAAGGTGACTAAGGGCTCCCCGCCTCTGTGTCCATATCTTGTAGGAGGGCACTGAGGGGTCCATCCCAAGGGTACAAATAGCTATTGTACAAAACATTGAGCGAGAAATGCCTTAAGAGATAATAGGCAAATGCCATGAAGATGCCAAAAAAAAGGCAATGCTAGATTCAGGGATGGTGAGTTGAAAAAGTTTCATGAAGAACAGCTCCTTCCTTGTGGTTAGAAGATAAAATATTAGGTGTCAGTAAAATGGATCAGAGGCATGTAGGTCTTAAATAAAACCATAGTCTGGCATTGCAAAAACAATCCTGGACGAACCCACCCCTCAATCACGTCAGCATGTAACAGAACAGGAAGCAGTGAACTAGGGCTCCTTAAGAAAAACAGCACAGACTTTGTTCCAGGAGGCGAAATGGGATTTCTAAAGCACAAAGTTAGTTACAGCTTATTTACCAAACACATGGGATCTAAAAGCCAAACCAAATGGACAACCAAACGAACAAACAAAAAGCAGAAATAGAGAACAGCAAACTGACGGGTGCTGGGGGCGGATGGGCAAAATGAGTAAAGGGGAATGGAAAGTATCGGCTTCCAGTTACGGAATGAGTAGGTCATGGGGACAAGAGCTCAAGCACTGGGGATACAGTCAATGGTACTGGGATAGAGTTTGTATGGTGACCGACGGCAGCTACACTTGCGGGGAGTCCAGCGAAGTGTAATGTATAGACTTGCCGAATCACTACATTTTACACTTGAAACTAAGGTAATGTCATGTGTCAACTATCCTTCAAGAAACAAAACCAAACAAGACCCCACACACAGTGGGTGCACAATTTCTGAAGACCAGTGTATTGTCTGGAGGGAGAATGGTGGTTTTCCTGGAGATGTTACTTGCGTCAATGAATCCATAAACCCACCACTCTGCGTTTAGCTCATAACAAGTTCAACTCTAAAATAAAGCAAATCAGGTTTTATGGGCACATTGACCTGGTGTTGACTGTCTTAAAAGGAACACCTTTTGTACTTTCTCTCAAGGAAAGACCTACTTTTTCCTTCTCAAATTATTTGTTGCAGAAGCATGGACATACAAATTAAACTAGGAACCACATCCCCAATTTATCCCAGTTTTATTGTTGGGCCTGGACTGGTCTTTATGATTCTCCTCGGGGCTTTGATTTCTTCTGGCTTGGCTGGATTTTTATAATGGAAAAATTTTCCATCTGACTTTGGGCCTTCAAGTAAATACTGTATAAGCTTTTCATTTTAAATCATGGTGAGTTTGAAGGGAGTCAAAGCAGATGTGCAGTTCCTGTTTCTCCAGGAGCCTCATGCCAGGAACAAATCTCAGCTGCTCCTGTTCCTGATCTGTGGTGATGGATCTAGATAAAAAGTGATTTTGTGACTGTTCCATTCAGTGCCTTCCCATGTTACCCCAATGACCCACCATCTACCAGGACATCCCCTCAAACCATCAGAGCTTAATCTTTCAGCGTAAACATGGAATGGACCCAGCTTGGTTCTTCTTCGCCTCTGCTGTTCTCCCAGGATGTCTTTCCTCTTCTTCTCCCCATTCTCGCTGAAACATCATTTGCTGTCTAGAGTGTTTGTGACCCCACTCTCCAAGGTGACGTTTCCCAATGTCTTGTATTCCCCAGCCCCATCACATTTCCTCTTTCTCTCTTGTATTTGCACTCTTTCCCTCTCCCCCGGTGTATCCTTTACTTCTGTTTATAAACATCTTATATCCTCATGTCTTAAAAAGAACAAAGACTAAAATCAAACAAAATGAACAAAGAAACAGCAACAAGGAAATCCTTTTCTTGGCATGCTGGAGTCATTTCTGATTCCTGGGATGTCCAGACTTCTTATGAGATGAGGCTGTATTTCTAAGTTGTTACTTCTTCCATGAAATTCTGCTTTCTTCAACCACTCTAGAAAAACTGCTCTCCCGAAGGTTACCAGGCACTTCCTATGATCAAATGCTGTTGCAGTTTCTTTTCTCTCATGTTAATTGACTTTATATTGAACCCAACTCTGTTGACCCCCTCGTTTTACCCCCTGGTCTCCCCGCCCTTTCGAGATTCTCCTGGCTCCTTCTCTCCTATCTGCCCCTCAAAGGCAAGGGTGTCTCCAGGTTCCATCCCTGATCTTTCTGTTAGACAATATTTTCTCCTGGGCCATCTCATTTAAATCCAAATCTTCTGATATCCCATCTATGTTCATGATGCCCAAATCCAGATTTCTAGCCCAATTTCTCTACTGATTTTTGAAGGCTACTGAAAAAAAAATCTGCATGTGGTTATGCATTCAGACTCCTTAAACTCAGTGGTACCTACCTCCAATTTATCCTTCCATTTTATTTTCCCAGCTAAACTTTCTTCTTTCCCTGCATTCCTCATCTTTGTGAATTACATCAATCTTAATACTAGATAAGCTGGATCCTTTTGACATGTCGCCCACCCTGACTCTCATCCAATTGATCTAAAGTACTGTCAGTGTCACTGTCAAATGTTTCCTAAACTACACCTTTTCTGTTTTTACAATATTACTGTAATGAATGTTTGGATTATTCCATTGGTTTTAGATTCTAATCTCTTGTTTCCCCAAATCATCATTTTTACTGATATTAAAACTATCTTCTTAAATCGTAATTCAAGCCATTTCTCTTCTTACTGCTTGCTGTCAACAGCTTTTTATTGCCCAAATGATTAAATTACCACTCTCAATCATGGCATTCAGTATCTTCCATTATGTGATATATCTTTGTAGGTTTCTCTCCCACAGTATAGCCTGTACACACCTTATGTGCAGTTGAGGACACATGAGAAGACACAGCAAACACCTTCAGGTCCCCTGACCTTTGCTCTTGCAATTGTTCATGTCAAAACGGCCCTGTGGCCTCCCTGCTGTCCCTCGCTCAGACACCACACCTTTCTTGAAGTCTGTCTTAATGCTCCAGACAGAACTGCCTACTCTGACTTCTAAAACATGTTGTAATGGACACAGTAGGACAAGAGGGAAAGAACCCTGATTTTTGCAGTGAAGAATCTGAATTGGATTTTTTCGCCACTTAAGCTTTGCAGCTTGCAGGTGGCTTACAGGTGACCTGGAGAGGCTTTGCCAGCCCCACGCCCATACTCTCAGGAAATGGCGACTCCATTCTTCCAGTCACTCAGGTTGCCATCTTGTAAGTCATTGTTGACTCCTCTTTTCCCCATGCCCTACATTTAATCATTACCAAATTATGTTGGCTCTGCTTTCTATGTAATCCAGAATCTGACCACTTCTCCCCACCACCCCTCTTCCAACCCAGGGCCAAGCTCCTCCCTGCCTCCCTGGAGGTCCGGGAACCTTCTCCTCTGCTCCACCAGCCTCCACGCTTAACCTGCTCCAGTCTCTTCTCAGCTCAGCATTCTGAGGAATCCTCCTCTACTGTGTCAGACCCTCCCACTCCTTTGCTCTAAACTCTTCAATGATTTTCTCCCTCACTCACAGGTTTACAGAGATAAAGAGACGAAGGCCTCACCTACAGGTGCCCATAACTTGCCTGCGCATACACTTATTTTTCTCCTCATCTCATGCTACTTCTTCTTTTCCTCACGTCCCCTTGTACTTCCTCAGGCATGCCAAGGACCATCCAACCTTGTGGCCTTGAATTTACCCTCATCTTTACTTGAAAGGCTCTTCCCCAGATATCCACTCTCCTCAGAAAAATCCTCCTAGGTCGAAACCTTCATGAAATCTGTCAGTAATATATACAATGGGCCACACTGTCTATTGCCCAGGATAGTTACCCCACAAGCATGCAAAGGGGGAGCTAACTCACATTTACTGGCCTCGCTAATCTAGGTGTTGCATTAGAATGATTTCATTGTGTGATTTAATTCTCACAGTAATCATGTATGCCTATTTTAAAGGAAAAGAGAGCAAGCCTCGGAGAAATTAAGTAATTTAGCTGTATAGAGAAGAGCTGAAATTTGAAATGGTCTGACTTCAAAGCCCATATGCTGTTCCTTCCATTATGTTATATTGTCACCACAATTATCATCTGTATCTACCATTGACCAGGCATCATGTAAGATGCTCCAGATACAATAATGTAAAGAAAATGGTATTTTGCTCAGCAAGCTCCATGTAGTGGGAGAGCCATCCTGACCGGCATTTCTGAGCAGTGGGTCACTGTGCTGGGACGGAAAGTCGGTGTGTTGGTGGCAACCCAGAGTGCTCTGGAGGGAGCCACCTATCCTTCCTGTGGGGGTGCTGTTGGGATATGTGCAGCCCGTTGCTGGAGACAATGTGGTGAGAGATGGAGAAAGCCTCCCACACAAAGAGAGCAGAGCTGTTTGAGTCCCTGCTGAGAGTGAGCGGCCACTCTGTGGTCCACTAAAACTGGTGTTTGAGAAAACAGATGTTCTAAATAGATGCCTGTGATGTCAGTATCCTTACAAGTGACTTGGCAACAGTCAAAATGATTGCCTCTCCAAGAGCCCAGTGATGCCAGATCATCCATTCTCCCAGACCCCTGCCCCCCCAAAGGATCTTGAAATACTTGTGTGACGTTCCCCAATAGGGTCAAATGTTGGCAATCAGGTTCTTTATATTAGAATATATATAGAGAGAAAATATATTATTATATTACATTATATACTGTATTATATGTAATAAAATATATATTATATACCTATATGTCTATATTATATATATTATATATATAATATAATGTATATCTAGATATATTATATTTAGAATCTGTATTATATATAGAATATTTGTAGTATAATATATAGAAAATATATGTATATGTTATATGTATATATATTGTATATGTATATTTTATATCTCTATATATTCTATATATAATATAGATTCTGCCTCTATTATATATCTACATATATTATGTAATATTATAGTTAGATTATGTATCTATCTCTATATAGATAGATTAGAATATCTGGTCGTCAAACAACATAGGTCTGCTGCCAAAGTTGGTCCCCATGTCCCCAGTTTGTGAGCCTTGAGCTGGGGGAGGATAGAAGAGTGTACAGTTGAGCTAATCTGAAAGGTTTGGAGAGGGAGTGCCCTAAACCTGAACAACCTGGAACCCAGCACTAACCTAGGGAGCGAATGTTGAGGGCGGCGTTGTCCGCTCTGTAGCTCTTATCCCCTGGCCCAGCACACCAGCTCTTTCCCTCAGTGCCTTCCTTTTTGGAGTGCTGAGTGTGACCTAAGGAACTGGGAAGGCTCCCAGAGCCCCACCCCACGGACCAGTATGTGGGCTGCACGAGGACCCTGGGCCGCTAAAAGGGGATAGAGTGTGTGTTTGGGACACTTTGGACATTGCCCCAGAGAGACATGCCATCAGCAGAGCTTGTGGGCACAGATATTTGCAAAGGGGCTGCAGGCAAGGGTCTCAGGCAGTTCAGGAAGTGGGTGCAGACTGCGGTTCTGCGCCTCCACCTCTGAAGGCAGGTTTTCCCCAAACTCTCAGAAAGGCTCCATCCCCTTTTGTGAATGTTTCTTAAAGCGCACAGTTTTGCAAAAATACAGACTTAAAAAATGGAGCAAAGTCAACTAGAAAGATTCTTTTGACCATCAGTTGGTTCTCATCGCTCAGCAGCATGCTGATCTTTCTAAAACCCGGATCTGGGGACGAATTCACCTACTTAAAGTCCTATGGTGGCTCCCTTCGTCCTTTAGGATGAGGTTCACTATGGCCCCACCCAGGGTGCCTGAGGATCCACTCTTACCTCCTCTCAAGCATCTCCCATCTTCCCCCGCAGGGCCAGGTGGACCTCAGCACGAGAAACAGCTGGAGCTCCTACACATCAGGACACTGCACACCTCAGTGCCCTCCCTGTGCTGTGCCCTGACCTCTTCCTGCTTCCCCACCCCCACCTCCACTTCTAGCAACTTGGCCGGCCTCTTAGTCCTTTGGAGCTCAGTTCAAACACCTCTTCCAGGACGTCTTCCTAGCTCTCTCTGGCCTGATTCCGCTGTGTTTCTCTGCTGCTTTTATGTGTCCTATCTGCTTCCATCTCAGTCCTTTCAAATTGACAGTATTTGTAGATTTTTCTATCCCTCCCCCATCCCGCCCCAAACCTTAGACTCCAAACCCTTCTGAAAACAGGGGGCGTTTCTTCTTGGAGTTTGTACCCTCAGTCATCACCAGCACCCTCTGGGAATGACCACGCCATTCTCCATTTGTGACCCCTGCCTTTTTTTGTGCACCTCCCTCTGCTTTGGCTCGCTTTCTATGGAACATAGCCTGTGGCTTCTCCGCTGCCCTCATCCCAGGACAGATGCGCAGAACTTCCTTGGGGGTTCTGCTCTGAGTTACCAACCCAGTCCCTGATCTGGGCTCTTCTGCGATGCCCGAAGCTTCTTTTACACAAAGATCCACAGAAATAGATCCACATCACACACCGATGTGGATACGTGTGTCTATTGCTGAGGAATTGTAGAACTGCCACTTCTAGGGGCTTTAAATCTATTGCTGCTAATCTGCACAACAGCCCTGAGTGCCCGCATTTTAGATGAGGAAGGCTCATCTCAGGCTGCTGGGGATTCAAGCCCTAGTTTAGTACCAGGTGTTTGCAGAACAGTGGCTCTGGCTCTGTGGACTGCAGGGGGGTTATAGTTGTTCCTCCACCTGAGGTGGGCACGGAGGCGGGGAATCTGGGGGTTTAAAACATCAGTAGGGGGAGGTTGTGGGGATTGGAAGGTTGGGCAGAGAGCCAAATGTCCCCACATCCAGAAACAGGGGTTGAGCAATCTGGGTTTGACTTGGGGCGGGGGAATGTGAGGGGAGTACTGGGATGTGGGGGGTGGGGGGAGAAATAGGTAGCCCTGGGGTTTCCTTTCTTTCGTGCTTTTCCTGTTCAGTTTCTTCCTTCCTTTCTTCTTTTTTAAGATTTATTTATTTATTTGAGAGAGAGTGGTGGAGAGGGGCAGAGGGAGAGGGGGAGAGTGTCTTAAGCAGATTCCCCACCGAGCTAGATCTCAGGACCCAGGGATCATGACCCTGAGCCCACACCAAGAGCTGAATGCTAACCTACTGGGCCACCCAGGTGCCCCTCACTTTAATTTTCTGCCATTGCAGACCTTGTTTGTTTTTTACATTTCAATAGAATTGGTATGAATTAGTGCAGGTTTACTGGCGGTTGTAAGAAATAAGAGATCTCATGAATACTTTGTCCCATTTCCCCCAGTGGTAACATTTTGTAAAACCCAGGCTATCGACATTGAACACTCTACCAATCTTAATTCAGATCTCCCATTTTACTTATATTCATGTACTCATGTGTGGTGGTGGGGTGTGTGTTTAGTTCCATGTAATTTATCCCGTGTAGGTTTGCAGCTCCAGCACCACGTGGAGTCAAGCTGAGCATTTCCACAGTCAAGCATCCCCACGGTCATTCTTTCATATCCACACTGCTTCCCTGGGAAGGGGGGGCAACTTTAATCACTAACCTGTTCCCTCTTAATAAAATTTTGTTATTTCAAAATGTTATATAAATGGAATGATTCAGTATTTAACTTTTCAGGATTTTCTTTTTTTTCTCAGCATAATTTCCTAAAGATTCACCTAGGTTGAACCTATTTTTGACCATGCTGTTGATGTGGGAATCAGCAGGCTGATGCAGTATAAACATTTGATCCAAGAGGGAGCAAGTCTGTGGGTGGCTGGTCCAGAAGTCATTCATTAACCAGCTTGTGCCTACCTTGGGATGACCTGTACTTCCATCAGGTATCTAGTTAGCCCTGAGAAGTGATTCTGCATTTTCATTTGTTACTTATTTTCTTACAGTTGAAATTCTCAAATGCTAGGGAAGCCATAACTTTTCTGCCTTGTGGTATATTGAAAAGCATCCAAATATCTAAAGTCTCGTGGTCTTTGGGTATTTTAAAAAGATACCGAGGACATTGTAGTGATTTTAAGTTCATTTGAGACTCCGTAGCACCTGGTGGTTAAAAAATAAGCCAAAGAAAAGAAAGTGTTTGAAAATTCATGCTATCCTTATTAAATTCCTTAAATATCCTTAGGATTGGTTTTCATGAAATGTTCAATGTTTGGTAAGATTTGAAATTTTAAAAGGATGCAAATTTGAATTAGATTTATGATTTTAAAGTTTTATCTTAAAAACACATAAAAAGCTGAAAAACTTGTTTCTTACATTTTACAAATTCATATTAGTTCATACAATCTTTCCTTCTTAATTTTGTCTTAGGAAAAAAGCAATGTGTTTTTGTTTTTTAAAGGTGTATTTATTTATTAGAGAAAGAGAGCAGGCGAGGAGGGGGTTGGGGGGGCAAACTCCCTGCTGAGCAGGTGGCTGACTCCAGGACGCTGGGATCACGGCCCCAGCCTAACACAGCTGCTTAACAGACTGAGCCACCCAGGTGCCCCAAAAGCAATGTGTTTTTAAAATAAAGGACTTAAATATGGGATAATGGAAAGTATTCGTATGAACTAAGAATGGGTTAAGATTCTAACTAGGCTCTATGACTAACTGAATCAAAGCAATGACTCCATCCTAAATATGGATCCTAATTATATATCCATATGTAACTACGGATAGGAATTTAAGAATAATTATAACATATGTACCTTCTGTAAAACCCAAATGAAAAATTCTTTCTTTGTAAATGATATTCAAAATTATGTGTCCATGATGGCATATGGCTAAGAGGTTGGGCTCTGAAGTCATACTGCTGGAATTCAAATTCTAGATGTGCCACTTATTAGCTGTGTGGCTTTTGCAAGTTTCCAAACTTCTTGGCCTCAGTTTATTCATCTTTAAAATGTGGATAATCAGAGCAGTTACCCATTGGGGGCATTTAGTATAAATCAGGACTCTTTAAGATGTTTTACATATATCATTGCAATTAATTTTCATGGACGCTCCTATTTTGGTGATGAAAATCACAGAATCACAGAGAAGTTAGTGACTTGCCTGAGGTTGCATATTAGTTAGGGCTGAGCCTGATACCAGCACAGTCTCTCTCCTGCCTCCATGAGCTTCACGGTCTAACCACTTAGCTAAATTCTCCAAACAAATATCTTAGCGTATCTACCTGGTGGGTTTGTGATGATGATTAAATAGAAAATCCACGTAAATGAGATTGTCCTTTCATTTGGATGATCTATTTAAAGCCACAGTGTTTGGCCTTAAGTGTTCAATAAATGCTAGCAGGTGAATTATTACCATCATCTCACCATTATCATTATTCAGCTTTTAACTTGACTGTCAGGGTGTATTTCAAATACACGGATTCCTGATTGTCTTTAGCTTTAAATCTTCAGATGGTCCATTCCAAAGGATGCAGTTGTTTCTAATTAAAAAATTTCTCTCCAGCATTCCCAAACATGATGCTTTCCAGTAACAGGTACTTTGATGTGTGTTGTTTCTAAGCTCTGTCCCAAAAAAGTTCTCTTGGTCAATTTTTAAAATTTATTTAATTTTTAATTAATTTATTTTTTTAAACATTTATTTTAAAAAATAAATTTAAAAATTTATTTAATTTATTTAATTTAAAATTTAATTTTTAAAATAAATAGTCTAGCACTATTTATTTTTTCATTTCCCTCCATCTCCAAAGTGGATTAGGAATGAAAATATCTTAAGAATTTAAGAAATCAGTTTTAACAGTTAACGTGAAGTAGTGTTGGTAATAAGAATGTGCATAAATGTGATGGTCTAGAAAAGGAGTGCTCTCCATCAAGATTGACCCATTTAAAACTTGTGTCAGGGCTGAATGCTTCTTCAGCAACAGCTGCAAGTCGCCTAGCCCAGCAGCAACAGGGAACTCGGTGGGGGGTGTGGGGGGTGTGGGGGGGTATGGGGGGCGGGTGTTGGAATACTTTGTGTTGCCTCCCCCACCTGGTCTTTTTCCTGTTAGCTCCATGCTGGGTAGCAGATCCTGTGCAGGCTATCTTAGGGGTCTCGGTTGCTTAAATCAACATCTCAGTTGTCCTAAACTTGATTTTGTCCTATAACACGCCCTACCAAGACCTTTCCTGGTGAGATTTTTGGTTGACTGAGCTTCCCTGTGATATGAAAAACATCTTTCACGTTTGGCGATTTTCCGACTTCCAAATCCGCAGCTCCATTCTGAAATCTGAGTTTCTTCCCTAGCAAAGCTTTTACTTTTCTTCTTTATAGTTGGCTTTCTCTTTTCTAATATCACCACACCTGTGTCATATTAGCCTATAAATGCATATTGAGTGCAAATGTATTTTTCTCTTTGAGGGATATAAAGTAACATGTATTCAGAAATATGAATCCATTTCTACGGAGTATATGCAATCAATCATTTCATGAATGAATGAAACTTTGGTACTCTTCTGGTGCTTTCAAACAGCTTCTTTATAATAATTCTGGATATTGATAAATTAGTATGCCATCAAACTGTATGTATATGCTTCCGTTATGTAACAAGGATGTGTTTTATAACCGTTCCCCCCGCAAAGAATTTAAATGCAATTAAGAGAATGAAATAGGTATGTGCGGATAAATAAATATCTTAGAATGAATGGCTACTATGAATAAGAATCAGAAATGAATTCTACAACTGATGAATATAATTTCTAAAGCTGTTAGTTCAGGGGACTTGAGTTTTTGCCTTTCAAAGATGAACCAGCTGTTCCTCACCTCTGTGAGCAACTGGGAGCATATGGTGAAACTCAATAATTTTAGTATATAGCACCTTTCACTCAGGCATGTCTAAAGACCTAATAGATGTTAAGCTCCTGCTAGACACCAACTCAATGGCACTTTTCAGAAAATGAGCCATGCTCAACCGGTTACGTTGGAAGATTTTGGTGGTAATAGGTCTGCCAAGTAATCTTGGCAATCCTTCATTTCATTAGCTATTCTCTGGGGTGAAAATGAACTAACTGCTGCATAAATAGTATCTTGAGGAGCTCCTGATGTTAGGGGCGTGTGTACAGCACACTCATTCCACTGCTGAGAACTGGAAGCCTCTGTCTACATCTGGGTTAAAAAAAGAAAGGCGGGGGGGGAGGGTGAGGCTGAGACCCACACTCCAAGTTCCACCTCAGGTTCCCACTTAAACATAGTTTGAGCTTTTCCTGTCTTATTCTGAACCTGTTCAACAGTGCTTCTCCCTACTATTGAAATCCTCCCTCTCCCCACTCCTGTTTCCAGACTCTGGCTCGATCACCATTGTTCCTCCTCATCCTGGGAAGTGTACACTATGTAATGATAGCACATTTTTTTTCCATACTTCTCGTTTACCAAAGACTAAATTGCACTCATTACTCAAGGAGACCCTTCTTTCATTTAAGAAGTATTTGTTGCAGGTCGGCTGTGATAGCGCCAGAGAAAAGAGGGAGGTTATGCCCCCTGCTCTGGTGAGTTGGCAGTCTAGGTTGTTCACTCATCTTTATCTGTGTTCCCTTGGATTCAACTGGTTGTGACTTTCACATGATCACCCCTGCCTGTGCACGCACAAGTGTTCCATGGTCATAAAAAAACACATTTAATTTTAAAATGTTGACACTGAGTGACAGGTCTTGACTGTTTATTAAAATGACATGGAGTTTTGAGTCTGTAAAGGAGCACACATTTGAGAATCGGCTCTTACCTTCTGAAAGCTTTACTTGGTCGTAGATAATATGTTGTTCTGTCCCTCTTTGGGCTTTTTAAGAATTGCATTTCAGAATAAAATCGTTAGTCATGTTTTAAATAACTACAGCAATGATCTAGATGTGATAATTCTTTATTAGCCATTACGATGTGCCAAAATGATGTGTGTGTATAAAGGAAAATTCCAGGGCTCAAGGAGAATGTATGAATTACAGCTGGCCCAGTGTGGGAGTCAGGCCCTGGTCCCCGTGTGAATGACATGGCAATATAGATTAGCTCTAGGGCAGCAGGTCAGAGGCAAGCCAAAGTGATTCTGTCAGAGGGAGCAGAACATAAAAGGGGACATTTGCTGTCTTATAAGAAGGCCCATGAGACCTGACTGCAGAGAGCAAGGGGAATGGTTTCAGATGAGTCTGAAGAGGTGGGCGGAGGTTGGGTCATCAGGCCTTTGGAGCCACCTTGAGGACTCTGGCCTTTATCATACTGAGTTACCCACTGCCCAGTCTCTTTCGCCTCTCACCATTATTCTCAAGGGCCTCCCAAATCCCGTTTGTTGATCATTCTCGAGCACTAACCTTGTGATTTCTTAGCCTCTCTCATTATTCCTTCACAGCTGCTGGCAATAGAGCAGATAGCGTAAAAATTGTTACTCTGTTCCATATGAAATCTGCAGAGGGTGCTAAGGAAGGGGCCAAATAGGAAAAGCCTTAAAGAGCTGACATTTGTCCATCAGGAATTTTTTTTAAAAGACTTTATGGGGCGCCTGGGTGGCTCAGTGGGCTAAAGCCTCTGCCTTCGGCTCAGGTCATGATCTCAGGGTCCTGGGATCGAGCCCCGCATCGGATTCTCTGTTCAGCAGGGAGCCTGCTTCCTCCTCTCTCTCTCTGCCTACCTCTCTGCCTACTTGTGATCACTGTCTGTCAAATAAATAAATAAAATCTTCAGAAAAAAAAAAAAGACTTTATTTATTTATTTTATTTAAGGGAGAGGAGGGACAGAAGGAGAAGAAGAGAATCTTCAGCAAGCTCCGCAAGTCTGATGTGGAACCTGATCTCACGACCCTGAAGATCCTGATCTGAGCCAAAGCCAAGAGTTGGATCTGAGCCACCCAGGTGTCCCTGTCCATCAGCATTTCAGTAGGCAGACATGGGCATTGTAAAGCCATACCCAGATATTAATGTCATTCTGTGCAAAGTTGGCCAGCAGAGGTTTTAATTAACATAGGGGTGGGGATGTGCTCAATTTGATCTCTTAGATACTTTTCAGAGATAATTTGGAGAATGAACTAGAGCAGGGAGGTACTTAGGTCAGACATAAGGAGGACCTCAGACCCATGAACAGATTGGCAAAAAGAATGCTACATGGAAGAGATTTCCAAGGAGAAGGATCTGTAAGATTTAAGGAAAAGGAAAGCTAAGGGTGACTTACAAGAGTTCCTTCTTGGCTGAGAATACAAATAACAAGGCCAGCATAAGTGGTGGCAGAAGAAGGATCCATCTGGGGGTGAAAAAGGATAATTAAATTGGTGAGGAAGAAGAAAGAAGGTTCAGTGGGCTTTGGGATAGATTGAGTTCAAGGTGTCTGATTAACAGGAAATCCACTCTAATTTCCCAACCCTCCTTTCTTCTCATATTTCTCTCTCTAATATTTCACCATTAACTCATTTCAGTCAGTTGTAGGACTTTGGCTGGCATTTCTAGTTTCGATCTCTCTTCTGAACTCCAGATAATGCATTTCCGGGTTCCTGCTGCACATCTACAACTTGAGACCTCAAGTTCAGCGTATTTTATTGAAACACTTCAGTCGTTCCCAAATCCATTTCTTCACCAAAAACCTCTCTCTCAGCTACGGTATCCTCTTTTATCTGCTCCCTCAGACCCAAAGCCAAGGTGTTAGTTTCAGTGCCTCTTCTATCACCACATCTAAACCACAGACAAGTTCAGACGATGACGTTTCCATGAGTGGTTTCACTCTGGTTCCCTTCTTCCCCATTTAGGCCACTATTGTCTTAGATTGTGCCTTCATGAGATCTCAGCTGTCCCCCTACCACCACTCTCTCCTACTTTATTTCCTCCTGCATGTGGATGGCCAACCCATTCTCCCAGTGCTCAGATCTAATCATGCTTCTGCTTCTGCTGGGCAAACAGCCACAACGAAACCGCACATACATACACCTTTGACAATTCTCTTGTGTCTCATAAATTTTCCTGTTTTCACAGACTGTGTTCTTTCATGCTTTCGCTCCAGCCTACTTTCCCCTCTCTTTTTCCATCATAGTATTTCTTACACCCAGTGCTCCATACAAAATCAACTCCTTATAGTTTTTCTCTCTGATTAAATGATCCGACCTCTGGAACTTACATGATACCTGGATCACTGCTCAGAGCACCATGGCATGGTGCAAGTACATTTGTGTTTTGAACTAAGGTGAAAAGAGCTATGTCATAGTGGATAGGGGACATAGTCTTTTTTTTTTCTTAGAGGTGAAACAAAACAGCAATGAAATAGATGCAAGATTTAGAATTTTTTTATAGACTCACTAACATTTAAAAATAGATTTTTGAAAGATACTATTATGACATATGTCCCTCATCAGAGAGAAGGAAAAGTTTTACCTTGAGGCTCAAGTTAAAATAGAGTAGAACCCTCAGGTTCTAATCATTTTCTTTGTTTATAAGTAGCTCTGTAGATTTGAACATATTTGTTTATAGGGAAACATGGGCAGCTGAAGGAATGTATTACTCTGGAAACTATTATTTGTTATTCTAATCATTCAGTTTTCTTTTCTTCTTTTTTAAACTGTAATATATAGAAATCTACTCTGTTTCTTTTATGAGGAAGTCAAAATTATTAATTAGATCATGCCAAATATGTGCTTTGATCACTTAAGAAATGCAATATGTACAAATACAATTTTATGTGTCCTCAGATAGATGAGGTAAAAATTCAGAGAAGGGGAGTGCTAGATCTCCAAACCCCATTTTAGGACATTTAGCTTCAACTTTTCTTCCACGCTAAATATTGTATTTCTATCATAACATTTCTATTGTAACAGTGGAATGATACCTTTCATTTTTTAACCTCTTTTCCTCTCAGAGTAAGGTAAATATACAGCTATAAAAGAAAATTAGAAATAATGACAGCAACAAAGATCATCAGTATTATAAAAATTAGATATTCAGATATTGATCAAGTTGATTTTAAATACCAGCTTCCATTTAAACAAATATTTTGGCTCATTTTCCTCATTTCTATTGAGGGATATTTCTTTAGAATTGGGATATTCAGGATCTTCATGTCTTGGCTGCATAAAAAGTGGAAAAGTGGAGTGACTTGTCCAATATCCCATCCAATATCTGGTAGCATTGCTGTAGTGTCACAGACAGGTACCTGGGTGAGTAGTAATGTCTAACTTAGTTGGGGGGGCGGGGACATGTGAGTTTCCCTTGAATAGTCTGGTTTGGGTCCAGGATGGGGAGGGAGTTCATTAATGATCATGATGCGTCTCATACTGCTGCCTGGTTTAGATTGCCCCGAATGCCCCTCTTTTGACTTTCTTCTCTGAGCTTCTGCATTGATGATGGAGGCAGAGATGGTAGTGAGTTTCTCACCAGAGTTTGTGATCCCCCTGAAGTTCCAGAGAACAGCCTTTCATCCATGATATAATTCCTATTATATTTAAAAACCAAAGTTTGGCTGAATGAATAAGTCAGAGTCTAAAGATCCTTTGTCTTTTTTAATCTCCTGAGGATAGTCAGTTCGTTATCTTAGGAACAGTCAATATTTTGCATTTTTTTTTCTTTTTTAATGATTAGTCAAAGGAGTGTGATGAACTTCTCATATAGCTAAAGCTATATATTCGTGTAACAAGAGACTCTTATTAAAAACTGCCTTGAAACTAGTTCTTAGTAAAAATGTATACTTGTTTAGGAAAATAAATTAATCATACACACTGACTTTAATATTGTAATTAGGTGTATAGATAGATGGATCATCGATGTGATACTCACACTTATTGGTAATGAATACATCATTCATGATCACTGATACTGTGAGGATCTCACTCCGTTCTTATTAATGCTTTATTGTGGAAAGGTGGAAAGTTCATTAGACCCTGTGTGTGTGTGTGTGTGTGTGTGTCTATTTTTTGTAGGTTAAGTTAATATTTCTACAGTTTCTTTCTTAGTTGTTTTCTCAACATACAACCGAGTTCTTTTACAGGTCTAGAAAGGGTAAGGGATGGTGCTGGCGGGAGAAACTGAATTGCAAGAGGGAGCCTAGGGGTCATGTGAGGGAAAGGGGCAGGGAACAGAGAGAAGGGAAGCTCACTGGATATGAGGATGAGACCTGAGAGCAGCCTGAGGGGCATTTGAGGTCATTACCTTACCAGTTACCTCTCATCACTTCTTCAGTATCATTACAAAAAATTCAAAATTTAGTAGCAAGCAAGGTCAAACAGGACTAGAGATGGATGCTGTTTTCTTTCCATCACAGGAAGATCTTCTTTCCTTCACTCAGCCCTTTATTGCTTTTCTTGCTCTTCCCCTTTTCAGCTCTGTTTCATCTTTCCATTGCTCGAAGCTATTGTTTGTGTTGTCTGTGGGGTGGAAACAATGACTCTGATTTGAGAACCGGAGCCCTGGTCATATACGAGTGAGCACAAAAGTGGCTATATCCCTGGCTTCGAGAACAATTAATCTGGCAGGCGAACACCCATGGAAGAATCTTTCAAAAGAAGAAAAAAGAAAGAAAAGAAGAAAAACAGAATAACCGCTTTGTTCCGATATATTATCTAACTTCAAGGGTGATTTACTAAATCAACGATACCAGTCAAAATGAGACTTCTATAACATCTCATTTTGTTCTGATCAATTTAAGGAAAAAACTCACTGATTTCTACAGTACTTCTTTCTCCAACAGATTATTTGTGTGCAAAATTCACAAGTATATATTAAGTTGTTCAGGACCGTTGAGTATTTGGTAGGCCGGGGGGGGGGTGGGCAATGTGGATTCTATCTTGCCCTGCTGTTTAGTTTTAATGCCAAATTGTTTTATGGAAATCACATTGTCCCAACTCACTCATGCAGAATCTATTTGGTTGGAGGTCACATTGGTTTACATTAATATTATTTTCATTTTTTAATAAATCAGGATCTTTTCAGTGGTTTAATAGCCCATCTCAAGGAAGCATCGTTCTGTATACCTCAAAGGCTCATAGGACTATTATTTTTCATGTGTGATATGTTTATTTGTGTTGGTTTGCATGGATATAGCGACGATTTGCCTGGGGAAATGAGGAGATTTGTTAAAGCATTCATCTCTGGTTAGCATGGTAATGAATGTTTTCTCCTTAGTAAACATAAATTCCTATGAAGAAATTCAGTGGATGGTATTGGTCATATCTTCAATTTTGAATATGCTCATTTCCTGCCATATTTCTCTCAATTATGTTCTGACTGTTCAATTCCCCTCTGCCAAAAGCATTCTTAAAGATGGAATCCTCTTGAGCCTACGAAAGCAAACATAAGGTGTCTTTTCTTTGAAACATAAGAGCAAAGCAACTCAGATAAAGGATCTGTGAGAATAGAAAATGAATCTTTAAAATTAATCTAGAAGCAGGAGATAGATCAAATGTTTCCAATTTATCCTGGAATTTGACATATGGCCTATTTACAATAAAAGATAATTGGGGTCAAACCCAATGGCCTTGTGGATTCTTTTGGCCACCCACCTCGCTTGGGGTCGACTTCACAGTGTCAGGTAGCAGGTGTTACGGATGGGCAACTAGAACCAAACTCATGATTTTAACTCATTTTCTGTAGGACACATCCATGCTTTTTTTTTTTTTTAAACTTTCTGTATTGCTTAGTCTAAACACTGTAAGAGTTTCATACCACTATCACTAGGATCATGAACCCCTACTTGCTTCTACCTCCTATTTGAATTTAAATATACCTCACTAGATAGAATCCTTTACCACTTGTGTTAAGTATTAAGGTTTTTGTGAGATACTGAAAGGGACAGAAATGTAAAATTCTGATCTCTGAAAAATTTCCTTTATTTGAAAGATGCTACTGGATGAATAAATATTTTGGCTAAGCTGTTCTTGGTGAAAGGTTGCCTTGAGTACTAAGTCCTGCATTCCCCTCTTCCATTAGGCAAAATAAAACCAACAAAAAAATCTAGTGCCACCTTTATCTTATCATTAAATAGGATATTCAAAGAGCTACTGACAATGGGAAAATTGACTTTCCTTGAAACTTATATACATCATAGAGATAGGCTGTTCATATATTTATGGTTTAGAGGTATACAAGACGGGAAATGTGTGCAGTGTGTGTGTGTGTGTGTGTGTGTGTGTGTGTGTGTGATTGGGGGGGGTTGTTGTATGTAATTACTAGAACTGCTACCAGCCACTGAGGCAAGAAGGACTCCAAAAGATATTTGGGGCTAGTAAACATTAATCTTTCTCTCTTTTTAAAAGATTCTATTTATTTTTTTATTTGTCAGAGAGAGAGGGAGCGCCACACACAAGCAGGCAGAGGTGGAGACAGAAGCAGGCTCCCTGCTGAGCAAGGAGCCCGATGTGGGACTTGATCCCAGGACCCTGGGATCATGACCTGAGCTGAAGGCAGTGGCTTAACCAACTAAGCCACCCAGACATCCCAGTAGACATTAATTTCATCACAACCTCTGCCCTTTCAAAGCAGTACCATTAGGCTAGCCTTTAGTTGTGGTGATGCTACCCTGTGCCCATTTGTAGAAGTGCTTACCCCTTGATCCAGCCTCAATGTGTTTACTTCTGTGTATACATATTTAGTTCTGAGAATTCTTGGCTTTGCCATTTCCTAATACAGGTGTGAAGATTTTAAGTGAGTTAGCTTTAAATACAAGATCTGAAAGAAAATATCTGATATGAATACAAAGTATCTCCCACGATATTTTAAGCGAGTTGCTTTTCCTTTAAACTTCAAAGTTTATTGATTCCATGCTTAATAATGAACTTACATATGGTATAATTTTTATTGAATGTGAATGAACACTCAATAGGAAAGTTTAGCTGGCATCATCCTTTTCTTCCTGTTTACATTTTAATTCATTTAACACGTTTAAGGAATGTCTACTAGTGAGTTGGAAAAATAGATGGCTTTCATGCTGCTACCTCCTTCCTTTAACCTCAGAGCAGACATTACCAATCAGTCACCTGCAGTCTCTCTTGGTGGAGTCTAATTGTGAATTCATAAACTTTCTCAGTGTGCTTCCTCGGGCAGACACTGCCGCTAATGTGGAGGTAGGAAATAAGACTTATTTGTCATTCCTAATCTGTTATTTACTCAGCACTGGGCAAGGTATTATAGGGAAACATGAGTATAAAGCAGAATTCTTTAAGGAACTTATAATCTACTTAAGGAAAACCAAAAACAGATGAAACAATTAGAAAGCAGCATAAGGCTTCAAAATTAAATTTAAAATGAATTGTAATTAGAAGAAGGAAATATTTTAATCATCTGGCATATATGTAACCCAATAGCATGATAATATTTTGTTTATTCTGATCTAGTGGTTCTACATTTGATCGGTCCATTTCTTCAATTTATCGACAACACAGGACATTCAGAACATCTCTGTGTCCTAGCACACAATTTCTTATGCATTTTGAAGATGATTTTATTTTCTTGGTTTCTTTGTGTTTGTTTCATTTCAGGATTACCTTGGCTGGAGATCAGAAGATAGCCTAATCAAACACTGCAATGTGTTCATCAATCTCAAGGACTTCAAGTGTTAATGTTCAGAGATGTCTGAGAAGAGCTAGCTAATGAGAAGTTGAACTTAAAATCTCCTTAAATCAGATTAATTTGGAATTTGTAATAATTTAATCAGGCCCTGGGTGGATGGTTACCAGTATTTTAAGTATCTGAGAGGACTTAGAAAGGACTTAGTAAATAAAGTTATAAGATAAATTCCTTAATTACATAAGAGAAATATTTCAAACAATTTTAGAAGTATCTACATTACATTTTACAGAATAATTGCACATAATCAGAGACTTTCCTTTTAAATACTCTCTTGATATGGTAATTGTAAGTTTTTCTACTCATCAGCAGACTATGCACTTCTCCAGGCATTTTTTTCTTGGCCTCATTCAAATTCTCTTTGTACTTAGAAACAATATCACATTTCATTAAAAAATTTGTAACTCAGAAATTATGTAAATTCATTGACTTCGTATATACTGTGAGATACTACTTTGGTGTTGGTGGAGTTTTTTCCTTTAAAAAATTAATTTCCCCATCATACTCTAAGCTCCAAGAAGAGGCACTGAATCTTAAAGGTCCTTTCGAACCTTTTCCAGTGTTCTGGTTGACCTGTGTATATACTGATTTCACCTGGAAATCAGGTGTCTTCAAATTGGAAATCTAGCTGTGGGGGTGCCTGGGTGGCGAGGTAGGTTAGTGTCTGTGTGCCTTCAGCTCAGGTCATGATCCAGGGTCTTGGTATTGAGCCCCCATCAGACTCCTTTCTCTGTGGGGAGCCTGCTTCTCCCTCCTCCTCTGTCATGTCCCTCCCCACCAGTCATGCTCTCTAACTCTCAAATAAATAAAAAATCAATCAATCAATCAATCAGTCTAGTTGGAGTTATGGTCCTAGCTCCATTTCCTTCCGGAGTGAAGTTGTAGAAAAAGTAGGAACTTTGAAGTCAATCAGACCTGAGACCAAATTTCTGGTTGGCCACTTACCCTCTAGGTATGTAAATGTAGGAACTTCATTTACTTCCTCATTTATGAAAAGAAGATGATTCCCATATCATGGGGAGTTAAGATTTAGTGTAATTACTTTTCTAAAGAATTTCACATTGGGCTTGTATATTGGTTAATATATATTGATTTGGTTAACATATATTTGGTTAATATATATTGATTTACTTAATATTGAATTGGTTAATAAATATAGATCTATATACATATATATATTCGTTTCCTTATTTACAAAATGAGGATAATACCTATGTCACAGCATTCCAAAAACCAACACAATGCTTAGCATAAGACTAAGTAAATATTAATTCCTTTTCTCTTATTTTACCTACCACTTTATCACCAAACTAGATCCAATTAAGAGGAAATGTAGCATTAATGGAAACAATATTGTGAAATATTAGTACTTTTTCAATTACCAGTATCTGGGCCTTGAAATCATTTTCTTTTCTGATCTCATATATAAAACCAGAAGAAATAGATGATTAACTACAAAATTATATTTTAAGATACATGTTCATATGATAGCAGTCAGGAGTCTAGAATCTAGTATAGTAGAAAGTTAAGAGTCAGAGAGTTCTATATTTAAATCTCAAGTATGAATGACTTAAATTCTGATTCCATTCTTTGGCTTTTTCACTTGATAACTGGGTGAGCCTCCTAAGTCCCTCTGAATCTAAGTCCTCATCTATAAATGTCAGGATAATGCCCTATCTTACAAAGTTGCTACTAGGAGTAAATGAAAAAGTTATATAAAATATCTAGGGCACTACTGTTCAGTGTAGAACTCACCTCAATGATGCAAATGTTCTCTCTGTTCTGACCAATATGGTAGACACTAGATACATAGGGTAATTAAGCACTTGAAATGTTGCTAGGGCAACCAAGAAACTCAATTTTAAATTTTATTTAATTTTAATTAATTTAAATTTAAAGTACTAATTATTTAATAAATGCTTATGAGTCTCCCTTTTGTGGTCTTTTGTATCTTATATTTACTTATTGGTATAAAGTTTTAGAAGTCTTATACTTGAACATAAATGCTATAGATTGAAAGACTGTGCCTCCCCCATTCGCCCCCATCAATACATATGTTGAAACCTAATCTGCAGTGTCATGGTGTTAGGAGGTAGGGCCTTCATGTGGTGATGGGGTCTGAGAATGGATCCTTCATGAATGAGATTAGTGCTCTTATAAAAGAGAATCCAGACAGATCCCTTACCCTTTCCATCAAGTGAAGACACAGTGAAGAAATGACTGTCTATGAACCAGGAAGTGGGCTCCCTCTAGACACCAAATCTCATGGTTCTTTGCTCTTGGACTGGTCAGGCTCCAGAATCACCAGAAATAGATTTCTGTTTTTTATAAGCCATGCAGTATGTGGTATTCTGCTGTAGAGGCCAAAGGAACAAAGACAGTAGAGAATAACGCATAATCCATAGATTATTTTCTATTTGATCCTTCTCCCATACTCAAAGCAGGAGCCTAGAGGAGTTTATGTGGCTGAAAAGGCTGATTAGGTAGGCAATGCCCAGGGCAGAAAATGAAGGTAACAATGGGCAGGTCATGCAAGTATGTTAATCCGAAGAGGCAGAGTCCAATAATGAGTGGAGGAGTACAAACCAGGGACAACGATGAACGTGGAGGAATTCCCTAATCACGGGGCTTTTTATGGTTGAATGTGGAATTAGGAAGACCAGGTCTTCCTAGGTGGGGCATTCACTGATTTGGGGACTCAAGAACAGACACCAGCAAGAACTGAGAACTGGATAAATTTTGATTTACAAGAGCCTAGAAAATTGAAAATATTTCTCCAAAGTCACACAAGTAAGTGGTCACCGATAGATCAAGAGTTAGCATTTCTTCCAAATGAACTGTTATTGGACAGACATAAAAATAGGCCCTTGGCTTTTACTGATGATCACCATGTTCATTCCAAGGAGCAATGCAAAAGCAGTGACATCAGCAAATAACAAAGGAAGTTCTTTATGGAATAATTAATTACAGAAATTGTAGCTATGCAATGGCTCAAACATCCCTAATCCCCAAATCTAATTTTTATAATCCTATCAGCAGTATCATCTTACATTTCCAGTGAACAATCTAATAGTAAAGAATGATAGTCAGATATAAAATTATCAAGACTTGACTGCCTTTACAAAAAGCATTAGAAAGCATTTACTGGCATGTTACAAAATATCATAAATAATTAAAATACATCTACTTATTAAAATATCAGAATGGATAGTGATGGTATCACCTAGTTGTTTATTTCCTCATGGTCATTTTTAAAATTCAATAACTTCCAGAAGTTAATTGTCATTAATGCAAAATGGAAAAACATATGTGATTAATGGGTTGAAGAAAGAAAAAACTGGGCATTGATTGTATATTTTACTGAAAGACGGGAATACCAATTAAAGTCTTCTTTAGAAAAACACCATTCAGGAATGAGTCAACAATTTGCTACCACTCCTTCTAGAGACAGTTACTTAAGTTCTACTTTTGAGTGAATTACAGTTGTCTTCAACTTCGAAATGTTAGTTGAATCTAAGTCTCTGTGAAAAACCACCAACTTGAAATTTAAACTTGGAACTTCAAAAACCTTTTCACTTGTTTTAAAATTAGTAGCTTCAATCAACACAGAACATGTAATCCAACCCTGACAAGCTGTGAATCAAGAAACTCTGATGGATTTGCAAATTATTTCTCCCGACTATGGATAACATGCAGCATTTGATTTTTGAGCATGTATGAACATGTTAAACACCTGTGTATTTGAAGTCACGAGTACATGTACATAGAATTTTAAGTTGAAAGAGACACTTAATATCACCCAGGCCAGCTTTCAAAGTTCACTGATAAGACCTAGAGCCATGTCTCTCAAAATTTAGCGTGCATATAAATCACCTTGAGATTTTGTTAACATGCAGGTTATGATGCTGGGGTTCTAATAAGCTCCCAGGTGATGCAAATACTGCTCTTGGTAGAACCAGACATAGAACAGCAGAAGCCTAGAGAACTGAAGGACTTGTCCAAAGTCACAGGAGCCAGAAGAATGAGGATTAATGTTTCTGTCCCTTTCCTTCCCTCTTAAACTCCCCTCCCCCCACTTTTAAAAAAATTTTAGTATGTGTGGCACAATAATTAAAAGTACAAACTTTTAAGCAACCTAGCTTCAAATCCTAACTTCACCACGTACCTTGCTGTGATCTGGCACGAGTCATCTAACCTTTCTTTTCCCTCTGTTTCTTCTTTTGTAAAATGGAGGAAAAAATAATAAAACACAACTTATTAGGTGACATTAAGAACAAAACGATTCATGTATGGTAATTAGAATAATGCTGGTAAATAATAGGCATTTAATAAATGTTAGCCTCTGTAATTATGATTATGATTAGTATCCCATTCTTTCTGCCATCTGGCAGTCCCTCACTCCAGCAACCTAGGAAAGAGACTGTGTAGGAATAATATTAGTTGGTTGTCTTCTTGGTGGAGAAGATCAGAAGCATGGATAACAATCTAAATTATTTTTGGCTGAGGTGACTGTTTTGATAATGCAATTATATTTGAGTGGAACAGTGTTTGAAGTATTAGGAATTCATTTCAGATGATCAGGAGCTGATTCTGGTGAATGGAAATGCTGGCCAGTATTTCTGCAAAGTCACTCCATCTTTCTCCATCCTGAGAAGAGATGGCCCCTTTTGACTGATGTAAAGAACTTTTTTTTTTTTTTTTTAATTAAATAGAGGTAGTGATTACATTTTCGAGGGCATTTGACAGTATGTAAACTGAGTCAGAGGAGCTGTCAATCTATCTAAATAACGTATTTACTGCTACTGAAGTTCAGGACACGCCACCCCAAACATGCCACTTTGACATGTTGATTATTTTGAGCAGAAACACAGATGTTTAGGAGCCACCGATGCAGGAAGGACTCTGTGACCTACACTTTTCTACCTAGAAACAGGCCATAAATTTTCCCATAAGAAAGGCGTCACCTTCCCCCACCCCACCACATACCAGAAAGAGAACATCCTTATCCCCAGCGACAGGGACCAGATGCCGAAATGGATCTATACATTTACTAACATAACCCTTGTCTTCACTAGTAGTCCCTACCCCACGTGTCTCCTAGTCACTTCCTTGTCATTGACTATCCCCAACCCAACCCCTTTGACTTGTCAATTCTTCACAGTGGTATTGCTTTTTCCTCTAAAAGATGAATACTTCCTGCTTTGGTCACTTCTTCAGGTCTTCATTCTCTTGTGAAAGCTCTCATGTACGTGTAAGAATTTAATAAAATGTGTATGCATTCCTCCTGTTAATCTGTCTTTTGTCAGTTTAATTCTTAGGCCCAGCTAGAGAGGGTAGCTAAGAGGGTAGAGGAGAATTTGTCCTTCCCTGCACTGCTATGGTATAAGTTGAAAGCAAGCTTTGGTATGGATAAACCAAAGCAGAGAAATGACTCTGAAGAGGAGTCATTGAGAAAGCCTTGGAGAACCAGTTTTGTTTTGTTTTTAGATTGATTTTGGAATTTGATTTGGACTCAGCTCTCCTGGGTTCTTCAGAATGGGGAGAGAATTAATGGGGCACCATACTGTTTTTCATTGTTTCCTGATGGGAGTGTCTTCCAACAACTTAATTGCTCCTATTTTGCTTTCCCCCAGCCACCTAATTTTTACCCATGTCCTTAATTGCTCCTGCCACTGGCACCATATGTGTCAGCCCACAAGGAACAATGTCAGTATCACTTGCTGCAAGACGATCCTCACTCCAGGTGGCTTCACAGCAAGATGAACAAAGGTAAATGAGAAAGTCATCTATTTTTTGAAAAGCCAAATGCCAATTCACTAATGGATGATTAAAACGATAACTGTCACACCTACTCACATACCTATCAGTCAGAATTGTGCAGATATAGACATTCTGGTCTATGTGACAGTTTCAATTGTTACTGTAACAATTGTTACAGTAATTGTTACTGTAACTTAGAATTTGTTAGAGTTAGATGTTAGAATTTGTTAGAGACTGATATATAAGGAATGCCACATCATTTCCAAAGAATGCTTGGTGAGCAAAGGTTCAGAACAAGAGAAGTTTTCCATTTGAACACGAGGCGTAATAAAACCTAGGGCTCCAAGTGGGGGAGCCTGTTATGATTTAGAGTAGTATTATTGTGGACCTGAAAATGAAGAGTGTCATTTAATCACATTAGGTCAAAGATAACCCTAACTTCATAGGGGATGATCACAATAATATTCTAGCATATCTAGTTATTCATTCAAGGACATAGCTCCTGAATCATAGGGATGTTAAAACTAAAATTAAGGGACGCCTGGGTGGCTCAGTTGGTTGAGCAGCTGCCTTTGGCTCAGGTCATGATCCCAGCGTCCTGGGATCGAGTCCCGCATCGGGCTCCTTGCTCGGCAGGGAGCCTGCTTCTCCCTCTGCCTCTGCCTGCCATTCTGTCTGCCTGTGCTCGCTCTCTCTCCCTCTCTCTCTCTGATAAATAAATAAAATCTTAAAAAAAAAAAACTAACTAAAATTAATACTTTCAGTCCTGGAATAGAATACTCAGCCAAGGTGGTGTGCAAAACATTGAATCTCTACTCAAATTAATTTGATGATACATCTTTGGGATAAAGGAATTTACATTTCACTTTGTGTTAAAAGCAGATAATAACACTTCTACACTGACAATTTCTGTGCTTGAATCTCTATTTTATAATTTTAGTCAGCTCAACAAATTCTTATTGATTTTATAACATAATCCAGAATCTAAACTAATAGTATTTATTTAAATTACTGTGGTATTTACACTAACATTTTATTGTGTGCTTGAAAGACCACATGCAAACATGTATTAGTAATTTGAATCCATTTGTGAAACTGACTTAGATTTGACTATATTTGAATGGCCAGGATTTTATTTATGATATTGCTAATATCTTATTTTCCTAGATTTTGGACAACATTCATAAATGTTGAGAAGTTTGATGTTGTATAATTGAACATAAATGTGATTTTTGGGGGAAGATGATAAGGAATATATGGTTTTCCAGTAAAATGCACATACAAAGACATACACAATTTTTCTGTTTCAGAGATATAAAGAAATTGTTGTCAGGGGAATAAGCAAGATGGCAAAGTAATTTTGAATGATACCATATCTTTTAAAACAAATCATTAAGTCATGTCAGCAAGCAAGAAGTCTATATACTAAAAAAAAGCAGTGCAACAGAGCCCTCCATCAGTAATTCATCTAACAGTAATTCATTCATTTATGCCTTCACCCACCCATCAACCTATGAACCAGGCTCTGTACTGGCTCTACACAAGTTTCTATGAATGAAACTTGGTCCCCACTATTGACAAGTAGATTCAAGACAGGAATAGAATATTGTTTAATAAGTTCAGCAATAAATATTTCCTTAGTACATTGGGCTTAGCTTATTCTTATATTATTATGTAGTTTGATCTTCAACTTCACTTTTTGTTTACCATAGCTCTAATTCTTTAGCTAATGCTTTGCTTCACTGTATCATCACTTCTTGCCATATTTCTCTAGACACATTCCTTGATAGGAAATCAAGACTCTTCTTAGTTATACTCTTTAATTTTTTCTGGTTATTTTAACTCCTTAATTCAGTTATGTGTTTCTACCATCTCTCTCTCTTTTTTTAAAATGAGATCCAGTTGACATAGAATTTCGTATTAGTTTTAGTTGTACAATGTAATGATTCAATATATGTATATATTGTGAAATGATCATAGTAAGTCTTGCTAACATCCGTCACCTCACATGCTATCATTAGTTTTACTTGTGATGAGAATTTTTAAGATCTCTTTCCCTTTGGGGCATCTGGGTGGCTCAGTGGGTTAAAGGCTCTGCCTTCAGCTCAGGTCATGATCCCAGATTCCTGGGATGGAGCCCTGCAACATAGGACTCTGCTCAGCAGGGAGCCTTCTTCCCCCCACACTGCATCTGCCTGCCTCTGCCTGCTTGTGATCTCTGTCTCTGTCAAATAAATAAATAAAATCTTAAAAAAAAATCTCTTTCCCTTTGCTTTCAAATATACAGTCCGATATTGTTAACAACAGTCACCCTGCTACACCTTACATTCTCAGGTCCTGTTTATCTTATAACTGCAAGTTTGTACCTTTTGTACTTTTGCTGTTTCTTAATTGTTCTCTTTTGGAGCTCACCCCTGCAAAAGAGCACATGGATAACTAAGTAACTAAGCTGCCCACTGCTTACTTGGTTATCCATGTGCTCTTAAGCTTCCTGCCTCTGGAAGGCATACCATACAGAGTATGAAAGGCATACCAAACAGAGTATGCAAAATGCTAAAGGGGCTTGGGTTCAGGTAAAGATGGTGAGCAGGTAGTCATAACCATCACCATAAGCTGAGGTTTCCCTCAGTAGGAGAGCTTTCAGAAGTCACAGTTTTAAAGGATTAGTGAAAAATGTCAAAAGGGAGAAAGAAGGAGGGTGGGAGAGAGAATTCAAGATTATTCTGGCAATGGTTTCGGAGTGTAACTTTCGGATAAAAATGTTAAAAAATTTTATTTTTCAAAGGTTTTATTTATTTGTTTGCCAGAGAGAGACAGCGAGAGAGGGAAGACGAACAGGGGAAGAGGGAACGAGAGAAGAAGGCTTCCTGCTGAGCAGCATGGGGCTCCATCCCAGGACTGACCTGAGCCAAAAGAAGATGCTTAACGACTGAGCCATGCAGGCGCCCTAAACAAGTTTTTTTTTTTTTTTTTTTAAACCAGATTTTGCTGTAACTTCCTTTTTCTCAGTGCAACTTAATTAAGGGGCTCTACTCCTCTTTGAGGCTTTGGAGTCAGATTTATTTGGCTGGAGAAGAGTACTGTGAAGGACTTTAAAGGGAGAGAAAGAGGCTGATGGTATTCAGAAAAACTAACCATGCCACATGTCGTCTGGGTGAACTCAGTTGGCTTCCTGACCCTACTTCTGATGTGATAAATCCTAGCTACCATTAATAGTTAATGGAATGGTGCTTCATTTTTTTTTTTTTTTTTTTTTTTTGGATGTTGGAATCCTTCAGGGTAAATGTTGCTGAACTCCTGATCATACCGTTTGTCAGGATTCAAAACTTTTGGGGCACATGCCATTATCCATTACCTCCAAAAAATATAGATTGTGGACAGGGCCTCACACCAGACCTCCTGAACTCACTTCTCCCTGTGGGACCCACACATACACATTTCCCGTAAACCCGGTAAGTATTTCTGATGTTCCAGAGAGGATAAAGTCTGTAGAAGTTGAAAGAATGTGACTGTGTGATTGTCAGGAAGCCCAGGAACACCTGAGAAAAGTAATGGCATGCTAGTAATTTCCATAGGTTTATGGGAAAGGTGATTAGGGGGAGTTTAAACTTCTGTAGACTTTCAGGTCTATTAACAAGTTACAAAGCTTCTATAATTCTCCACAAAGATGGCCATTGATTCCGAACAATGATTTTTCATCACACTAGAGTGCTGAGAGGCGCTTCTTTATGGTCTCAAAGAAAGTTACTTTTTCCCTCGAAAATGATTGATTTTTCATTTTAGTGGAGTTCCTTTCTCTTGCATTAAACGCCAGGAAATGTGGAGTGGGGGGAGGGTGGTGTGTATTCAGCACGTGTTGCAAGTAAATCATGAAAGCCCTTGCAAACACACCTTATAGCTGTCAGCTGGCTTAGTCTCAAAGAATGGCTCTTTGGCAATACATGTTTAAGCTGGTGACAATGAATACGAAAAATGGTGTTGAATTCTAACATATGTCATGCACAGACCATAGCTTATTTTACTTGACTACTATTCGTTCTCCTTTACTAGGTGCAGCAAACATAAACTTTCAAAGAAAATGATCTATTGATTATCACGTGATTTCTAATAACAGCTAGGGCAGCGTGGAGTCTTGTTTACCATGTTTATTTACTCTTTTCCACTTGGGGACAGGCAGGTGGAGGCGATCACACCCGTCTCCTCTTTGTCCCATGACGTTCTGCTCAGGGGCTAAGAACAGTAGGCCAGCTTATTGAAACTAATGATTTCAGAATTAGGCTACCTGAGCAGTAAATTTTGTTCGATTCTCTTCTCCTTTTTCAATTGTTGCATTTTCTAAAATAAAATAAAAAACAATGAAGGCCTTTAAGAATATGCAAAATGGACACATAATTAATTGTATGTGCTAGTTGGTGACTGCATAATTTTTTTGTTTTTTTTTATTTTTTTAAAAATTTTATTTATTTATTTGACAGAGAGAGAGATCATAAGTAGGCAGAGAGGCAGGGAAGCAGGCCTGTCCGCTGAGCAGGGAGCCCATTGCGGGACTCGATCCCAGGACCCTAGGATCATGGCCTGAGCTGAAGGCAAAGGCTTAACCCACTGAGCCACCCAGATGCCCCTGTTTTTTTAAACTAGGGTCCAGGAGTGTCTGGGTGGCTCAGTCCTTAAGCCATTTGCCTTCGGCTCAAGTCATGATCCTGGAGTACTGGGATTGAGCCCCATGCCGGGCTCCCTACTCAGCGGGAAGCCTGCTTCTCCCTCTCTCACTACCCCTGCTTCTGTTCCTTTTTCGCTATGTCTCTCTCTGTCATAGATAAATAAAATCTTAAAACTTGGGTCCAGAAGGGCGAACTCACGGAATTTCTTCTGGGGCTTATACTCATTGGGGAGAATGAGGTCAGGCTTCTTACAGGTGTCTCCAATGTCAAGGGCTTTCTGTTTAAATGCTGGTGGATGCATTCGATTTCCAGTAACTTCCAGAGGTTCCCTTATGGTTATTTTAGAAGTGACTCTTGTGAAGGGTTTCTAGTCCCCCCAAATTTTGAAGACTTTATTGCTATTTAAATAATTTTTAGAAGTTTACTTATTCTACAACTATTTTGAGTGCCCTCTGCTTCTGTGCCAGGTACCAAGAGAGGCAATGAACTTACAGAAAGTATCCTGACTGCAAAGAAATAGCAGCCTAGTAGAGGAGGCTGGCTTGCCAATGACACCAGATTAATAATTAATGATTTAGAAATATTTTTCTATATGCACGTTGGAAAGGAGACCTATACCTTCCATGCTGGTATGGCCAGTTAATATTGGCTTGGCAATCTCTGCGAATCAATCCAGAACTATAAAAACTCGTTGAAAATGAGGGAAAAGGAAATGCCTTCCTCTGTGAGGTAATTAATAAGCCCCAGGTGCGGCAGCCCAAAGCGGGTGGCAAGCTCCGGCCCCAAGAACAGCTCACCCTTCTTAAGAAGTTACCTGCCTCCCTCTACCTTCCTTTCAGGTATTTCCCTGTGATAGATCACTTCAGTGTGAACGAAAGAGGATTTATCATTTCAAAAGCTCCTTGTAGGAGGAGTTCCTTGCGTGAAAACAAAATAAAACAAAACAAAACTGAACCTTGTGGAGAAGAAATGTGGGAAGAGAAGAAGTGTATGGGAGACTGACTTTTTTCCTTCAACAGCCAAAGTGGCGTTTGGAGATCGATATGCTCTTCTCACTGCTGCCAAAAGTGAGCAAATGTGCGAAATCATAAACTGTCAAAGGAACAGCAACGCCTGCCAGGGCTGAGTCGGCGTCCTGGCCAACCAGTTCCCTGTTGACTGCGTCAGGGCGCGGGCTGTAAATCTTTGCCTTGTCACCACCCCAGGGTGACTTGCCCTGGCGTCCTCCCCAGAGGCACTCACAGGTAGGTGAGTACTATATATCTTCAGAGGTGTAAGCTAGGGAGCCTCACTAACCTGGTGACTCCGTTCACACTCTTGAGTAAGAATTTAGATATGCCAAAAAGCTAAAAGCGTTCTCACTTGTAGATTAGTTTCCTTGGGAGAAATGGACCCCCATACTCTACCATCCTTCAAGGACTCCTTGAATGGGTTTGGTGGTTTTGGTGGGAACCTCTGAGGGGTCCCAGTCTCTGCAGAGATATAAAATCCATGGGAATGATTTGCAGCTTATTTTGTAACTAGCTACAGATGGGGTTCCATTAAGCAAATGAAGTTATTAAGATGTTTTACATGGGTGTAAAGGGTGAGGAAGATAGGGAGAAGAGAAACAGGAGTGTGTTGGTCATGAAAGGAAAACAGTCAATGGTTCTCAAAATGTCCTCCCAAGAAATGTGGTTATTCTGTGGATTTTGAGAGAAATCTTATGGAAAGTAGAGGAAAAATGGCATGGGAATGATGGAAGCAAACATGGAAATCAGCTAAGGAACCCGTGAACAAACCACAAAGAACTATTTTTCAACCCAAAAAAAAAGTTGTTCAGTGTATTGCTTAGGATTCTCTTAAATGACAGCACTGGAAATAGAATCCGTGTTCTCATTTCAGGACCAGGCTGCTGGACTGGGGACAAGTGGTGTAGAATGTGGCAGAACAGGGCTTGGGCCCATCTTTCAACTCTACTGAATAAACCTTGTATGTTGGCATATCATTGACATGGATGGGGTTTGGGATTCCCAGGATAAAGAGTTTGTTTCAACTGCTGCATATACGTTCATTCATTCAGTCGTTCAAACTGTCTGCTGAGTGGTAAGCCCAGGGCTGAGGAAATAAATCATAGTGAAAAATATCACAATCCCTGACCTTAAGGCACCTAGCGTCAAGTTAGTAGAAGATAAACTTATGTGTGTGGTTGATGAGGAAAGCAAGTGGTATGGGCAGAGTGGCTGAAAACAGAACAAAATTGGAAGAGCTCATTTGTGTCTAAGAATTTTATAGCTGTAGTTCTTACATTTTGGTATGTTGTTTATTTTAAAATTTTTGTATATGGTTTGCGACGTGGTCCAACTTCATACTTTTGCATGCAAATAACCAGTTGTTTCAGCACAATTTGTTGGACAGAACACTCTTTACCCCATTGAATTGTTTTGGCACTTTTGTCAAAATCAATTGACCCTCAGTTTCAGAGCCTATTTCTGAATTCTCCATTCTATTCTATTGATTGATATGTTTGTCCTTATACTAGCACCACACCGCCCTTGAATTCTGTAGCTTCATGCTCACTTCGGCATAGACATGCTCACTTCGTAGACTGAATTCTGTAGCTTCCTAGTAGTTTTTTAAATCAGGAAGCTTCTCCAAGGCTTTCTGCTATTCTGGGTCCCTCACATTTTCATATGAATCCTAGAATCAGCTCACCAATTTCCATCAAGAAGTCAGCTGGGATCTTGATAGGGATTGTATCAAATCCTTATCAAATCCTACATCCATTCAGGGAGTACTGCCACTTTAATAGTATGAAGTCTTCCAAATCATGAACAGGAGATGTATTTCTATTTGAGTCTTTAAATTTCTTTCAACAATTTTTTGCAGTTTGCAGAATGTTTTACATCTCTTTTCTTAAATTTATTCCTATGTATCTTTTTGATGCTACTGTAAATATTTTCTTATTTTTATTTTTGAATTGTGCATTGTTAGTATAAAGAAATAGAATTGATTTTTGTATATAACTTTTTTACTTTGCAATCTTGCCTAACTCGTTTAATTTAATAGGTTTTTAGTGAATCCCTTAGGATTTTTCTATGTTTAAGATTATGTCCTCTGCAAAGACAGAATTTTACTGTTTTCTTTCCAATTTCTTTCCAAATTGGATGCCTTTTATTTCATTTTCTGATCTAATTACCCTGGCTAGACCTCTAGTACAATGTTGACTGGAAGTAGTAAAAATGGATATCTTTGTCTTGTTTCTAATATTAGTGATTAATCACTCAGTCTTTTACCTTAAGTATTAGATTTGCTGTGGAGGTTTCTTTTGTATATGTCCTTTATCAGGTTGAGGAAGTTTCCTTAGATTCCTAGTTTGAGTGTTGGAGTATTGGATTTTGTCAAGTTCTTTTTTTATGCAGGATCGTATGCTTTGTCCTTTATTTTACTGATATGGCATGTTATATAGGTTGACCTTCAAATGTTAAACAAAACTTGCATTCATGGGGTGAATCCCACTTGGTCATGATGTATAAATCTTTATTCCTGGGTCTAGTTTGCTAGGCTTTAGTTAAGAAGTTTTGCATCTATATTTATAAGAGATACTGGCTTTATTTTCTTCTTTTTGTGCATCTGGTTTGGTAACTAGACTACATAAAGAACTCTTACAAAACTCAAGAGTGAAAGACTAAAATTAGGTGAAGGATCTAAATGGACATTTCCCCATAAAAGATACACAGGTGGCTAGTAAGAATGTGAAGATGCTCTACCCATCCCCCCATCATGGAAATGCAAATCAAAACCACAGTGAGACCACCCTTCATTCCCACTAGATGATCTAGAATCAAAAAATGTTGGTGAGAATGTGGTAAATATTCAGAAAGGCATTATAATAGTCCAAAACTGGAAACAACTGCAATTTCAGTTAACTGATGAATTGGGAGATGAAATGTACATGCACACATTGGAGTATTATTTCTCAATATAAAGGAACAAAGTACTCCTATATACTACGAATTGGATGAACTTGGAAAACCTTATTTTAAGTGCAAGAAACCAGTCACCAAAGACCACATATTATATGATTCCATTTATATAAATGTCTAGAGTAGGTGAATGTATAGAGATAGAAATTAGACTAGTTTTTGCCTAGGGCTGCAAGATTGTGGATGGGAGAGAGGGGCTGCCGGAGAGGATTGTGGGTAAATACAGAGTGATTGCTAACAGAGACAGCTCTTTTTGATGACATTGTTTTAGAATTGATTGTGGTGGTGGTTGCATAACTCTGAATATATGAACATACTAAAAGACACTGGCGTGTATACCTTAAAGGGCTGAATTATTTCAATAAAGTGGTTACGTATATGTCTTTAAAAAAAAATTCTGTGAACTAGATAGCTTGCCAAGTCTCTCACATGTTTTAATGACTACAGCAACCCTGAAAGGGGGGTTGTTATTACCTTCCCTTTACACATCAGAAAACAGGCTTAGAGAGGTTAAGTAACTTGTCCCAGGTCACATACCTTGTAAATAACAGATTTGGGATTCAAAGCAGACAGTGTGCTTATAAAGCCCAAAGTTAACCATGGACCTCTCCTAGCTGAGAAGACATCTTATTTCAATTCAACTGACCTCTGTCTACCCCATTTTTTCCATCCTATGTCATACATTTTGTCTTAGCATAGGGAAAGAAAAATGGTGGCTAAAAGCTATTTAAATAACGTGAGTAGCCTTATAAATTTGTACCTACTAAAGAAGAACAGAATGATGGATTCTGGCAATTTAAGATGACAGTTCAACTCTCCATGTGTTTTTTCTGTATAGAAACATTCTTCAAGAGAATTCACATCTATGAACATTAAAAAAAAAAAAAAAAAAAGACTGTGGGAGAGAAAAGCTAGTTTAAAAACACTGATTTGTGCTGCAATGAATTAAAGCAGGGACATCGGTCCTGTTTAACTTTTCAAAAACTTTTTGCCATCTGGTTTTCCGTGTCCCCTTAACATAGTTTTCAGGCTATGAAATTCTGTACATCTTTATGAAGCTCAAGAATTGACCTTTGAAAGGGAAAAGTCTCATTTTATTATGCCGACACCACACATCATAACTCTTATTTTGCTCGGAGATCTCATTCAATGTCATCACCAACATGTGCAACAAGAGATACATCATGTTTATGGCTAGATTATTCCTTTTACTTCCAGTTATAGTTTTCCCATAAAATCTCTATTGAAAATAATCTCCATGCAGTCATTGAATGTTATTGCTTGGAACAGAAATGCTAAAACAATTTGCTTATTTAGGATCTTGAGTTTTTCCCAGCATTTTGAAGTGTCTCGATCTCTCATGAAATATCTTTTCAGCCAGAGCAGTAGTAATGTAAGTCTGTGGCTTTTCTTGTTGCGTATTTTATGGGATTGTGTTACCTCTATAATATATTTTGTATTCCTCCCATGTGTATCAGAGTAGGTAAATAATTCTATTTGGACTATTTTCTTCCAGATATTTTATAGCTAAGATTGGCATTTTCTCAAGAGTTATTCATTAAAAAATAGAATAACTTTTTGGGATCAAAGGGTGGTAAAAGGCATCATACTAAGGTCCAAAAAATACACCTCTTTTTGTACCAAAAAAGTACACCTCTTTACAATTAGATTTCATTGGTCATCCATCTGTCCTCTTTCTCTTCATGTGTAAGCTCCCTCTTGAACTGGGTAAGCAGGCTGGGAGGCAGACGTTGGCCCAGGAAGTCAAGGGCAGGAGAATCTGAAGGTCCCCAGAAAACTCTGAAGATCAAGTCTTGGGAACAAAATCCAAAGAGTTGGTAGGGGGGAAGGTTGCAGGGGAAGAAGTTAGCAGAACTAGCAGGATGGGGGGAGAGGAAGTGATTTGGGTGATTTCCATAAATGCAGATGAAATGTGTAAACTTAGTACATGTGATCTGGTGCACTGAAATGAATATGGTATTGGAGTTAGGTCTAGCTAGATTCAAATCTTGCTTAGTAAGCTGGCTTGGATAAGTTCTCTAACCTCTCTACTTTCTAACCAATGAGAATCCTCTTCACATCAGTATCATTACAGTACTTGTCACTTTCCGAATGCCTGCAATATGCTAGATAGACATTTTACATAGATAATCTTGTTTAATCATCCATACATTCTAATGAGGTATTTTTTATTTTGCAGATGGGGGAAACTAACTCAGAGAAGTTAAGTAATTTGCTCAAGGTTTTCTACAGCTGGAAAGTGATAGAGCCAGGATTTTTATCCAGGCCTGTTGGACTCCAGAGCCCATTAGACTCCTGGATCAGAATGACCTGGAGCACATGTTATCAGGAGAATTCTAGACTCCACTGCAGACCTTCTGCATTAGCCTTTCTGGGATTAGGGCCCAGGAACATGCATTTGAATTCACCACTTAGGTGACTCTTAGGCAGAGTCCTATGAAGAGTCTTACATTCTATGTAAGAGTCCTCTACACTCTTGCTACTCAAGGTCTGTGGTTCAGGACCAGTAGCATCCACCTCACCTGGGAACTAGTTAGAAATGTTAATTCTCAGTCCCTACCCAAGCCCTGCTCAGTTTGTATCTGCATTAAGACTATCAAGTTCTGGAGGTGATTCAGGTATACATTAAGGTTTGGGAATGTCTCATCGATAGGGTTGTTGTGAGAATTGAAGGTAATAGATAGGAAGTGTCCATGAAATCACAGGTATTCAACAAATCCTCTTTGGTACCATTTTGGTTTTGATCAAGTAGAAGGTGGTGGTTTGGGAGGGCCCACAAGTGTAAGATTAGCATAACCAACTGTCTTGTTCTCTCCTTCCTTTGGGTTTTATGTCCAGTGTTGTTATCCTTTCCAGCTTCCCAGCATATTCTTTTTTTTTTAAATTTATTTATTATGTATTTATTTGACAGAGAGTGAGAGAGAGATCACAAGTAGGCAGAGAGGCAGGCAGAGAGAGAGGAGGAAGCAGACTCCCTGCTGAGCAGAGAGCCCGATGTGGGACTCGATCCAGGACCCTGGTATCATGACCTGAGCCGAAGGCAGTGGCTTAACCCACTGAGCCACCCAGGCGCCCCTAGCTTCCCAGCATATTCTACCTAACCCTTTTTTCTTGAAAGCACATCATGATGGTTTTCTTCTACCAATATATCAAAAGGTTGTTGTTGTTGTCCTCCCTACCAACACTTCAGGCTGCAATCAGGAGATATGGGTTTGACTCTTGGCTTGACTATTATCTGTGACCTTGGGTTAACCTTTTCGAGTCTCAATTGTATCAATTATAAAAAGAGGATAATGATGAAAATAATGTATTTTTATCATTCTAAAACCCTAGAGTCCTCCCTGCCCCTAATATCGTTGGGTTACCAATAGGATAGGTAAGCAGAGGATAATAGAGAAAAAAGTATTAGAATCAATATTTTCTTTAAAATTTTAAACACTTCAAAAAAAGTAAATAAAATTTTAAATACTTCAATCCTGTGAGTAAATTTCATGAAATCACCTATTGTGCTCCAGTGACAAAACTCTGCTTTTAGAAAGAGGGTAGGGACACCTGGGTGGTTCAGTGGGTTAAGCCTCAGCCTTCGGCTCAGGTCATGATCCCAGGGTCCTGGGATCGAGCCCCACCTCGGGCTCTCTGCTCAGCAGGGAGCCTGCTTCCTCCTCTCTCTCTGCCTGCCTCTCTGCCTACTTGTGATCTCCGTCTGTCAAGTAAATAAATAAAATCTTAAAAGAAAGAAAGAAAGAAAGAGGGTATATGTAATCTATAATTAAAAAACAAATGTAAGTGTAAAATCACAAAACTTTAAAATTTGCCAGGATCCTTAGGAAACCAGGCAGTCCAAATTCTTGATATTTTTTTCTTTAATGGCAACAGAAACAACTAAGTGTCTTTTAAAAACGATGCCAAGCTGGTGAATTGATGTGCTTGATTTTAATTGGCATAATTGTCTCTGCAAAAAGTTCTATTTCACGCTATGTTTCTTAAGTCAAAACATACCGCTCTTAATGAATGTTTAGCTCCCTACAGTACAATCTGTTCATTCATTAGTTCCAACATTTAACTGGCCAGAGCTAACAAGTCTAGAGTGAAATTTGATTCCATCAGTGGCAGGAAGGGCATTTTGCGATCATTTTCTCTTGGAAGGACGTTAGGAAGTTCATTATTCTCAAAGGTGTGCATGGCTGATGTTTTTGATGGCCTTTTCAGTGCCTTTTACAGGATGCTCTTGGTCCTGGGTGGACTGTGTGCTAGAGTGGATGCAGAGAGCATTTTGAGGAAGAGACTGGCCCAGTCTGGGGTCTCTAGTTCGCTTCTCTGTGGAGTACCCTTTTTTTAAACCTCTGTTTCCTGTAATTTTTACTCTTCACTTCCCCAAGAAGGCCTTTGTGGTCCCCCAGACTGGGATAACCCTCTTCTTTATGTTCTCTCAGTAACCCCTACTTCCTCTCAGAATGGATTCATTGTAGTTTCTTGTGCTCAATTCTCTCTCATCACTGGGTTTGCAGGAGACATTTAGCAATATCTGGAGACACTTTTGCTTGTCACAACTGGTAAAGTTGCTACTGGTTCATGGTAGATAGTGGCCAGGGATGCTGTCACCCCCCCCCCCCCCCAGGATGCACAGGACAGCCCCAACATAGAGTTATCCAGCCCCAAATATGTAGAGCTACAGTTGAGAAACCCTGTTCTAGATTGTATGGTGGCCTCCTTGAGGACCATAGTGGTTAAGCCTGCCTTGGTCACCTCTGTTTTCCTAGCACGTGAACAAACCTCCAGGAAATAAGAAGCTTCTAGTACTTGTTTGTTGAATTTTTTAACTCATTGCTTGAGTGAATGAATGGAGAAGGATAGCAACTTTTCATTGAGTACACTAACTGTGAAAATACACAAATTTGCTTCCAGCTGCAAATATTGGTATCAGGAACTATTGTATCAAGTTTACTGCAGCACTCTGCTTTTTCAAGGTTTGGTTGGCAGAATTCATAATGGAGTATTTAAAAAGATACTCAGCTTGTGCATTCCTACATATAAAAGATTTATCTTAAGCTTAAGCAAAATCATTGAGCTGTGAACCTGGACCACTATGGTCACTTCTCCACCTTCTGAGTTACTTAAATAAATTGTGAATTGGGATGTCCATTTCAGCCAACATTGTGAATCATTGTAGGAAATGGCTCCATTAACTTGAATGTCCTGAAGGGGATCTTGTTGAAAATTTTGCTCATTTCATCATCACATAGTTGTTCTCATTAGGGATTCACGGGATAAAGTATCCTTTGGCTTCTGCTGTGATTCTAACTTGTCTTTATCTTAGAAATATTATGAATTACAGAATTATTGTGTTTTGTTGGTGGCACTGGCTACTAAGAAGCTTAAATACAAATTTCTGGCTCATTTTTATCAAGTGTGTAGGGCATCATGGTATGCTAATCTCACCCCTGAATGTCTTATTTCTTTTCTTTTCTTTTTTCTTTTTTTAAAAATATTTTTATTCCTTCTCCTCCCTCTCTTCCCTCATTTTTCCCCCTTTTTCTTGTTCTTTCTAAATATGTTTTATAAGTAGTGTTCTTTCTCTTCAAAAAGGACATTTTGAGAAGTAACTAATTTAGTCCATAAATATTTGAGTGCTTATTTTATTATAACTATAGCTTTTTGACAATGAAATTTACAGCATGCCTAAGACACATAAAACTTTACCCAAATGGTCATCACAAATAATTGCAACCAGCATTTCTATAAAGTTAAGACCATGCTACATTCATGGCATTCTGTACTAGCTGTTTCTGGACCCTAGTCCCAGAAAGCTGTCCAAGAGATGTCCTGCAGACATCTGAGAAGAGAAAAAATGAGGGGAGCAGTAGGTCTACAGTAATCAAATTGTCTCACAAGTAACACAACCAATTTCCTGTCAACTCAGCACATACCATGGTTTGCCACACATTTTAACTCCTTTCTAACCTTTTGAAGTTTTGTTAAATACAGCTGCTTTGGCTGTCCTGTCCTTACATTGTATGTCAATGTGCCTCTTGCCAGTATTTCAGGATTCTCCTTGGCTCTGCAAAAAAATAAAAATAATAAAAAAATTACTATTGAAAAATAACCGATTTTTACTTTTTTTTTTTTTTTTTTTTGAGAGAGCAAGTGAAGGGGGAGGATAAGCAGAGGGAGAAGCAAATAGAGGTGGAAGCAAGCTCCGGGCTGAGCAGGGAGCCTGATGCAGGACTCGAACCTGAGCCAACGGCAACGCTTAGCCGACTGAGCGACCCTGGTGTCCCGAAAAATAACAGATTTTTAAAGACAGCACATTCAGGGAGTCCGAGTGGCTCAGTTGTTAAGCGGCTACCTTCCTCTCAGGTCATGATCCCAGGGTCCTAGGATCAAGCGTGGCATGGGGGCTCAGCAGGAAGCCTGCTTCTCCCTCCCCCACTCCCCCTGGTTGTGTTCCCTCTCTTGCTATCTCTCTCTTTGTCAAACAAATAAATAAAATCTTTAAAAAAAAATAAATGCAGCACATTCTTTGTAAAATTTGGGAATGGGCATGGGAAGGTGCAAGCAAAAAACTAACAAAGTAAAAATCATTCACCAAATCACTGAGCTGTACCAACTACTATTATTCTGATAAATTTTTCAGCTGTTTTATCAGATGCTTGTGTAAGGACACCTGTTCTTCTGCTGTTGTTGTTGTTGCTTTTTGTTTTTAGTGGAAATAGAATAATTTACATGTTCCTTCGCAATATGGGTATTCTCGTGTCTGATATTTTCTTTCCATGTCACTGAACATCACTTCCGTCTACATTTTTGGTCTTGATGACTGAATGGTATTCTGTTGTATGGATATGTCCCAGTTTATTAACCAATCCAACATAGCTAGACATTTGTTTCCATTGCAAATATTATTACGGGATTTGTTTACATAAATCCCATGCTTTTTAAACAGCTTGATTCTGTAATCTAAAGTCAAAACATTTAACAACTTTAATTGAAAATATACTTGAGACAAAACACAGAATTAGTCCTAAAGCAGGCTGATACAACAGGGTAGCTTTATAATGTACATTTGTGTTAATAGTCAAATACTTCATATTTAGTTGGAGAAATAATTGTTTAAGGAAATCGAGGGAATTGAAGGAAATCAAACAATGTATGTAGCCTAATTCATCTTTGTATATAGCTGTTTCTCTCTGGACTAGGAGCATGAAGTAAATGCTAAATCTTAATTTAGAGCAACATTAGCATCGTAGCTTATAGACCAAGAATTTCAGAGGGACGTTTTTCTTTTTAAAGTAGAATGTGGGGAAAATATCTTCGAGATTGAATTTCAGTGAGCAAATTGATCAAAATTAATGTGCCACTTTCGGGACATAACAACCCAATCTTCTTTCACATAAAAGAATTAGGAGGACTATTTTATTTTCACAAATAACCGAAAAAGAGGTAGAGATAAAAGAGATGGGGAGGGAAAAGACCGACAAATCCCTGTAGACATCCCTGATTTACAGGTGGGATTCAAAAGTGCCTGCTGTGTGAAAAAGGCACCATTATGAAGAAACTCTCCTCAAATTACTCAGTCAGAAAAAATAAAAAAGGACTCTGAGTCCACCCTTTCAGTATTGTCACATCGCCACCGCAAATTAAATTCATTCGGGTTGACTTCATGGTATGCATCACTTAAAAAACTTTTTCTTGCCTCTGTCTCCGCCCCTCAACCCCATGAACTGGTTGCCTTGGAAACGTGGGAAGAAGAAAGTAACCGATTCAAGTGCAGTATTCGTAAACAGCCTAGCTAAAATACAATAGAGGAACATTCCAGGTTACTCTGCTTCTGTCTTGGTTTCAGGGTCTGTTTCCAGCTTTGCAACATTTGGTAACTATTTTACTTCTTACATTCCGATATGAAGAGTGAATAAGAACAGTAGGAATCAGAAAGTATTGTTTCAATGCTACATTAAGATTGGATTTTGACTGACACGTGGGTTAGCTTGAATGGGTTTTAGGACCAGGTGTTAAAAATATTTCCCTATAGGACCAGGAGCTCAGGAAGGACCATTTCTACCCCATGCTGAGATTTGTAAGCAAAGGCTCTAGGAGGTTCCTCTTGTTGGAGCCTTTACTGCTATTGATTTGCAACAGGAGAGTGAGGTCAACATATGGGCCTCGTTCTGGAAGCTCTGAGTCATTTGGTCTGCCCTCTCCTGTACCTTTTCAACTTTAGTAGCATTTTTCCTGCAGTGTGGTGATTAGAACTGCATATCTTTGCCTGAAAGTGAGTTCAGTGGTGCCTATGCAGGATACTAGAACAGTCCCCGCTGCTTACCTTCTCCATCCTGGTCATTACTCTCTCACCGAGAAAGCTGGTGGCCTTGTAGAGCGCGGGCTCATAGGCTCCTCAGGCGGATGTTCATTGTTTTGGATGACACTGAAAGGCCTTGAGTGAACCAGGCATGCTGTGAAGGGGCTTAGCTGGCAGACTAATTTTTAAAAGGTCTTTCAGCACACTATACTCCTTAAAGCAAGGCCTGTGGCTTTTGGAAAGGCTATCAAGCCATTTCAGCTTGGCCAGACAGGAAAATCAGTGTTCAATACAAGGAAAAGTCTGTGTTTCTGACCCGTAGTTGATTCAAGCTTTTCTTCAGTGAGCCTGAAATGTGGGGAAGTAGCCTGAAGGGAAGCGTTTGAAGACTGTGGTGTGTGTGTGTGTGTGTGTGTGTGTGTGTGTGTGTGTGTGTGTTATCTGTCCCGGGGCCTGAGGGCAGGAGTGGGCCTTCCTGTGCCTCCCGGCTCCAGCTTCTGTTGGAGAGCAGGTACACAAAGCCTTCTTTAATTCTCCCTCCAGGAGCAGGGAGATGAAACGTGCCCGCTGATGGTTAACAGATCTGTCCCCTAAGACACCTCTCCTCAGAACTTGGCATTTGTTGACTCTAGGTGAAGCTTTTAGTATTTTCCGTCTGTGAGATTTGGCCCACTAGCCTTTCTGTTGGTTGTCCTATTCCCTAGCCAGAAATGTCCGTTCCCAGTTTGCTTTCTTCATCTGTTCATTAAGGCTTTTGTATATTTTTCTCTCTGATATCCCAGGAATTAGCAATGACATATGTCATTTTCATATCCTTGAACTTACTTCAGGGGAGAAGGATATAATCCTTAGCAATTCTCAGCTAGGTAAGTAAGGTAAGCAAATCTCTGTGAGGGTATTGTTCCTTTTGAACTGAGAGCAAATGAAAATGGGTGAATTTATAGTATTGTTTAACTCATTGTACTCTTATTTATTATAGAAATAAGAACCAGAGTGGTTGTTTATAAGCAAAATAAACCCACAAGCTTATTTCCAAAAAGCTCATTATAGGCAATAAGTTTATCCTTTAGTGGTTTTGTTATAGGTAATAAAATTGGATGACGTTTGTTTCCCATCTCCTGCTCCCATCAGAGAACGACAGCTCTGTGGGGAATCTTCTTCCATCTGTTAGGGTAATGAGAAAAAAAGGAGTCCGTAGGGAGGCAGAAAGCTAAGAACAAGTCGCCTAGGCCATCAACAGGCAGGGGGATCACTTTGTGATGAGTTATAAATAAGTTGTGGTTCAGGAGAGTTGTCACAGTCTTACTTCTACTGGATGGTTAGGCAGCGTGTCTGTGATTGTTTTCCCAGATGTCTCTAACGGCCCTAAATCTCAGCCTTGGGTCCCAGGAGGACTTCTTTCCGTAAGTGGTCCATTTTTGTGCCTCAGTCAGGTTGCCCAGTCTGTGGGTCTCCAGAGGCTTATATCCCATATCCCACAGATTGTCGTTTTCATATAAGAGTTCTCAAACAGTTGCATTCTCCCCAGGGGAGAGTGGACCAGGGTCTCACCAGAATCTTCCTTTGTGATTTGGAGCCACAGAAGGACCTGAATGAAATAGGCTTGTTTGGAACCCCACATTGTACGTTTCAAAATTGTCCTCTGAGACCCGTCTTCAAAGAGACTACAGATCTCAAAATTTCATAGGGATCTGATTAGTGAAAATGTCCCACTCTGCTGCCTGTTGCTGACTTCTCTGTGCGCTGGGATCTTTAAGAGGCACTCTGTGTGAGTTTTCTCCTTCAGTTTCATAACCTCTTGAGGAAGAAAGACTTTTACTATTTTCTTTTTCTTTTATTTATTTATTTACCTACTTATTGATAAGGGACTCATCCTGAAATGCAGACCCATGCTGCCAATTCCCTGCCTCCACCAACTACTTCAAATTTAACAAGAACAAAACCAAACTCCTCCACTTTTCCCTAAATTTCCATTTCCTTCTCCTTTGTTTCCTGTCTTGCTTGAAGCAATCCCTGCCCATCTGGCAAGAACAGTGAGTGGTGTGCGATCTTGCCCTGCTTAGAAGCTATCAAATGAGCCTCCCCCAGTGTCCTGGATGCTGGCAGAAGATGCAAGTCTCCTGGGTCAGAGACAGTGGTCTGGATTGCTCCTGGCTCAGCAAGCCGCATGAACCTCCAGGTCCTGGAGCGACCCCTTGCTTCCAGGGTCCCACAGAGGTGATGGGGAGCACCTCACTCTCTGTGCCTTGCTCTCCTCCTGACTTTTGTCTTCCTTCTCCTTTGGCTTCCTGTCTGACTAAAGAGCTCTACTCATCCTTCAAAGCTTGGCATCGATGCTTGCCACCCATCTACCTATTCGACTGCTTTTCCTTTCACAGGGATCCTAAGAAATTCCACCTGTTCCTTTACCAGTGCTTCTTGCACGACAAGTGTTTTTCCATTTGCCTTCTCATCCAGCTGGGAGCAGCGAAGGAATACGTCTGACATCTTTGTAGCCCTTACTGAGTGTGCTGGCAGGTGTCCAGTGGAGCTCCGTGTCGCCCAGAGATCTGTGCAGTTCACACCGGCCTTCCTCCACAGCACTTTCTCTCTTTGAAAAAACCAGTCCTTCTTTTCCTTCTAAAATGGTCTATAATGCTAATGAAGTCACCACGTCTGTGGGGGCTGGAGTCACTCTGACATCACAGGACTACTCAATTGTGGGAGCAACTTTAGTTAGTTAGTTGTGAAAAAGATGGCAAAATAACCATTACTCTGTGTGTGTGTGCGCGCGCGTGTGTGTGTGTACACACCTGGTATTAATTACCTGAGCTGATGCCAGGTAGAAAGTCTATTTCTATTGCTCCAAAGAGAGAAATTAATCTCAACCTTTTACCTGGTTTCAATTATTTTGCTTTTCTGTCGATAATATTGGAGAATGTACCCATTTTTATTATAAAGATTTAACAGGATAAGTTTGGAGTAAACTGGTCTGTAATTGAGTTTGGGCAACTTCTTGAGAGATTTTGCAGCTGCCAAGAAGAGTACCTGGAAAACACATATACACAGAGATTTCAAAATAACATCCATCCCCATTTTTATTCCTTGAGCAGAATTCAAATTTGATCAGGATTCTTTCCATTTCTGCCAATTCTAAAAATTCCCAAATCCTTTTGTTTTAACCTCGTTGGGAAAACCATGTAACTACTTTGGCAATGAATTGAGGACCAATATTCTGCCATATCTTTCAAATAGAAAGATAAATCCCACCCACTGGAAGATTAATGAAGGAAAAGCATAAAACCATGCTCAATCCCAAACAATGGTGACTTATATGAAATTGCTTTGGATTTCATAGAAATCTCCTATCAATCTGTTATTCATAAAGCATATTACCTGGGTTCTTACAGATACAATCACTTGAATGGTGCGTATTAGGCAGAGCATTTGAGTTAAGTTCCTGGAAAATTGCTTGACCACTATTAAAGCTTATTAAAACTAAGGTTTTGTTTTTAACCAAGAAAACGGATAAGAAATTGAATTTGTTTTATGCTTCACAGAGGGAGACATGAATATTAAAATCAATCCCTTGACAAAGGTACTACTTACAAAGATAGCAAAAAATCCTACATGGGTTGCATTGTTTTTGTTGAGCGTACAAACATTTTTAAGGTTTCCTTAATGAAAGACATGTAATGAAGATAAATTTCAAACTTTGTCTGTTAGACTGAGTCTAAGTGATATGGGTGCCAGTTAATAAGAGGAAATTTAGGTTGCTCAGGTCTCTTCATGTGCTCGATATGCCATAATTTAGATAACTTTCTGATGAATCATGATTTGGTTACGTTTTTTTGTTTTCCCTATACACAGAAAAATAAACTATATAAATGCTACCACACATCTTAGAAATATTAGCTTTTGCTGTGACCTGTGTTTCTCACCCCAAATCCTGTGAACGGTATTTAAGTTTTTTTTTTTTTAAGATTTTTTTTTTTTTAATTTATTTATCAGAGAGAGAGGGGGGGAGAGAGCGAGCACAGGCAGACAGAATGGCAGGCAGAGGCAGAGGAAGAAGCAGGCTCCCTGCCGAGCAAGGAGCCTGATGTGGGACTCGATCCCAGGACGCTGGGACCATGAGCTGAGCTGAAGGCAGCTGCTTAACCAACTGAGCCACCCAGGCGTCCCGGAAAACAACTCTGTGAGTAAGTAAGTGAAAGAAGGAACAAAGGGAGGGGCAGAAAGGGAAGGAGGGTTGTGTATATCAGCTGGGAAACAGTCAAGACATTTTGCTTTTCTGACTAGCATTCAGAAATATTTGATGTATGCTGTTTCTAGACTTTTCTTTGGTATTAAAAAAATAATTCCTCTGCTTTTACTCTTCTCTGTTTTGAAAAGCCATATGTGTGTTTTGTAGAAAATTTGGTCAGTCTGTAATGAAATAGACAAAATTGCAAATCTTTGCTTCATTTAAATTTAAAGAAAAATATCTTTTTAACCTCAACATACATTCGGAGATCCTGGTTATCTCTGTTGACCCTGTCCTTGGAGACAGGTGTTCATAGCTTCAGGTTCCCTGTAGGTTTTTTTGTTTTCAGGCCCTGCCAAGAAGCTATTTTGAACATGTGCATTCTTAATCACTGGGGAGATTTACTTAGAGAACTTATAATGGATAAAGAGTGATCATGGCTATTTCTTAATTCAAAGACTCCTTTGATAGTGAATAAATAGTTTAATCCCAAACTATAAAGTTGATAGTACATTATCTTCTATGGTTCACATAATGGACTAAGTTTATTCCTTCTTTTATATGTCTGTCTGCAAAATTTGCTGTCACATAAAGCCTGCTCAGTGGAAGACTGTTAACCCCCCTAAACATTTTAGCTGTAATTAAGGTGGTTACTTCTATATGTACGGTGCCATGGCTTAGAATGTGTGAGCAAAAAGTCTAGGATTTCCACAGCTGTGGCCAGATGAGGGACTTAATAGAGCATCTAATCAGTTCCCATTTTGGTATAAAAATGGAATTCTCCATTAACAGATTTTAAATATTTAACCATTTATTATAATTAGAAACCTGGATATTACATAGATCCAGACCAAGAATGAAAGACATGCAAATGTCAAGGTACAACTTGGTTTATTTTTTCTTTCTGCCTGTGTAATCACTCTTAGTGTCCAGTTTGGGTCCTAGTTACAGTTCCTTGCCAGATACTTGTAGTTCTCAGGTTAACTACTACCATGGAGTTTTGCAGCTGGTTGGCTTTTTAATGCTACTTGTTGCTGATCCCAGCTAACTGGTCTCTTTGTGGCTAAGACAGAATTGCTCTCTATAACAATTAGTGTCTCCTCTCTGTCTTTTTCCCCTCCCAAAAGCTAAAAATATGGATGCCATGATTCTCCCCATTTTAACCAATAACTACCCACACTTAATTAGTGTGTTCTTCTAGCTTCCTCTTCCTTCTTCAGCAATATTCAATTAATGTTGAATAATTTATTCACATAGCTCCTGTAATTTTCTGATATCCCTTCTGTTTATTGAATCTTCAGTCTTTTTTTTTTTTTGCTTTAATCTATCTTGTCTTTTTTTAAAATTACTTTTATTAACATATAATGTATTATTTGCCCCATGGGTACAGGTCTGTGAATCATCAGACTTATACATTTCAGAGCACTCACCATAGCACATATCCTCCCCAATGTCCATAGCCCAGCCACCCTACCCCTACTCCCCACCCCCTGCAGCAACCTTACCTTCAGTTTGTTTTGTGAGATTAAGAGTCTCTTATGGTTTGTCTCCTTCCCCAGTCCCATCTTGTTTCATTTTTTTCCTTCCCTATTTCCTACAACACCCCACCCTGTCTCTCAAATTCCTCATATTAGAGAGATCATATGATAATGGTCTTTCTCTGATTGACTTACTTTGCTCAGCATAATACCCTCTAGTTCCATCCATGTCATTGCAAAATTTCATTTCTTTTGATGGCTGCATAGTATTCCAGTGTGTGTGTGTGTGTGTGTGTGTGTGTAATCACATCTTCTTTATCCATTCATCTGTTGATGGACATCTAGATTCTTTCCATAGTTTGGCTATTGTGGACACTGCTGCTATAAACATTCAGGTGCACGTGCCCCTTCAGATCAAGACATTTGTATCTTTTTTTTTTTTAATTTTAATTTTTTATTTTGTTATAAACATATATTTTTATCCCCAGGGGTACAGGTCTGTGAATCGCCAGGTTTACACACTTCACAGCACTCACCAAAGCACATACCCTCCCCAATGTTCATAACTCCACACCCCTTCTCCCAACCCCCCTCCCCCCAGCAACCCTCAGTTTCTTTTGTAAGATTAAGAGTCACTCATGGTTTGTCTCCCTCCCAATCCCATCTTGTTTCATTGATTCTTCTCCTACCCACTTAAGCCCCCATGTTGCATCACCACTTCCTCATATCAGGGAGATCATATGATAGTTGTCTTCTCTGCTTGACTTATTTCGCTAAGCATGATACGTTCTAGTTCCATCCATGTTGTCGCAAATGGCAAGATTTCATTTCTTTTGATGGCTGCATAGTATTCCATTGTGTATATATACCACATCTTCTTTATACATTCATCTGTTGATGGACATCTAGGTTCTTTCCATAGTTTGGCTATTGTGGACATTGCTGCTATAAACATTCGGGTGCACGTGCCCCTTTGGATCACTACGTTGGTATCTTTAGGGTAAATACCCAGTAGTGCAATTGCTGGGTCATAGGGCAGTTCTATTTTCAACATTTTGAGGAACCTCCATGCTGTTCTCCAGAGTGGCTGCACCAGCTTGCATTCCCACCAACAGTGTAGGAGGGTTCCCCTTTCTCCGCATCCTCGCCAGCATCTGTCATTTCCTGACTTGTTAATTTTAGCCATTTTGACTGGTGTGAGGTGTTATCTCATTGTGTTTTTGATTTGTATTTCCCTGATGCTGAGTGACGTGGAATGCTTTTTCATGTGTCTGTTGGCCACCTGGATGTCTTCTTTGCAGAAATGTCTGTTCATGAAATTGGACCATTTCCTTACACCACACACGAAAATAGACTCAAAATGGATGAAGGACCTCAATGTGAGAAAGGAATCCATCAAAATCCTTGAGGAGAACACAGGCAGCAACCTCTTCGACCTCAGCCGCAGCAACATCTTCCTTGAACCGGTCGCAGGCTCGGTGAGCTCGGAGCGCGGCCGGAGGTCAGGCAGACGGGAGCAACTGGGCGCTGTTCTCTGAGGGCCTACTGAGGAGTGGGGCCCTGGGCTCTCGGCTCCTCCAAGACATTTGTATCTTTAGAGTAAATACCCAGTAGTGTGATTGCTAGGTTGTAGGGTAGCTCTATTTTCAGCTTTCTGAGGAACCTCCATGCTGTTTTCGAGTGACTGCACCAGCTTGCATTCCCACCAATAGTGTAGGAGGGTTCCCCTTTCTCCACATCCTTGCCAGCATCTGTCATTTCCTAACTTGTTAATTTTAACCATTCTGACTGGTGTGAGGTGATATCTCATTGTGGTTTTGATTTGTATTTCCCTGAAGCTGAGTGATGTTAAGCACTTTTTCATGTGTCTTTTGGCCATTTGGATGTCCTCTTTGCAGAAATGTCTGTTCATGTCTTCTGCCCATTTCTTGATTGGACTATTTGTTCTTTGGGTGTTGAGATTGGTAAGTTCTTGATAGATTTTGGATACTAGCCCTTTATCTGATATGTCATTTGCGAATGTCTTCTCCCATTCTGTCAGTTGTCTTTTGGTTTTGTCAACTGTTTCCTTTGCTGTGCAAAAGGAAAAGTTTTTGGTCTTGATGAAGTCCCAACAGTTCATTTTTGCCCTTGCTTCCCTTGCCTTTGGCTATGTTCCTAGGATGAAGTTGCTGTGGCTGAGGACAAAGAGGTTGCTGCCTGAGTTCACCTCAAGGATTTTGATGGATTCCTGTCTCACATTGAGGTATTTCATCCTTTTGAGTCTATTTATATGTGTGGTGTAAAGAAATGGTCGAGTTTCATTTTTCTGCATGTGGCTGTCCAATTTTCCCAACACCATTTGTTGAAGAGACTATCTTTTTTCTATTGGACATTCTTTCCTACTTTGTCAAAGATTAGTTGACCATAGAGCTGAGGGTCTATTTCTGGGCTCTCTATTCTGTTCCATTGATCTATGTGTTTGTTTTTGTGCCAGTACCTTAATGTCTTGATGATGACAGTTTTGTAATAGAGCTTAAAGTCTGGAATTGTGATGCTACAACTTTGGCTTTAAAAAAAAAAATTCTTCTGGCTATTTGGGGTCTTTTTTGGTTCCACACAAATTTTAGGATTATTTGTTCCATTTCTTTGAAAAAAAAAAAAAAAAAAAGGACGTTATTTCGATAGGGATTGCATTAAATGTGTAGATTGCTTTAAGTAGCATAGACATTTTCACAATATTTGTTCTTCCAATCCATGAGCATGGAACGTTTTTCCATTTCTTTGTGTCTTCCTCAATTTCTTTAATGAGTACTTTATAGTTTTCTGAGTAAGTACAGGTTCTTTGCCCCTTTGCTTAGGTTTATTCCAAGGTATCTTGTGGTTTTGGGTGCGATTGTACATGGGATTGACTCCTTAATTTCTCTTTCTTCTGTCTTGCTCTTGGTGTATAGAAATGCAACTGGTTTCTGTGCATTGATTTTATATCCTGAAACTTTACTGGATTCCTATATGAATTCTAGCAGTTTTGGACTGGAGTCTTTCAGATTTTCCATGTAAAGTATCATCTCATTTGCAAAGAGTGAGAGTTTGACTTCTTCTTTGCCAAATCAGATGCCTTTTATTTCTTTTTGTTGTCTGATTGCTAAGGATGGGACTTCTAGTACTATGCAGTGGTGATAGTGGACATCCCTACAATGTTCCTGACCTTAGCAGAGAAGCTCTCAGTTTTTCCCCATTGAGAATGATATTTGCTGTGGGTTTTTCATAGATGGCTTTGATGATATTGAGGTATATAACCTCTAACACTGCATTCTGAAGAATTTTGATCAGGAAAGGATGCTGTACTTTGTCAAATGCTTTTTCAGCATCTATTGAGAGTATCATAAATTTCTTGTTCTTTCTTTTATTTATGTATTGTATCACATTGATTGATTTGTGGATGTTGAACCAACCTTGCAGCCCAGGAATAAATCCCACTTGGTTGTGGTGAATAATCCCTTTAATGTAGTGTTGGATTGTATTGGCTAGTATTTTGATGAGAATTTTTGCATCTGTGTTCATCAAGGATATTGGTCTGTAACTCCCCTTTTCGGTGGAGTCTTTGGTTTTGGGATCAAGGTAATGCTGGCCTCATAAAATGAGTTTGGAAGTTTTCCTTCCATTTCTATTTTTTGGAACAGTTTCAGGAGAATAGGTATTAATTCTTCTTTAAATGTTTGGTAGAATTCCCCTGGGAGGCTGTCTGGCACTGGGCTCTTGTTTGTCAGGAGATTTTTGATGACTGCTTCAGTCTCCTTACTGGTTATGGCTTTGTTCAGGCTTTCTGTTTCTTTCTGGTTCAGTTTTGGTAGTTTATATGTCTGTAGGAATGCATCCATGTCTTCCAGATTGTCAAATTTGCTGGCGTGTAGTTGCTCATAGTATGTTTTTATAATTGTTTGTATGTCTTTGGTGTTGGTTGTGATCTCTCCTCTTTCATTCTTGATTTTATTAATTAATTAAATAATTAATAATTAAATAATTTTATTAATTTTTTTTATAAGTCTGGCCAGGGGTTTATCAATCTTATTAATTCTTTCAACGAACCAGCTCCTAGTTTCATTGATTTGTTCTATTGTTTTTTGGTTTCTATTTCATTGATTTTTGCTCTGATCTTTACGATACCTTCTCCTGCTGGGTTTAAGCTTTCTTTGCTGTTCTTTTCTCCAAGTCCTTAATGTGTAGGGTTAGGTTGTGTTTTTGAGACCTTTCTTGTTTCTTGAGAAAGGCTTGTCTTGCTATATATTTTCTTCTCAGGACCGCTGTTGCTGTGTCCCAAAGATTTCGAACTGTTGTTTTTATTTTCATTTGTTTCCATGAATTTTTTCAATTCTTCTTTAGTTTCCTGGTTGACCCATTCATTCTTTAGTAGGATGCTCTTTAGTGTCCATGTATTTGAGTTCCTTTCAAATTTTCTCTTGTGTTTGAGTTCTAGTTTCAGAGCATTGTGGTCTGAAAATATGCAGGGAATGAACCCAATCTTTTGGTACTGGTTGAGACCTGATTTGTGACCCAGGATGTGATCTATTCTGGAGAATGTTCCATATGCACTATTCTGTTGCATTAGGATGGTATGTTCTGAATACATTTGTGAAGTCCAACTTGTCCAGTGTGTCATTTAAAGCCTTTATTTCCTTTTTGATCTTTTGCTTAGATGATCTGTCCATTTCAGTGAGGGGGTGTTAAAATTCCGTACTATTACCATATTATTGCCAATGTGTTTCTCTGATTTTGTTATTAATTGGTTTATATAGTTGGCTGCTCCCATGTTAGGGGCATAAATACTTAAAATTTTTAGATCTTTTGTTGGACAGACCCTTTAAGTATGATATGGTATCCTTCCTCATCTCTTAGTATAGTCTTTGGCTTAGAATCTTATTTATCTGATATAAAGATTGCCACCCCAGGTTTCTTTTGATGTCCATTAGCATGGTAAATTGTTTTCTTCCCCCTCACTTTAAATCTGAAGGTGTCCTTGGGTCTAAAATGAGTTTCTTATAGACAGCATATCGATGGATCTTGTTTTTTTTATCCATTCTGATACCCTGTGTCTTTTGATTTGGGCATTCAGCTCATTTACATTCAGGGTAACTATTGAAAGATATGAATTTAGTGCCATTGTATTGCCTGTAAGGTGACTTTTACTGTATATTGTCTGTTCCTTTCTGGTCTACTACTTTTAGGCTCTCTGTTTGCTTAGAGGACCCCTTTCAACATTTCCTGTAGGACTGGTTTGGTGTTTGCAAATTCTTTTAGGTTTTGTTTTTCCTGGAAGCTTTTTAGCTTTCCTTCTATTTTCAGTGATAGCCTAGCTGGATATAGTATTCTTGGCTGCATATTCTTCCCATTTAGTGCTCTGAATATATCATGCCAGTCCTTTCTGGCCTACCAGGTCTCTGTGGATAGATCTGATGCCAATCTAGTATTTCTACCATTGTATGTAACAGACCTCTTGTCCCAAGCTGCTCTCAGGATTTTCTCTTTGTCATTAAGACTTGTAAGTTTTACTATTGGTTGATGGGGTGTGGACCTATTTTTATTGCTTTTGAGGGGGGTTCTCTGTGCTTCCTGGATTCTAATGCTTGTTCCCTTTGCCATATTAGGGAAATTCTCTACTATAATTTACTCTAATATACCTTCTGCCCATCTCTCTCTTTCTTCTTCCTCTGGGATCCCAATTATTCTAATACTGATTCATCTAATGGTATTACTTATCTCACAAATTCTCCCCTCGTGATCCAGTGGTTGTTTATCTCTCTTTTGCTCAGCTTCTTTATTCTCCATTACTTAGTCTTCTATATCACTAATTCTCTCTTCTGCCTCATTGATCCTAGCAGTAAGAGTTATGGATTGCACCTCATTAATAGCTTTTTTTATTTCAACTTGGTTAGACTTTAGTTCTTTTATTTCTACAGAAAGGGATTTTATTTCTCCAGAAAGGGATTCTCTAATATCTTCCATGCCTTTTTCAAGCCCAGCTAGCACCTTGATAATTGTCATTCTGAACTCTAGTTCTGACATATTACAAATGTCTGTATTGATTAGGTCCTTAGCTATCGGTACCACCTCTTGTTCTTTTTCTTTGTGGTGAATTTTTCCATTTTATCATTTTATCCAGATAAGAATAAATGAATGAGAGAGCAAAATACTAAAAGGGTGGCAAAGCCCCCCCCAAAATATATGCTAACCAAATCAGAAGAGACCCAAAACTGAGGGGAGAGGAAATGGGGGGGAAATAAAAAGTAAAAATATGTTATATATCAGACTGGTGAATTTTTGTGTGTTCTGATCTCTTAGAAGAAACTTGATTTTTGTGTGTTCTGATCTCTTAGAAGAAACTACCTCCCAAAATTTTAAAGAAGAAAAACTTATATATATACAAAAATCAGGGTAAACAGGATGAAGGGATGGAATATGACTGATAAAAATTTTGAAAGATTGTAAAAAAGAATTGATAAGACAAGTTGGTTGGGAAAAGAAGGGAAAAAGAGGAGAAAATGTGATCAGGCTGGAGCTAGATTTAGGGTATATTTTGATCTATTAGAAGAAATTATATCCCAAAATTTTAAAGAAGAAAAACTATATGTATAAAAAAAATAAGGTGAAATACAATGAAGGGATAAAATTTGACTATAACAATGAAAATTTAAATTAAAAAATATATATTGATAAGAAAAACTAGTTAAAAATGTTAAAAGAAGAGGAAAAGTTAAAAAAAAAAGAATAAGAAAAAAATAAAATTAAAAAAATTTAACTTTGCAAGGCTAAAGAAGCCATGAATTCTATATGCTGTATTCCCATAGCTCTGAAGTTTTGAATTTTTCATTGATCAGTGACCTTGGTCTTGGCTGGATGTACTTACTGATCTTCTGGCGGAGGGGTCTGTTTCAGTTATTCTCAAATGTCTTTGCCTGAGGCAGAATTGCACTGCTCTTGCCAGGGGCCTGGCTAAGTAATCTGCTCAGTTTCGCTTCCTGTAGCTTTTGTTCCCTGAACACTTTCCATAGGTCTTTGGAGGATGGGAATGAAAATGGCGGCCCCCAGTCTCTAGCCCCGGGGGAGCTGAGAGCTCAGGGTCCCACTCCTTAGTGCGCCTGCAGAGAAAATCAGTCAATCCCTCTCAGCTCTCTGGTCTCCGGCAGTGTTCCATGCTCACCTGGCCTATGACCGAGTGTTTCTGTCTCTGTCACACAGCCCCATTTGGAGTCTCCAAACCCAGCAGATTCCAGCTGTACACTCCTGTGCTGCTCCTCCTGAGGAGGAAGGAGACGGTCTCTCTGGATCTTCCACTTGTGGGACCCGTGCTGGAATAGCCACTACCATGCCTCAGATCACAGTTTAACCCTGACCTGAGTGCTCACTCCTTGGCTCCGTTTCTGCAGCTGGCTTCCCCGCTCCAATATCTGGCAGCTCTGCCACACTCAGACACCCTGGGTCTTTCTGTGACCCTGCGGTTCCTGAAATCACTCTGTCCCTGTGAGGGCTCCACCCCTGCTTAGCCCCTGGAGTGATGTCCCTCAGTAGAGCAGACTTCTAAAAGTTCTGTTCTTGTGCCCCGCTGCTCCACCACTTATCCCTTTGGTTTATCTTCCGGTCACTTTGGATTCACTTCTCTGCATGTCCTACCTTACAGGAAGCGGTCACTTTTCTGTTCCTAGAACTGCTGCTCTTCTTTTCTTCAATCTCCTGTTGAGTTTGTAAGTGTTTGGAATGGTTTGATAACTATCTAGCTGAACTCCTGGGACCTAATGCTATTTTAGTTTCTATTCCTCCACCATCTTGCTTCCTGTCCTTAACCTGTATTTCCAAAGGGACTTCTATCTATCTCTTCATCCACCACCCATCCCTCTTGAAAATAATTTAAGGCAGGGCATCTAGGTGGCTGAGTTGGCTAGGCATCCGACTCTTGTTTTCAGTTCAGGTCATGATCTCAGGGTTGTGAGGTTGAGCCCAAGCTCAGGCTCCGTGCTGGGCATAGAACCTCCTTAAGATTCTCTCCCTCCCTCTGCCCCTGCCTCCCCTACATGTATGTTTCTTTCTCTCTCTCAAATATAAAAGAATTTAAGGCAAACTTTTAGGGGAGTATGACATTTTTATTCTGAAAGCTTTGAAATACTAGTTGAATTTAAATCAGATAGTAGCTTATTTATGACAAATTAACTACTTGCCTCATATTTTCAAGCAAAGTATGAAATGGGCTATTTAATGATTCAAAACATGAAAGTAACATCCTTGTAAAGAATGTTTTTTGTTATGAGTAATAAGTCTGATATTTTTTGATTCAATAGGGAAATGACTAGCAGCCAAACATAAAATATAGCACTTTTGTTATGTAAATGACAGATTCAAACATTGGCCTTTGATATTTGAAGGAAGTAGAAATTACAAAGTTTAAAAAAAAAAGGATTTGAGATCAGTAGATCAGAGAATAAAGTGATTGAAGAGGGAAAATGACAGCAGAATGGGGATTATTGCAAAGACAAGTGACCCTTATAAAAGGAAAATTTCAGTTCTCAGAAAGAAAAAGAATTCAGGCCATAGCAGCAGGAGCAGCAAAAAATGGATGTGTCAGACAATTGTACCTGGCATGTAGTAGCATAATAATGTTTAATCGTTCACTGTAAAAGTAAGCAAATACATCTGTCCTTGAAGAGCATATTGATTAAGTGAAGGTACATAGTACCACTTGAGCTGAGTAGCTGTTTTCTTCTCTAATCTTACCAACACTGCTTTAGAAAATTCTATTAAAGGGATGAGTGTAGATTTTGACAGGTTGGAAACTGCTACTTTGCTGGGAATTTTTGCAGCTCTACCTAACCGGAATATGTCACTTGTTAAAGCACAGTGTGAATAATTGTTTGGCACAGTTGATTAGTACCTTTAGAAGAATGCACAGTTTATTAAGAGGCATGATATAGAAAATTTATAATCTACATGCACATGCATAATATATAAAAACACATATAGATTATTATCTAGGACATGTCCATATTTTTACCTTCCAGAAGGTTCCTTATGAATTGCATTTCAATAGTTCATTTATATTAAAAACAAAAGGATATTTACTTTTAGATAATACATATATATCAGCTGTCACCAAGCTAGCATTTTTCCAATCTGTTTCTAATACAGTGATCTTACCTACATGATACAACGTCCTTCCTTCCTTCACCCAGAAGCACCAACAGCTATGTGTTTAGGGGAAGAAGACTGGAGGGGAAGATGAGGTGGTCCTAGGTGAATCATTTTTCCTGTTTCCAGTAACCCCAGATTATTTGCGGATCCAAAAGAGAGCCATTGGAGAAATGGAATCCGTCTAATTCCTGAGGCTGGTGCTATTCATCATTTCCTAGAACCATTTAATACTTAGCACCCAGAAAATTACCCATTTAATTATGACAGAAAAGTAACTCCAGGACACCTGGGTGGCTCAGTCGGTTAAGCAACTGCCTTTGGCTCAGGGCATGATCCTGGAGTCCTGGGATCGAGTCCCACATTGGGCTCCTTGCTTGGCAGTGAGTCTGCTTCTCCCTCTGACCTCTCCCCTCTCATGCTCTATCTCTCAAATAAATAAATAAAATCTTAAAAAAAAAAAAAAAAAAGGAAAGAAAAGTAACTCCATACCCTCTCTTTCTAGCCACTTTAGCCCTGAATTTAGTCATTGGCACAGTAGAACATAAAATCAGGTCATCTGAGGCACATGAAAAACAGCAACCCTTCTGTGAGGATGACTCTCCTTGTCACTTCTTGAAATGGACATTTTCTTAATCATAAGGAAACCTTAAAGATTTATGGCAGGCAACCCAAGTAAATGTGAAATGACAACAATATGAGTTAATTTTTTTCTATTTAATGTTGGTCCAAAATTATGTGAAAATTATTGGATTTAAAATCAAAATGCCTACAGACAAAAGCTCTTCTTTGAGAGTCAGTAACTCTTGATTTGTCCTCAGAAACAATGTTCATTTTTGACCCCTGGGAAGAAAAAAAAAGGGGATTCTTACACCTTCCAAAGTTCTTGACTCACTTCATTTATGTATCATTGGCAAGTCTTTTTACTATAGTCTGTATATCCACCATTCTAATGTGCTTATGTTTACTTATATACCATGAATCGAAAAAATTTAGAATAAATTTCTGAAAGTTACCTGGTCAGAACATGTCTTCTTGAGAGCATGCTTATATTAGTGAAGGAAAGTAACCCTTAAACTTTGATTTTTTTCATGCTAAAGGAAAGCCTAGACATATAAAAAATTATTCTCTCCCCCCAGTTCTTGGTAAAGAGGAAACCAGTTGATTGATTTCATAATTGACAATGAGTAAATATGTCACAAATGGGTAAAAACGACAGAGATGTCTAGAGTGGCATTAAAAACAATAGGTTTGTGTTTCACTGCAAGGTTTTCTTGCTGTCTATCTCACTAGGAAGTTGAAGGCACATGTGTAGAATGGGAGAAAGGAAAGTACTTCCCAAATCGTAAGTTCAAATTTTTGAAAAACAATGAACAGAAGAAAAACGATGATTTGGGATTTACTTGGATTTTGCAATTTCCATCCTCAGATTTTTGCTGCATTTTTTGCCATCCTGGCTCCATCATGTTATTCAAGTCTGAATAGCTGGGACAGCTAAGAATTCTGCTTGTACAGTAGAACTAGGGGAGAAGCCCAAGACACTGTGCCAGTTTCATAGATGTTAAAACAAGTTTGCCTATAAAATAAGAAACCATAACTAATTAGCACCAGGCAGGTGGTCTCGATGGAAACTTAAAATCCCAACTGGGTCAGCAGGGAATACAGACTTGGCAGTTGAAACTGAAGCTGAAGTGGTCCCCTCTGACTCGCCAAGCAAACCGTGAGCCAGCCGCCCTTTGAGAAACCTTCCTATGCCAGTCATTTCTGGGAAAACTGAGCCAAGGACAAATGACTATAGATCTTCAAATGAGTCTGATTATGTTAGGGTTTCAGGGCTTCCACCCCCGCTCCCCTGACCTGCACTCACACGGAGTTTTCTTAAATGCCAGTGTCATTTTGTGAGAGTTGAAAAGGGACCAGAGTGGATGCTGGCCCCCATGCCTGGGTTAAGAGCAGAAGGACGGCCATAGGGAGGGGCAGACTAAGCTTTCAACAAAGGAGAGGGTGTGAAGTTTTGCTGGAATGAGCTGGAGTTGAGCAGAGGAACTATGTAGACCCCCAGTGACTGCCAGAGCAAAATCAGATACCAGACAGGATTGAGCTATCTGAGGAACAGCCAGGATAGCTCAAGTGTTGGGAGTGAAAAATAAGTTTTACAGCTACATGATTGGCAAGAGCAAGAAGACTGAGTATGTAAGATGAAATAGAGTAATACAGAGAAAAGGGGATGCAGGAGGTGTGATTTCTATCACGATGCTGGGATAAGATGACTCAGCAAGGCATCTCTGCTTTGCTTTCTTTTCCTTCCCGAAGGGACCCGTAAAATGGCGGGATGTCCATCCTAGATGGGCCCTTAGAGATGCTCTTGTTCACGGCCCCTGTTTTATAGCTGAAGAAGCTGTGGCCTGGAGGGGAAGTGTCTCACCAAAGGCCACACAGTGAATTCTTTAGCAGAGCTGCCTGGAAATCTGAGGCTTGAGTCTTTCCATTTGTTGCCCTTTTCATCTCAAGACGAGCACAAGCTATTATTGATACTTATTCATTCACTTTATTTGCTTTTACAGTTCACAGGCAAACAGATGTTCTGAAAACAAAACAACTAGAGCCAGCATAGCCTTGAAACAAAGGATGGAGAACTCCACAGGAATGGATATTAATATGAAATTGTTAGTAACAGTTTGAAGTGGTCAGCACTATGTGAAACTGAGCATGGGCTTGGTGAAAAATGGCTCTTTTTCAGGAAGATTTTACTTGAAAAAATAATCAGCACACTTATTGGAGGAAATAGAAAATACAAGACTGCTGAAAATAAGCATCACTTGTTTTCCTACTACGGAGAAATATCCGCTGCTAATGGCTTGATAGTTCTTTCCAGTTTTTTTGAACGTATTGTGTCTTACAAAGATTTAAAAAAAAATAAAAATAAAAATTTAGATCATAACACATATAACTTTTTAAGATCAACTTTATTGGGTTGTAACTTATATAGAATACAGTAAACCCATTCTCAGGGAGTACTTTAATGAGGCTCTGGCAGGTGCAGTTAAAACCCTGTCAGCTCTTCCTGTCTCCAAGAACTCGCTGCCTGTCCTGCTGTGCCCAGCTGTGCTGTCTCCAGGATCCTTCATGTCTACTATCTCTTGTCTCCCCCCCAACTCAGGCTCTGTCTGAATGTCTGTCTGTCTGTTACTTTGGGTGACTGTCTTTTCTGTCCAGTCCTCCAGATTGTTAAAGTCTTCATGCTGGGAAGTCACTAACACCCCTTCACCCTCCTTTGCTTTAATCTGGATTTCTTCCTAGGTGGGTAGTATGGAGGGGGGAATGGGTGGAGAGGAAGAGGAAAGAGGCTTTATTATTTATAGCTGAAGAGGTTATGTAGGTATGTTGCTTATCGAAAGATACTTTTGTTCCTGAAGGGGAAGGCTGCCTCTCCATTGTACACACTATGAAAATAATTTAGAAATTTTCAATATTCAGTCTTTCCATCCTAGAACCTGGCACATTTCACCATGGTTTTATTTCTGTAGTATCCACCCACCCACCTCCCAGAAGTAGCTACTTCTTATTTCCTTTTTCACTCCTACATTGCAGACTTACCATCATTGCCCTCTTCTGAATTACAGTCCTCAGCTTAACACCATTACAGGTGCCTGTCCAGTAATAATACTGATGAAGGTGCTGATATTCAGATCATAGTGCATGTAACCTATCACATCACATGATTCTTTAGCAACATGTGAATGGTCCCTGCCATTCTCATATCAGAGTTGAGAATACAATAGCTGGTAAGAGCTATAAGTATTTCTAATTTTGTTATTCATATGTCTGTATACATACTAAATAAGTATTTTTGTTTCCCCTTACTATCTAACATAAAGCTTATTAATAGGGAACGTTATCTAACATAAAGCTTATTAATAGGGAACGTTATTTCACAGTATTTAAGTAACAGGATGTCATTGGAGAAGTGTGAACTTCAGCCAAGAACTTTGCATTCCCTTTTGGGGAAAGGGCTAATGCGTTGTCAGTTTTATGAAGTACAGTTACATCATGGTAGGCAGAGGTATGACTGTTTCTTTAACTGACTGAGCCACCCAGGCACCCATAACTATGATTTTAAAAGATAGGGATAGGTGCCAAGTTGACAAGGGGTGGTCTGTGATGGTCTTTTGGTATGTCAGCTTGGCAAGGTTAAGTCCACATTATTCAATCAAACATTAATCTGGGTGTTGTTGTGGACGTTACTAAAGCCCATAATCAGGTGACTTTATTAAGGCAGATTATTCTAGATAGTCTGGGAGATGGGTGTCTAATTCAATCCATCCAAAGGCTCTAAGAGCAGAGCTGAGGCCTCTTCAAAGGAGAGATTCTGCGTGTAGAGAAAGTGATAGCCCATGAGCAAGACTTCCAGGTTGCCTTGCTTATGTCTTGCCTGATGAATTTCAGACTTGCCTAGCCAGGTCCCATCATTGTTTCAGCCAATTTCTTACAGTTAATCTCTTAATCTACATTTCCTACTGGTTCTGCATTTCCAGTGGAACTGTGACTGATTGATAAGAAAAGAAATTTCTCCACAGTCAGACAGCTAATACGTACACAGCACTGCCTTGCTTCTTTCTGTCAGAATGCCTAAATGCCTTCCCTCTCACTTGGTCTTCTCCTCTCTAAGCCCTGTCTTAGATCTTGCTTCATGTCTTGCTTGACAGTCACTCTTTGTTGATCACATGTTTAAGTACAGATATCTTTCCAAATGGCTTTAGAGTTGTGCTTTTCACTTTAACCAATGACTAGTCAATGATTACTTTGTTAATTTTTTTGTGAGTAATTTATTGCACTGAAGTAGAGAATATGGGGTTTTCAGAATCTTACTTCAAGTTAGTTACTAATGTGTGTGGAATTCAATTTGTTTTCCTTAATTTCACTGGAAATAACCATACATGTTTTTCTAACTTATGTGGTAAGACTTTTCACTGGACCTGGTTTCTTGAGGAAGTGTTCCTCAAATTCATTAGACTTATGGGGACTGTTTTAGAAGGGGGGAATTTGAGGCTTTCTTTGGAAAACTGTTGAAGAAGAGAGTTTTCACTGGAGGCTGGAAGGTTGAATATTTAAATGACTATGAATCAATGCCTTCTCAGAGACAGTGTCCCCTCTTTGTAAGAAAGGCACCTCCCCCCCCCCTTTTTTTTAAACACATTACATTTTTCGTCTTGGAATGGGATTCATTGATAATATAACCAACCACACATTCAGCAACAACAACAGTAGCAGCAACAGCAGCAGCAGCGTAATACCCTAAGTAGAATGTAGCTAAAACTAAAGTATAACAATTTATAATAAGAAAAAAACTCACTTCTTTCTGATTGTAAACGTTTGGACATGGCTGTGTGAGAGAATATAATAAAGGAGTCAAATGTTCGTCTCGTCAGAGTCCCTGTCAACGGCTCAGCTACAGCTGTGGATGGGGTAGACCAGTTGTCCTGGTGGCTTAGATATTATGAGGAATCATGCAATTAGTGATGTGGTTTTCTGATGCAGTGAATAAATCCGGGTGGACTCAGAATAAAATGAATTACAATTTTCTCTTGATTTGCATGGTGGTTGCATTTCAGGAAATGTAAGTTATCTTAAGAGAGGACAAAAGTACTTTCTGTTTGTATGTAAAATTGAGTTAGGTTCCAGGCTCAGACAATTAAAATCGGTTTTTATAAGTGCCAGAGAACAGAGAATTTCATTCACCCAGAACCCCTGAAAGCATGGTTGGCATGTGGCAAGCATTTTGTTAGTATCTGTATGAATGTATGAAAGTTTTTCATCTCTGTAAAATTAGGTAGGACATCTGAAAATCATGCAGGATGAGGGAAAATTAACTGTTGTATAAGACTACTCCAGACATTGTGTGATGGCTGTCATCCATTACCTTTGTTCACTGGAGCCAGTAGTGCTTCTGACTATTGTGAGAGCCCCAAAAACTGCCACCACAAATTTCCAGATTGTCCCTTTGGGTGGCACTGTTGAGAACCACAGAATTAAGTAACAATGTGGGTATGGTGTCTGTCAATCAGATGCCAGGGAAAACCCACTCACAGGAATGATGCCTTAGCAGTGGTAATGGGGCAGCCCTGTTAAAGGGACTGTCTGCTGTGAAGTATGTGCATAATAACCTAGAGGGAGCTCTGAGGGAAATGGGAAGTTGGAAAAGGGGTGTGTGATGCAGGTCAGTGCTGTTGCCAGCTCACAAAGATCTTGGTATGAATTAAAGAAAAGGGCCTCCTCTGGGCAGACCTGAGTTCTTCTTCTAAGAACTGTCTAGTAGCTGATGAGAGACCATGGAAGTCACATGTCCTGACAAGTGGAGTGCTTGCTTGGAAGTCAGGTGCCTCTCCTGACCTCTTGGCCCCAAGCACCTTTTGACAGGACTCAACTTACACACACCCTTGCTAGGTTTCCACAGGAGACAGAAATCAGGATTTAAGAGCAGAAGATAAATTGCTGGATGAGTGATTAGCTCAGTGTTGCCTAGGCAGCTTGACCTTATTCTGGGAAAGTTAATCATAGCCTTGGTTAGAGGACTTGTGAGTAGTAGAGAGACTGAGAAATAAGTAAAATGTGTCTGTGAAAAGAGGATACATTTAGTGAATTCCATCAAGTTAAGGGAATCTCTTGCCCCTCTTTTGTGAGGTTAAAATGGATAAATTGGTGGCTTCTGGAAGGTGGGTTTCTTCATGGAGGTTTGGAACTTCAGTAATCAGTGCACCTTGGTGTCATGAAGTCTTGAGGTATTGTCAGAATTTTACTTAACTGACATTGACAGGGAAAGCTATTTATAGTTTTCTATGGTGTTTTATATTTTTGTGGGAAGAGATATTCTTGTTGACTATCCAGGAAATCAAACACTCAGAATCAAAGAGCCTTTCTGGTGAGAATGGAACCAGAGAAGGTCTTGAAGGACATTTCCTTAATGTCACAATAGGACCCATTGACTTATCTTGCCTTATGCCAAAACATGACTCTTTTGCCCCCAATTGCTCATACCCTCACGGTTGTCTTCCCACCTGACCTGGAAAGCACAGAGAAACATTGCCTCTTTTCCTTTATCCCTGGTTTGTAAAGGTGCCACATGGATTAGCCCCTTCATCTGAACTCTTCATTTCATTGCCAGTTTTTTATTTTCTCATGATTTTTTCTTATTTCATAGCTGGCCCACAAAGAGACGCCCCAGGACCACCTTCTCCCAGATTTATGTGGGGTGGGTACATCAGTAAGGCTAGGCTAAGTCCTGCTGTATAAAAAATAACATTAGAAATCTCAATGGCTTAACAGAAGAAAGCTTTATTTCCCTTTTACATTATATTCCTTGGAGAGCCAGGCCAATTCTCCAGGGAGGTACTGGTTTAGAATTCTGGGCTACTTGAGTCTTCTGGCAACTGCCTTTCCACATGTTCTCTGATCACCATGGCATGGGCAAGCGCTACACGTGTTTTGACCAAGCAATTTAATGCTTGGGCTCAGAAATATGATAATGTCCCTTCTGCTTATAATTAATTGTTTAGATTTGAGGAAGTGGTCCTCTTGTGCCCAGGAGAGGAGGCCCAGGTACAAATGAGCACTGGTAATGAAGTGATACCTACCATGTACACCATAGTAGGTATATCTGTCTGCTGGGGCCACCATGACAAAGTACTACAGACTGTGTGACTTAAACAACAGAAACTAACTTTTCCCACAGTTCTTGAGGCTAGAAATCCAAGGTCAAGTTGTCATCAGGTTTATTTTTTTCTCCTGAGGCCTCATCATCTTTTTCCTAAGCTTCGAGGAGTCGCTGAATTTTGGACCTTTCCTTATTTGTACAAGAGAGTTTCCTTCATTAGGTTAATTGATGATGGCTAACTTAACCAAACCATACTAAAGGAATAAGCTGGAAATAGACTCCAGTCATGTCCTCAAAGACTGTGGGTGGGTTTGGGCAGAAACTGAAGATTGGGGAATATTGTCTCTCCTGTCTTCCAACTGCTGTCACCAACACCAACAATCTTTTCGGATTTTCTTACGCATCTTTCTTCTGGTGTTCCAAAAGTGGGCTCATTCTTGTCCCTCTCTCACAAAGAGGTTTATTTTTTCCCTAGTGGTTCCCTTCACTATGGAATTTTCATACCACATATTACATATACATACATGTAAGTTTAGGTACTTCGTACTTATCTGTGGTTTATACAAAAAGTAAGTTTTTTGTCATGCCCCAAGAAACAATTGTTTCCTTAACTGCCCCTATTGAGAATGCATGTTCTAGGGTCAACTGAATGATACAAAGCTTGTCTGGGAGTTGATCTAACTTAGTAAGTGAAACTGTCAGCTCCTTGCCTTTCTTCTGTATGCTTAGATGCCAGGCAGGCACTCACCACCATGGCCCTTCTCTGGGGGATATATCATCCTGCAGTCAAATGCTCCCTTTTCCTTGACATATTTAGTGAAACAGAACAGGGATTTGTCATGGTCCAGGATGTCACAACCTCAGGTTTTGTAAAATTCCTTCTTCTGCAATCGATCAGCTTCATGTTCAAGAGTATGGTAGCCTCTGGCCCTTCAGGAATGGGGTCGCTTATATGAGAGGAATGCTGTCGAATGGTCACAGCCATTCTGGGCTTCATTTATGTGGGCCTACTTTTTTTTCTTCCTCCTAGTTTCCATCAGGAAGGGCTCTTGTTTAACTAGCTTAGGCACCAATTTCAATATTAACTCTTCAACATCAAATGACCCCATCACCCAAACTATGGATAGTGAATGCTAAAGCTATGTGGGATTTTAAAAATATTTTCATCAGATTTTGTGTATCCATTTCCCTGAAGGAACTAATCTAGGAGTGAGGCTGCTTCTCAATATTCTTTTTGCCTCAGTTTGTACTGGCTTCCTTACATACCATGACCTCATCAGAGAGCTTGCTGACCAGGATCTTTATGGGTCTTTACCTATACTCTTAAGTTGTACCCATGTGAGTCATTTTACCAACAGACATCCTGTACTTGAAACTACTTTCACAAATGCAAAGTTGTGGGCTTTTAAAAATAGATATTAATCACTAATGTCACTACTCTTTCACCCCCATCATTTGGGTGCCCTAAAGGAGGCAAACTATTAGTCTAATAAGTGGTAGATCAGGTACAGGAGCATTTTCTGAGGTCTGCCTAGATAGATATTTTCTTACTATGGGAGAAAAGAGCCCCACATCCCAACCATTGCTGTTTGTCATGATATGTAGAATGCATGAGCTCTGGTTTGAATCCCTGTTTTACCATTTCAGACCTTAAGAATTACTTAATTTTGCTGTGCCTTAGTTTCCTCACCTAAAAATGTGGAAAGAATAGAAGCATTTTATATTGGTTGTTGTAAAAGTTAATGAGGTAACACATGTGAAGCATTTAAACTAGTGTCAGTACTTAAGTGCTTGATAAATGTTGGCAGCTCTTCCTACTGCTACTGTAATGATACTTCTGCTACGGTGCTGTTCTCCCCCAAGCATTAGGAGTGCTGCTTCATGTATGGGGAACGGAAAGTGTGTTTTGAGTACTTTTTTCCTCTCCTTTAACTGTGGCTGTAGCATTATAGACTCTGGATCTTACTCATCCAAGTAGACAAAACCATAACCCAGAAGCATATAGGTATTTGCCTCATTAAATTCTTGCTGTAATTTTGTTTTATTATTATATGGAGCTTTGATATCAGTGGTAGACTGATGGGTTTTGAAATTAGATCGGAAACTCCATTGTGTCTCATTCCTTCATCAAACATTTCCATGTACCATTAAAAGAACTGAGTAAGGTTGTCGGCCCCCTTCAAGGAGCTTAAGATCTAAAGACAGGGTAATGCATGAATACAAATCATTTTAATGATAATAGTAGGCATTTGAAAATTTGCTCCTTGGCAGGCTATGTTGAGTACTTCTGTATTTATTATGTAACTGAATTCTGAAAACAAACCTATGGTGCAGGGAGACAGAGGTCCTAGAGTTTAAGGACTAAATAGAGTGAAGAATTGAACTTTGGTTCATCTGACTATTGAGTTTGTCCCATTCCATGACACAATCCACAAGAGGGAGTCTCAAGGCTGTTTGGGGGGTTCAGAAGGAGAAATCACCTCTAGCTGGTTTGCTGGTGATACAGCTGTGCTTTTAAGGAAGCCTGGGATTGGTGGGTAGAATTTACATGAGAGAGAAGCATCCTGAGACAGAGGCCCAGAACAGAAATTTCAAACATAGGGTGGGGCTGGGTATTTCCAAGGACCTGCATGAAATTTGTTTTGACCAAAACAAAGGATGGGTAGGAGAGATCCAATTGGAGACATCTGTCTTGTCCCAATTCTGGAAGGGCTTAAATGCCAATTAGAGTTTTTTGTTTTGTTTTGTTTTGTTTTGCTTTTTAATGGGGCAGCCTGGGAGAGTAGAGAGATTCCCCAGGATTCAAACTGGATATATCTGCAAGTGAATACTAAGATGACCTTATGAGTCACTTGGGAAAGATTGCTCAAACTCTCTGATCTTTATTTCTCTCATTGATTACTTCAGTGAGGATTCATTCATGTTTATTTATTGAATGATTGAAGGGGGGCACCGCCACCTGATATTATTGTGAGAATGACAATAATCAAGGCAAATTACTGAAACCCAGTAGTCAGTAAGTGGCAGCTATAATTTTTTTTTTCTTTTTAAAGATTTATTTATTTATTTGAGAGAGACAAAGAGAGAGTTGGGGGAAGGGCAGAGGGAGAGAGAAAGGGAGCCTCTTAAGTAGACTTCATGCTAAGCACCCAACACAGGGCTCCATCTCAAGACCCTGAGATCATGACCTGAGCCAAAACAAAGAGTCAGACACTTACCTATGCCACCAAATGTTATATTGTTACATGTTATATTTGGTAAGGATGAGTCCTCAAGGATGTCAGACAAGGGTAGCATGAACAGAGTCTGTGTTTTAGAATATTACTCTAGCTCATATGTCTATGAGGAAAAGGAGATACTGCAAGTTGGGAGATCAGTAGAAAACCTCTGAGTAACACAAAGGAGAAAGAATGAGAACCTGAAGGAATGGTGCCTGGTGTAAGGCCGCTGACATGTTGGGAGCAGTGTCAGTGCTGTTGGCTGCCTATTAGCGACCAAAGATAAGTCCAGAAGCCCCTGTGTTATAGTGTATCGGGGTACCTCCAAATATTTTCTAAGTCCTTTTTAGCCCATTGGATGTTTACAAAAGTAGTTTTGAGGCAGAATCTACTTTTAGATGATTCTGACTTCTCAGGCATCAGATACTTCCACTTTAGCATTTTGCCTTATATATATCATGGGACAGATTCCCCACTAGGCTAATGAAACTTCAGCTGTATGGGGTTCTGCCAGCTCTGGGTTTTCTCCAGCGTAGTGGAAGCCACATAATGATCATGACTCATTGCTTATAGTTGGGGAAAATCATATGGATATGTTAGAACCACTAATACATCAAAATTATGACCAAGAGGATCTCTGCCAAAAAAGGTTTACCCTAGCCCTTCACTGATTTCCAACCAAGCTACGATCTAGTCTGCCCCTTAGATGGTCTATTTGTCATGCACAATTCCAAGTATCAGAGGGGAGACTGTATCTTTGATCCCTGCCATATTATTAGTACTATCTATTAAGATTGCATATTTTTGATGAAAAGAATAAATTCTAAATAATTATTTAGTTTTCCCTTATCAGTGCATCTGTGTTATTTATTTTGAGGCTTAGCCACTGCATTTCTCTTTGAGATAGGGTCTGGCCTCCCACCACTTCAACTGTTTTGCTCATGACTCAGTCACACAGAGCTCTTTAGGCAAAAGCAAGGGGGAGGATTGTGGGACAGGCTGGGAGAGCTCTGTGTGCCCACATACGACGGGGGACAACTTTGCCAATGAGAGGTCAGGTTCTTTCCATGATGAGGCATGAAATACCAACAGCTGGAATTTTTGCTCTTAAGCCAACTAGGAAGGAGGTAAGGCATGTTAAGACAGGTTTTTTTTTTTTTCTTTTTCTTTTTAAAAGCAAGACTGGGAATGTAGAAAAACACCAGCCTGGATAAATAAAAAAGAAAGAATAAACATATACCAGAAAATCGGGATCTTGTTAGAGCCCTGATTCAGTGGCACTTGGATGACTCTAGCTGAAACCATTCTGTATTATCCCAGACTTTGGGATCTGTAAAGGTAGCTAAAGGATTCCCTGAGTCCAAAGCTATGTATATAGTATCCCAGCCCTTTGCCAGATCTCCTCCAGACCATTACTTTTATTTTTAAATTTTTTTATTTCTTTTCAGTGTAACAGTATTCATTGTTTTTTCACCACACCCAGTGCTCCATGCAATCCGTGCCCTCCCTAATACCCACCACCTGGTTCCCCCAACCTCCCACCCCCCGCCCCTTCAAAACCCTCAGGTTGTTTTTCAAAGTCCATAGTTTCTCATGGCTCACCTCCTCTTCCAATTTCCCTCAACTCCCTTCTCCTCTCTAACTCCCCTTGTCCTCCACGTTATTTGTTATGCTCCACAAATAAGTGAAAACATATGACAATTGACTCTCTCTGCTTGACTTATTTCACTCAGCATAATCTCTTCCAGTCCCATCCATGTTGCTACAAAAGTTGGGTATTCATCCTTTCTGATGGAGACATAATACTCCATAGTGTATATGGACCACATATATATTTGTCCATTGAAGGGCATCTTGGTTCTTTCCACAGTCTGGCAACCGTGGCCATTGCTGCTATAAACATTGGGGTACAGATGGCCCTTCTTTTCACTACATCTGTATCTTTGGGGTAAATACCCAGTAGTGCAATTGCAGGGTCATAGGGAAGCTCTATTTTTAAATTCTTGAGGAATCTCCACACTGTTCCCCAAAGTGGCTGCACCAACTTGCATTCCCACCAACAGTGTAAGAGGGTTCCCCTTTCTCCACATCCTCTCCAACACATGTTGGAGCTGTCTTGCTAATTTTGGCCATTCTAACTGGTATAAGGTGGTATCTCAATGTGGTTTTAATTTGAATCTCCCTGATGGCTAGTGATGATGAATATTTTTTCATGTGTCTGATAGCCATTTGTATGTCTTCATTGGAGAAGTGTCTGTTCATATCTTCTGCCCATTTTTTGATATGATTATCTGTTTTGTGTGTGTTGAGTTTGAGGAGTTCTTTATAAATCCTGGATACCAACCTTTTGTCTGTACTGTCATTTGCAAATATCTTCTCCCATTCTGTGGATTGCCTCTTTGTTTTGTTGACTGTTTCCTTTGCTGTGCAGAAGCTTTTGATCTTGATGAAGTCCCAAAAGTTTATTTTCGCTTTTGTTTCCTTTGCCTTTGGAGACAAATCTTGAAAGAAGTTGCTGTGGCTGATATCAAAGAGGTTACTGTCTATGTTTTCCTCTAGGATTCTGATGGATTCCTGTCTCACATTGAAGTCTTTTATCCATTTTGAGTTTATCTTTGTGTACAGTGTAAGAGAATGGTCGAGTTTCATTCTTCTACATATAGCTATCCAGTTTTCCCAGCACCATTTATTGAAGAGACTTTTTTTCCACTGTATATTTTTTCCTGTTTTGTCGAAGATTATTTGCCCATAGAGTTGAGGGTCCATATCTGGGCTCTCTACTCTGTTCCACTGGTCTATGTGTCTGTTTTTATGCCAGTACTATGCTGTCTTGGTGATCACAGCTTTGTAGTAAAGCTTGAAATCAGGTAGCATGATGCCCCCAGTGTTATTTTTGTTTTTCAACATTTCTTTAGCAATTTGGGGTCTCTTCTGATTCCATACAAATTTTTGGATTATTTGCTCCAGCTCTTTGAAAAATACTGGTGGAATTTTTATTGGAATGGCATTAAAAGTATAGATTGCTCTAGGCAGTATAGACATTTTAACAATGTTTATTCTTCCAATCCAAGAGCATGGAATGGTCTTCCATCTTTTTTGTCTTCTTCGATTTCTTTCATGAGTGTTCTATAGCTCGAATACAGATCCTTTACCTCTTTGGTTAGGTTTATTCCCAGGTATCTTATGGTTCTTGGTGCTATAGTAAATGGAATCGATTCTCTAATTTCCCTTTCTGTATTTTCATTGTTAGTGTATAAGAAAGCCACTGATTTCTGTACATTGACTTTGTATCCTGCCACATTGCTGAATTGCTGTATGAGTTCTAGTAGTTTGGGGGTGGAGTCTTTTGGGTTTTCCATATAAAGAATCATGTCATCTGTGAAGAGAGAGAGTTTGACTTCTTCATTGTCAATTTGGATACCTTTTATTTCTCTTTGTTGTCTGATTGCTGTTGCTAGGACTTCTAATACTATGTTGAACAAGAGTGGTGAAAGTGGGCATCCTTGTCATGTTCCTGATCTCAACGGGAAGTCTGCAAGCTTTTTCCCATTGAGGATGATATTTGCTGTGGGTCTTTCATAGATAGATTTTATGAAGTTCAGGAATGTTCCCTCTATCCCTATACTTTGAAGCATTTTAATCAGGAACAGATGCTGGATTTTGTCAAATGCTTTTTCTATGTCAATTGAGAGGACCATGTGGTTCTTCTCTCTTCTCTTATTGATTTGTTCTATCACATTGTTTTGTGAATGTTGAACCATTCTTGTAACCCAGGGATGAATCCCACCTGGTCATGGTGGATAATCTTTTTTTTTTTTTTTTTTTTTAAAGATTTTATTTGTTTCTTAGAGAGAGAGACAGAGTGCAAGCACAGGCAGACAGAGTGGCAGGCCAGAGGCAGAGGGAGAATCAGGCTCCCTGCTGAGCAAGGAAGCCGATGTGGGACTCGATCCCAGGATGCTGGGATCATGACCTGAGCCGAAGGCAGCTGCTTAACCAACTGAGCCACCCAGGCGTCCTGGATAATCTTTTTAATGTGCTGTTGGATCCTGTTTGCTGGGATCTTGTTGAGAATCTTAGCATCCATATTCATCAGTGATATTGGTCTGAAATTCTCCTTTTTAGTAGGGTCTTTGACTGGTTTGGGGATCAGGGTAATGCTGGCTTCATAAAAAGAGTTTGGAAGTTTTCCTTCTGCTTCAATTTTTTGAAACAGCCACAGGAGAATAGGCGTTACTTCTTCTTTGAAAATTTGGTAGAATTCCCCAGGGAATCTGTCAGGTCCTGGGCTCTTGTTCTTTGGAAGGTTTTTGATCACTGCTTCAATCTCATTACTAGATATAGGTCTATTCAGGTTGTCAATTTCTTCCTGGTTCAATTTTGGGAGTTTATAGTTTTCTAGGAATGCATCCATTTTATCTAGGTTGCTTAGCTTATTAGCATATAACTGTTGATAATAACTTCTGATGATTGTTTCTACTCCCTTGGTGTTAGTTGTGATCTCTCCCTTTTCATTCTTAATTTTATTAATTTGGGCTCTCTCTCTTTTCTTTTAGATTAGTGTGGCCAATGGTTTATCAATCTTATTGATTCTTTCAAAAAACCAGCTTCTAGTTTCATTGATACGTTCTACTGTATCTCTGGTTTCTACCTCATTGATCTCTGCTATAATCTTGATTATTTCAAGGATTATTTCCCTTCTTACATGTGGAGTTGGTTTGATTTGTTTTTGATTCTCCAGTTCTTTAAGGTGTAGAGACAGCTGGTGTATTCTGGATTTTTCAATTTTTTTGAGGGAGACTTGGATAGCTATGTATTTCCCCCTTAGGATTGCCTTTGCTGTATCCTATGGGTTTTGGACTGAAGTGTCTTCATTCTCATTGGTTTCCATGAATTGTTTAAGTTTTTATTTGATCTCCTGGTTGATCCAAGCATTCTTAAGCAAGGTGGTCTTTAGCTTCCAGGTGTTTGAGTTCCTTCCGAACTTTTCTTTGTGATTGAGCTCCAGTTTCAAAGCATTGTGATCTGAGAATATGCAGGGAATAATCATCTTTTGGTATTGGTTGAGTCCTGAATTGTGACCCAGTATGTGGTCTGTTCTTGAGAAGGTTCCATGTGCACTTGAGAAGAATGAGTATTCTGTTGTTTTAAGTGGAATGTTCTGTATATATCTATGAGGTCCATCTGGTCCAATGTGTCATTCAATACTCTTGTTTCTTTATTGATTTTCTACTTCGATGATCTCAGACCATTACTTTTATCAACTGGTTTACTGTTGTATTGTCAATTCTAACTGCTATAATCACCACACGACACATATTAAGTGTTTAGTCAAAGGTTTCTAAGTAAAAAGTTTCAGTGCCTGACCTCTTCTCTTGTTTCTCCTGACCAGACACTGTCCTCATATTTTGATCCAGCATTGAGTTCTCTGGTTTCTTTCTTTTGCTTTGGACCATTCTTTGATTCCCTATATTTCTTCTTCCTCTGACTCAAATATTGTTATTCCAATGGCTTCCTTTGGACTTGAAGTTCTGCCTCTGAAATCTCTCTCTTATGGCTATTATATGTAGCTTGACACAGGTTATCCTCCTTTTACCTGCTCTCCATACCCCTCCACGCATTTCTACCCAGCATATTTTCCCTACCAGTGAGACCTGCTCCTCTTAGCCACCCTATAGAGTGTGGTTATCTAACCCCTGGCTTTGGGCTTTCCCATGTAGCCCATCTCCACACTGGCCATGACCTGATTTAGCAATTACTTGAAAATCTGTGGAAGACAGTTGGAACTAGGGAGGCAGATGTCCAACCAATGTAAGATCTTTTGATGAACAAGATTTATCTGTCACTTCCAAATTAAAGAATATTTTAAATCCTTATTAAGACCTTCTCAGGACATGTGCTGTAGGTCCCTAGTAGCAAGTCCATTTTGGTAATCCACAATTTGTCTTCAGTGGGCTGAAAAAGGGCAAGATCAGGATTAGTACGAGATCAAATTAAGGAGTTCCTATACTTTCTCCTCATTTCCGACATTACCTGACTCCAAGCAGCAGAGCAATGTCCAAGGATAAATTTCAATCACTTTGGTGCTTCTTTTGTTTATTTCCTCAACTAAGTTTGATTCTGCCCCCCCTTGTACCATCTCTAAAACTGGCAAAGGATAGAGCATCCAATACTTCTCACCCAGCCCCAGGATGACAGAGGAGTCTGATTAATACTGCCCTTTGGGCTGGTAACTAGAATCTGGAGAGTTAACCCAGCGTGGCAAAGGATAGGCTGTTTCATGCTTTGACCCAGCAATTGCACCCCTAATTGGGCACACAGTTGCACTTTCATGGCATTTAAACACTTTAAAGAGATCGTACTCAAGACAGAAGGCCACTGTGTGTTTTCCTGAGGGTATAGCCAGGACTAAAGAATGCAGGGGCTCTTTAAGCATAATTAGGCATTTAATTGCACATATAGACTTCACCGATGGTTTTGCACATACATGTGATTGTGATTCACTTGAAAGCACCCCACTGATGATAGTCTGTGATCCATTTTTCTGCAAAGCAAATTAGGAAGGAAAATATTCAAAACATTTAATTCTTAAGTCCTATTTCTTTAGTTTCTTTTTAGTTCTAACTTCTCTTCAAGTTTCTAGAGAGTTAAAATAACCACCACCACAGGGAATTCCACATCTGACTCTTATAAAGCACATAAAACAGAATGTACATAACTGTGGGTAGTTTGCAATTAGAGCATAAGTATAGTACAAATGTGGTGTCTCTCATCTACCAATATTTCCCTTCTTCCTCTCTACCCAAATTTTCAGATTGAGAAATCAAGGCAGTGGAGTTAAAGCTTTTGCCTAAGTCACTGAGTAGTAGATACCAGTTGGGAATATAAATTGCCCTTGGCATCCTGTTCTTGTCTATCATCAAGCCAAGAGCACAGTGTAATATGTTTAATTCCATTGTTCTATTGCACATTTAAGACAGTAAACAATGGATAACCTCTGAGACTTGGCTCATACAGAAATATGAACCTGAATATTTTGGTCCCATTTCTTTTTTGTACACAACTCCGTGATGGCAGCACTGAAAAATTTTCAAAGGATTCGGAAATGGACTGGTCTATTTTCTTCATCCTTTCTGCCCTCCTATTTTGAGCATTTTGTAAGGATTGATTTTGGGGGGATTTTTACTTTTAGTCCAATATATCTTCCATACTTTAAAATCGACACATTCCATTTACTAAAAGCCACTTGAGTTGAGCCTGCATTGCTACACCTACACCTCTTGCTGCTGCCTCCCCCTCCAGTTTTTCATAATTTGGCCATCTCTTGAACATGGATTTGGCTTAATCTGACTTTGGCTTCTTGCAGTAGTCAAGAATGTGTCACCCAGAGTAGGCATCAATGACTACAAAATCCTGAGAGGTGGTTAGAGAATGCCTGAACCACCACCCTGGACCTGACCTATTTAGCCATTACTTCATGTTCATCTGTGGTGGATTTATATTGGGTAACAGCAAATGCTTATTGGTAATATTAAATGCTGATTTTTTAATCCCTCCTCACTAAGCAATAAGTAGAAACTCAACCAGATATAACACGGTTTGTCAGGAAGTTCTTAATAGGAAGTGTGTATGGGCCCATCTGGGGGGCACAGTCGGTTGAGCATCCAACTCTTGGTTTTGGCTCAGGTGTGATCTGAGACCCACGGGGGGCTCTGTGCTCAGTGTGGAGTCTGTTTGAGTTCTTCTCTCTCTTTCCCTCTGACCCTCCTGCTTGAATTCTCTCTCTCTCTAAAATAAATAAATCTTCAAAAAAGGAAGTGTGTATAAGAATCACCAGGGCAGGGCAGGGAGCTTCTTCCAAATACAGAGGTCCAAGCCCTCTGAATCAGAAATTGTAGTTAGGGGCCCAAGCACCTATAATTTTCAAAGCATTCCTTTGTGATTCTGATGCTTTTGCTGTGAAAAATCAGAAGTCTGGGAGAACAGTCTCTGTTATGCTCCTTCCTGAAATAAGTTTCTCTCGCTATGATGTGTTGTTGGGAATTATGGATTGGACAGTACAATTTATTAGAGGTTGTGTGAACCCAGGCAGTTTTCTCTGCCAGGTTTTCAGCCCCAGTGTCCTTACTTGTAAAAGGTGAGATGATAATTGGGGCTGTTGAGATGAAAAGAGGATCTTTGCAAAGGCCCTTAGCAGCGTGTCCGGTAGGTACCAGTCATGAGTCACTCTCATCATCATAGACCTATCTGTCATGATTCTGATGAACCTATGCCCCACACATCTTGTCCATGGCCACTTTGTGTTGGAGCAGTTAGTCTCCTATTGAAGTCCTTATTATATTTTGCCGAGAGGGGCTCTGCCCTGCTCCTAAAGTACAGTGTAAAATTCATAAAGAAGTGTAACTTCCCTCTGATAGCTCTGTGCAGTGCATGCTCCCTGCTTTTACTCTGCCCCAGGTCTCCTGTGTCTTTCTCCAACCCCAGCATTGTTTGGTCAGCCTACCTAGGAGGAGTAACTGCCTAATGGGTCTGAGCCCAAAGTGGCTCCTCCCCCTGGGAAAAGGCATGGACGGGTTAAAACTTCCTGTGCAAAATGATTCTACCTGTCTCCTGGAGGGCAACAGAAGATGACCATTTCAAGTCAATGAATACACTGCTTTGCGTAGGTTTGGGCCTTACACTTCTCTTTCCCAGCTATACAGTCTGTTCTGGGCAGCCTTATCCTGTGCAGAGCTCTGGGAACAGAGACCGTGTGTGCCAGGCAGCCGTCTGGCACAGGCTTGTCTTGTTTACCATTCTGGTTTAAATTGCCTTTCTTATGGACGGGTATTTATATGTATAACAAATGGGGGCTGGCTAATTATGTGGTTCTTAGTAGGAATCAGGTCTCCTTTGGAACTAGCCCAGTCTCTGCCCACTATTTATAGCCTTCATATGTCCCAAATTTTCCAGTTCTGATTTCAAATATTCTATCCCACTGTCTCCAGAAGTACACTTTATGCTTGTCAGACCACATGTCAATTTATGGTTTGAGAAATATAGTCACAGTATTATAACTGCCACCCTAAACACCACATTTTCTGACTGTGAGATTGGAATTCTGCCTTTAAAAAAAATTGGACGTACTTAGGAAGGGCAAAAAATTTTTTTTCTTCTAGTGCTCTTGGTAGGCAATTGACTCTAGGCTTCACTTAAAAACGACAGATTGCAGATTAAAGCATGAGGTAATACTAAAGAGCTTGATGACTATTGTCCTTCTTGAGGCAGTGTCTTTCACATGGAACCTTACCAAGAGAAAGTAGTATAAGCAAATGGATTGAATGATTATATAGAGATTTTCATATTGCCATAAAACCACAGAACTCTGATCTGGATTTGCTGTGTTTCTTCCCAACCATAAATGAAGGGAGAAATATATGCTGTATTAAGGGAGAAAGAAGCTGATTTTTAGCACTGTTTGGTCTCTATTTTGTATTGGGCACTCTGGTGGGCGCTTTATCTTCACCCTCCAAAGATCATGAGGGCACAGGCAGCAGAACCCTCACGTCTTGGATGGAAGAACTGAGACTTTCATTAAGGAGCTTGCTGAGGACAGTCAGGTGACAAGCAGTGCAGTTAGAATTAGAACTCAGGGGGTGCCTGGGTAGCTCAGTCATTAAGCATCTGTCTTCAGCTCAGGTCATGATCCCAGGGTCCTGAGATAGAGCTCTGCATCAGGCTCCCTGCTAGGCGGGAAGCCTGCCTCTCCCTCTGCCTGCTGCTACCCCTGCTTGTTCTCTCCCTCTCTGTCAAAAAAATAAATAAATTCTTAAAAAAAAAAAAAAGGAATTAGAACTCAAGCCAATGGGACTATAGAGTCTCTTTATAAATTAGGATTTCTCATACTATTCATTTTCCCCAGAATGGTAGATGAAATTTAGCTAAAATCATTTCCCATCATTTCCAAGCTCCCGTCATTTAAGAGATACATGTAAAGGTAACTATCATGCTAATCCCTACTCCCTAGCCTGTTTGTCCGTGCTGGGGCAGATGTCTTGGGGGGAGGGTGTGTGTGTGTAGATGGAAGTATAGAGAGGCCATGTGGAGAGATTGCATTATGCAGTTCTGTGCCTTATTCAGAAGGAAACTCTCCAGTGTTCTGCGCGACTTGATTCAACCTTCAGGTTTCTTATTTCCAGTACAACCCAGCCCAGGCCAATGGAACTGTTACATGTTTCTGAAACCGAGGGACAGCTTCCTATGTGATTTCTCTTGATCCCACGTAAGTCAACAGGTATCACTAATAGAGCCCACTATATGATGGCAGTGGCTGGCTCCAGACAAGCAAACGTCTTTTCAGATATGCCAACCTCTGTTCAGTCTGTGTGAAATGATCTCGATGAAATGCTTATAAACGTAAAGCTGTGGAATGCAGCTTCTGTAGGAGGAATGGCTCTAGAACTAGAACAGTACCAGATCCAAAGTTGATCCTCCGTGTTGGAATAAGGACTTCGTGGCTCTTGTCTAAGATTTCTTACAGTAAAGTCCACAGGCTACTGCAGCATTTCACACACTGGCAGATGTGAAGCCCAAGACTGAGGAGAATCTTGATTAATCTCCTATTGGTAGCAAACAGAGGTGGTTCTGTTTTCAGAGGTCCCTGGGTGCTGCAGTGCATGCTGTCCATGTAGCTAAAATATACCAGCACCTGGCGTGGTCCTTACATTGAACACGTAGAGGATGGGGCAGGAGTGGAACATGGCTGGCCAACAGCTATGAGTGTGAACTGGAATTCACTCTTGGTTATGGGATATCCTCAAGTTGAAAGACCACTAAAAATATTGTTTTAAAACTGATAGGTGATGGAGAGGAGGGACATGGGGGGATGTGCAAAATGGGTTAAGGGGAATGGGAAGGACAGGCTTCCAATTAGGGAATGAGTAATTCACAGGGCTGAAAGGAATGGCATAGGGAATGTAGTCAACGGTATTAGAATGGTGCTCTATGGTGACGAATGGTAGCTATGCTTGTGGGGAGCATAGCCTAAAGTACAGACTTGCCGAATCACTATGCTGTACACCTAAACCTAATATAACCTTGTGTATTAATTGCACTTCACTAAAAAAGAGAAAAAGAAAAGATACAGAGTTCTATAAATAAGTTAAAGTATTTTTTAGACTGCGTTATTGAGGGAGCCAAGTTCAATAATACGTGGTCTTCATAGTTGCAATGATCACCCAGTTGATACTGCTGGCAGCATTGTTTTGTGAAGAATTTCCTACCACCTCCCCGTGAGGATGCACTGAAGTGGCTTCTTGGGAAAACACTGGAAGGATTTCATGCTCATGACTTCTAAGCTGCTGGAACAATCTAAATAAAGTGAGTTACCATTAGATAATGCAGAATATTCTTGAAGAAACTGGGGCTGCATTGGATTCAGCTGTTGTATCTTTTCATGTTAAAACTAAAAGTATTCCTGCCTCTGGGAGGCAAAAGAAGAAGAATTTGAGCATAAAGTCGAATAGAGTGACCTTCAACTAATCGGGTATAGTTGAGGAATTGTACTGTTTATTTTAGAGAAAAAAAAATCAGACAACTAGGGGCTCGTGGCAGTTGTTGTTTGCTGAACTGTAAGACAGATTATTTGAGAAAAAGAATCCTAAGTTCTTGCCTTTCAAATATGGCTGGAAATCCATAATCATGTTGAGAGCCCTTTCACTACATAACCCTGCACTGGTAAACTGGGAGCGAATTGCTGCACAAAATACCAAGTCTCTAGCCTCCACCAGTTATGTCAAAGACAGCAGTAAAAAAAGAAAAAAAGGGGGGGGTGGCATCCTGTTTTTATTTACTCTGTATTTGGTCTGGCAAGATATATTTAAAAAATAATTTTGCCAGAGTGAAAAGTGAGGTATTGTGGATTGACTCTTAATAGAAGCTAAGTAAGCTTTACCTTTACCTCCCGGAGAGGAGCCCCCACCACTAGATGAAGACGTGATCATTTACCTTGGGTTGGCCTTGACAGCTGCTGAAGGGTAGACACCTTTTGGTTCTCTCTCCAGGGGTCTCACGTAGAGGCAGTCACAGGATGGGGTTCCCTCCTGCTGGTAAACCACTCTTCCATCTGGCAAAAAGGTTAGAGGGAAAGAAAGGCAGGTGGAAGATGGGCACCGAGGAGAGGGGTTATGTGTGTGCCAAGCTGCACTGTGCACTAGCTGATGTCATCCCTTCTAAAGGGGCAGAATCAGGAGCCCACCTCTGTATTATTCTGCAAACCACAAGTTTGGGTGTCAGGAAGGTAGAGCAAGGAATGAAAAAAGTGAATGTTTCAAGGAACATTTTTTTTTTTTTTAAGATTTTATTTATTTGACAGAGATCACAAGGAGGCAGAGAGGCAGGCTGAGAGAGGGGGGGGGGGTGGGGAAGCAGGCTCCCCGCCAAGCAGAGAGCCCGATGTGGGACTCGATCCAAGGACCCCGAGATCATGACCTAAGCCGAAGGCAGCGGCTTAACCCACTGAGCCACCCAGGCGCCCCTCTTGGAACATTTGTAAACAACACTGATTTGATTCTGTAAGAAGGGACTAACACATACTTCAATGATGTTTCTGAATTTCCTGAAAACCTAACTTCCTATCACCTAATTTCCTTTTTCCTTCATAATGTTTTGAAGCTATTGTGTGGATATGCAAATGAAAAACTGTCCGAGACTGTATTTCCTTTTCCAAGTTTAATTCAACAATACCTCGACTAAATGTGAAATTTATAAAATATGTACCATGCTTGATGTTTCCAAACTTGAAACGTGGGCTTTTTGAGGAGGAATGCTATGTTAATGATCCAGTGGATTCTTTTTCAAATTATTAAACAAAAAATGGATCTTCTCTTTTTAAGTAGGCCCCATGCCCAATGTGGGGTTTGATCTCATGACCCTGAGATCAAGAGTCACATGCTGTACTGACTGAACCAGCCAGGCCCCCCTGCCCCCTGCCCCAGGTTTTCTTGTTTGATCCCGAAATGCTAACTTCAGATTTAATACACTGTGTTATATTTGTAGTATCCAAAGGAGTTTGGTAGAAAAAAAAATCACTTAAGTTAGGTTATAACCCAGCACAGTGCTTGGAATATAGTTGGCGCTCAATCAATGTTTTCAGAATGAATGAGTGAATAGCCAGGAGCATTTAGCATTCATTTAAGGACTGAACACATCAATACTCCTGACACAGCTATGGAACTCAATCAACTGGTGGCCTGAGGGAACACTTTACCATTACAGTTTGTTACTGATACAACTCATGAGGCAGATGCTCATTATAAGACAGAAAATTAATGAGGCCAAGGATCTCCATTTAATGCCTCTAGGGTCCAGTTATTTTTGTTCTGTTTCATGGCTGCATCTACAACCCATAACCTTTGCCAGCTGTCACACACTCGGGCATGCTCTTTGTCACACAGAGATCCAGAAAGGAGATTGTGGGGAGATTAGCTCAGAGCCATGGCCATTTAGGCAAAATAAAGTGAACGGCATGCTCTCTCTAGAGAGGTCAGTTTCAACAGTTGAGCAAAGGAAGAACGGTACATTTTGTAGCCGACTGGACCGAGTGCTAGAACATGGCGCAGTCCTGTGTGTACAGTGTCCTGGCATGGGTGGCGATGGACAACGTAGCCACAATCTGCTGAACATGGAGTCATTCCAAAGCACTGACTGTAGCGAAGGCTCAACCCACAGAATTCAAAGTGGAGTCCGGCGCGTTACAACCACAGACGCCTTCCAGAAGCCCCCTTTTGCTAAACCTGTATATTTCAGATTATTCCAGCATTACCTAGCAACATTCTTTGAATAATAGACTAGTCTATTTTCTCCCTGGCAAGTCTCACCTTGATCTGCATTATCATTTAGGCCCCATCTGAAAACACCATTCATTTAAATAAGCAATAGAGACTAAAATAAAATTCCATTCATACTTAACTCTCCAGTGTGGTTTGGAAATGCTTTCTTCTTCAGCCAGTCTTATGTTACATGCTGGATGGTCTTTTCTTTGACCACCTCATAAAAAAGGGCTCATAAATACTTTTCATGTGTTATTTAAACTAGCGGTACTCCCCAAGGCACTGCGCTCCCTTTTTTTTTTAATCCTTTGTGTATTTCTAAAGTATTTCTAAACCAGTAGCAGAGGTAAAAGCATACTCTAAGTTGAGAGGGCCATGTTCTGTCACTATCAGGCCACAAATTTCCTTTACTGATAAAAAGAATTTACTTCTCAGCAAAATGTTGCCTGATTTATATGCCTTCTTTCTAAAAATAATCCTTCGTGAGATGTAAGTGCCAGGGCTAGAATATATGTGTCTTTTCTTGATGCCTCTGAAACTGGAATCATGACTTCTCAGCACAAGAACCGTCTAGGACTTTCTGATAAACAAGAGCTTTATTTTCTCATAATGATCTGTTAACGTCTGAATAATGAGGCAAGGAAGACAGAAGAGTAGTTGCCTAGTGTATAGGCTTGTTATGCTCTGTGCCGCGTGGTCTTGGCTAGGAGCAGAAATGGTGCTTCCATTCTTTCTAGCAAGTTAGGGTGGGGTCATGGCCAGCACTTCACGAGTGCCCTGACTCACATGTGTTTCTTCTCCTTAGAGTATCTCAGCTCTTTCTTATATTTTTATTATGCTTGTCCCACTCTGAAATGAATTTTGCTGGGCTCTACTGCTGCATCCAGGTACCACGGTCCTCGTTTCAATTTAACATGAATCCACTGTTGTTCCCTATTCCCTACTCCATAGAATTATGACATGTATTAGGGTTAGAAGGGAACTGAGAGCTCATCTAGTCCTGCTTCCCTCTAAGTACAGAAATTCTTCCCTCAATATTCCACATGCATGCCCCTTCAATATTGTTTCCATAATTTTAGGATCAAGTAGTTTTCAAGCTTGCAGGTTGTGTACTTGCTACTCAAACTGGGAGAGAGTCTAAGCATGGACACATCTTCACTTACCTGCAAAGTTTATGAACTTGGTAGAATTTCTTATAAGTGTTATAACAAGTATTATTAATTCCTTATAATTGTGCTAGACTTCTTACGGATTTGAAAAAAATATCAGTTCTAATGATTTGAACTCCTTATTTCTAATCATCCTGCTCCCATCTGTGTAGCATAATCCATAGGAAGAGCCAAGACTTCTCCAAAGTTCATGGACCCATATTTCCAACTGCCTCTCGGTAGTCCCTACCTGAATTAATTTAATATTCTTTTGTTTATTTAGCAAGTTCTTATGGAGCAGCAGCTATGTTCTCGGCAACATAGTAGGCACGGTGGTACAAATATGAAGCAAACAATACCGTTGCTCTCTTAGAGTTTGTATCTGATGGGGTGATTAATCTTGGAGAAACCTAGGACATGCCCTACAGGCTCTTCCATTGATGCGTGCTTAAAAATAACCCCTCACTTTACTTCCTCTAACTGAAGAACTAACTCTCCACCTCCTCAAATCCGTCATCTGTGGTTCTCAAAGCATGTTCTTCAGAATGGCCACAGTGTCTCCTGTGAACTTGTTAGAAATGCCAACTCTTGAGCCCCACTCACAGCTACTGAACAGAAACTTTGGCGGAGGGGGCCCAGAAATCCTGTGTTTCAGTAAACCGTCTGGATGATTCTGAGGCTCACTCACGTTTCAGAACTCCTGTCTCCATGGAGGCACTATCGAGCCTCCGAAATTAGAAACTCCATAGTTCTCTTGGTTCATTGGTCTTTGTTTTTCTTCCCCAGTCATGAAGCCTTGCTGATTCTCCTGAAGAAATTTCTTCTGCCAGGTTTTAAATTCAGATATTTCTTCTGCATTAAAATCTTCCAGGTTTTAAATGCATACCCTTATGTTTTGCCTGATGTAACTTCCTTACTGGTGTCTCTTATCATCCTTTCCTCTCCCATGTAATTGTCCTGCATACAGCCAACAGAGTTCTCTTCCTGTTAAAAATCTTGTCCCGCTGCAAAATAAAAGTAATCAAACAAACATGTAACAATTCCCACTGGCTGTTTGTTGCCTTCTGGATAACATCTAAACTGAGTGAAGGGCATAGGGTCTACAATCTGAACGGAACTGATCTCACAGCCTGACCTGTGTACCTTGGTGCAGTCACTCACTGCTTTCCCCTGATCCCTGAAGACACTGTCACACCATCCGCTTTTGTGATCATCTCTGCAATAGCTCTTATGACTGTACAGCCACCCCATCCTCTCTCCTATCTTACATTCCTGTCCCTGACTTTTCAGCAGGCACACTCCTCTTACCTTTCAAAGACTAGACCAGATATCACCTCCTCTGGGAAGCCTTCCCTGACTTCCCCTGGGAGAGTTACTGGCTCTTGTAATTCCCCCCCGCACTTTGTTTGCACTGAGCCAGAGAGGCACCCCTCCCCATGGTACCCTGTTCGTTCCTCATGGAAAACACTTATGTTCAACATTCATTTTAATAACTGAGAATGTGAAACCCAGAGAATGTATGATTTGTTCAGGGTCACACAGCTATGCAATGGCAGAGTCAAGAATTAACCAAGGTCTCCTGCCTACTAGTTCAGGATAATATCCTCTGTGTTTACAAAATCCTTCTTGGTGTGTTTGGTGATCTGGGTAGTGGGCAGTTTTTCTTTTCTTTAGACATTGCCAGTGAAATCCAGGAGATTCTTTATAATCCCACTTAAAGTGGGAGCCTTTGTTTTTGCTAAGTTGAGAGCTGGGGAAATTTGAGGATCATTTTATGCTGCTGAAGTCTCCTGCTGAATTCCCATACTATCAAGATTCTCTTACAACATCTGGCTGCTTTACAGGGCATTTCATGGAGCAAATCAATTAACATTTAAAAAGTCAGGGCTGAGAGAAAGAAATATTTGAATGGTAGCACAACACTCTCCAAATTCCCTAAGAGATAGCTGATGACTGAATTGCACAAAACTTTATAACTAGTCACTTCTATATAATACAACTTACTCTTAACCATTTTATTTTCAAATTTGTATCAGGAGTACCAGATTCTTTGGCTCATGGGCAAGACATAAATAGGTATTTAATACGAATACCTTTTGCTTTGCTATGGATTTATTCTCTCTCTGACAGTAGGGTCTGAGACTAAGACTGTGGGTTGAGAAATTACATTTAGCCTCTAAGGCCCTGGGGGTGGGTCTTTTAAGATCTAGTCATTAGATTCGGGTGAAACCATGCAGGGAAACCATGCTGTGGCTCCTGCAACGACTTGAGCTGTGCTTGAAGTACTGAAAACACAGAAGCTGTTTCCACTTGTAAAATTAAGTTCTGGTAAATTCACTCCAAATCATTCAAGCTATTCTTAGGAGAGCCTCAGTAGGAATATGTACGTGTGCACACAAGTACAAAAACACAGAACAGTGAGGTCATTCACTTACCTCCATTTTGAACGTGCCAACATCACAAGATGCTGATCTGGCTGAGGTGCCTAGAAGAGCTTTTGACTCATAGTAAGCACTCAAAGCACAGACTGTCAAATAAATAAAGGGGTGATTAAAGAATAGTGTTGGTGCTGTCATGATCATGGTAACATAGTGGAATCACCATTTTACCAATTCTGTGCTAGTTTGGAAAGCACCTAATTTCTCCAATTCGAAGAAATCCTTATCTCTAATAAGGTAGGAGAGCCCTTCTCTTGCAGGGCTGGTGTAGGAATTAAAGGAAGAGATATTTATGAAGTGTCTCTATTATTCATTAGCAGGCCCGTGGAAACAAGCCTTTTTAATTGGATCTGTTTCTTTGTGAAATGGGGCCAAAAATGTCTGACCTATGTTAAGATCCAGTAAGTCACAAATACAAACATACTAAATTGCAAAGGTAGAATGTAAGTGGTGGGACGTAAAGGTGCTCTTATTCTGTGATTTTGTTAAGAGTTGTGGTGGCTATCCTGTTTCCCCCCCAGGGGGGGGGTCTTCCTTTGTTCCAAGCAAAGCAAAATGAGGATCTTCAAGTAGAGTGACTTGGAGATAGCAAGGTTCGTCCTGTTTTAAATACCTCTCAAACATAATCAAATGAATTTGCTAGTAAGTACCTTTTTAGAATAAAAGGATCTTCCCTATCATTTAACTTCTAGGAAACAATACGGAGAGTAGGGAGCTGAGAAAGACTTGGTCCTCTCCAGGTATTCCATGAAATGGTGGGGGGAAGGATTGCCTTTCTTCTCTCTACTTGGAACATTTTTGGAGCACATTCTTCATTTAGTTATTTACCATGCTCTCTTCCCAGTCCACCCCAAGACCCTCCCCTTACACACACACAGGCTCACACACAGATATGGAAGTGATATAGGCTTCAGACTTTATTTCTCTTTCTCCCTTCCTTAAATCTTTTCCCATGCTATGGCTGGTAATGGGCTCTGATCTGTTGGAAATGGGAACAGAGCAATAACTCCAACACAGAGCCCCACAAGTTTGAAAAATCGAGCCAAGCTGCAAGATTTTCTAAACATTCCATCCCATTAATACCTTGTGGGCCTATGGGGACCTTCATCTAAGTCTCTCCAAACACTTGCCTGAGTTTGGTTAATCCTCAGTATAGCCATGGTGAAACATTCCCACATTCTGGAGGGGCTTTGAGTGAAGCCCCTACTCCGCCAGGACGCTGCTTAGGAACCTGGGTGAGAAAAGGAAATGTCTACCCTGAGTTCTGTTGTCTCTCAGCACATACAGGCACACCCGGCAAATTCATGGAGCAGGACTTGGGGAGAAGACAAGGAAGTTTGTTTCAAATCAAAATAAACTTTCAAATGGAACAAGAAACATATTGCTTTATTTTTCATAGCTGAAAGAGTCTCTATTTGCCAAACAGTGGAATCAAAAGAATCTGTCTATAATCAGCCACTCTCTGTGGCCTCTGTCTGGAATTCTCCCCATGACCAAATTAATTATTAATAAAGTTGTTCATTCAATAAACATTTACTGAACACATTCCAGGTACTGGCTTAGGTATTAGGGAAAAAAATCCATAAATGTGGACAAAATAGTTCCCCTTGCCCTCAAGGAACTTGCTGTGTAATAACTGAGAGAAACAGACAAATTATTAAACTATTGAGGTAATACATACATACACACTTTGCATATACTTTTTTGTGAGCTCATTCTTCAACTTAAATGACTTCTTTTGGGAAGCTTCCCTGATCTTTCTGTGCCTAAAATTCCTCCTCTGAATTGCCCAGGCATCATATCTGTACTTCCCTTGAGCTTTTCTCTTCTTACCTTGCTTTATGGTTATGCATATCCATTATTTTCCTTCATAAGGTCTAAATTTCTTAAGTATAAAGTTTCTGACTTAGGTTCATATGCCAAGCACCTAGCACAGATAGGCATTTACTAAGTGTTAGTTGCATGAGTGAATAAAGAATGAACAAGTTAAAACTTGGCCAATAATCTAAGAGCTACTCTGCTTTACAACAGAGCACTTAAAATTTTTGTTCCATAAATATCAGTAGTTGCTAGTCAGTTATGGAAAGGGAGGGAGGGAAGAGGAAGGAGAGAGGAAAGGAAGGAAGGCTAAGTATGTAGGATCTGAGCATCTGAGGGCAGTTCTTAACTATATTAATGAGCAAGTTAAATAAGTCAGTATAGGTGACCCTTATACAATGTGGGGAGTTGGAGCACTGACCCTCATACAGTCAAAACTCCATGTACAACTTTTGACTCCTCAAAAGCTTAACTCCTAATAATAACCTACTGTTGACCAGAAGCCTTACTGAAACATAAACAGTCAATGAACACATATTTTGTATGCTACATGTATTATACTATATTCTTACAATAAGGTAAGCTAGAAAAAAGGAAGTTAAAATCATAAGGAAGAGAAAATTCACCCTATTGGACTATGTTTATTTAAAAAAAATTTTTAATGGACCAGTGTTCAAGCTCATGTTGTTCAAAGGTCAACAGTACAATTGCTTAAAATGGATTTTTGTTCTTCTAATTCATTTCAGTAGATAAATTGAACAACAATCCTGGGATTCCTAAATGCTTCAAAGTTAAACTGTGTGTGTGTGTGTGTGTGTGTGTGTGTGTGCGCGCGCACGTGCACACATGTGCGTATGCACGTGTGTGTGTGAGATTTCTATCGTTCTCTTGCTAATTTGAAAAACTGAAAAAAATAAAATCTTATTCCCAATATTCTCCCCTGCTCTAAATGGGCATCTGGGAAGTGGGCTGGGACTGCTTCCTGTTGGTAAATCGTTGTGCTACATGAGTCCACCTGGATCTGTGTAGCTATGGAGGAACATTTGTGTATAATAGATGAAAAGACACGAGGAACAGTGGACATCACAAGGTTGTACATATGAAGCGGTAAAGCTGAAGCATGCATATAGAAATAGGTCTAAACAAAGACGCGGATCGTTGGGAATAACCAGCAGGATCCAGGCGGACAAATAAATATCTTGGCGTTAAGTGTGCAGGCAAAGACATGACATTAGCTATAGTAGAGGAAGCATGCTAGAGACAGTGTCTGTTCATTTCTCTGGATCTCCTCACCAGTCTGGGAGCATGCCTGCGTGAAGCTTTGTCACCGAATGTTTGATTTTCCTTACGTGGATGCAGGCACACATTCAAAACATAAAGCTGTTGCCGCCTACTCTGATGGCCCTTCTCCTCTTACTGGGCCAGGGAGCTGGCTTTATAATAGGTTTTTGGCATGGTAGACTCTGTACCAGATTGGGTAAGAGAGAGGGGCTGCTCTTTGCTGCTGTGAGGAAGGTTGAAGCTACTTCATATACTGCTGGGATTCCCTTTCAAGGAATATCTTGGACTAAACTGTCTTTTTCCTGATGGATCATGTTTTGGATCATCCTTTACCAAGGATATAATCATGGGCTGTTAACATTTTTTTGGACTTTGATTTGGCTGGTAACTACAAAGTCTTTGGGAACCTGTTTTCATTTAATTTCATTTCCTTTTTTCTGTTAAGTACATCATTGGGCTAGAGGAGAAGAGCCTCAGATTTTTGGAAGTCTTTGTGTTTTGTGCTTGCTGCTCGATTGAGTTTGGATACCGCAAGAGAAAAGAACTGAAATACACTCATGACTTTTGTGGTCCCCTCCACTGGAAAGCCAGAATCCACACCCTGACCTGCCTTAGGTGGTTAGCATGAACATGGAAACAATGGTCACTTAATACTATCACAACATTGCGTAAGTCATTTCCTTCCCTTCTAGAGTATGGAGGGATACGTGAGAAGCAAAGAACAATCTGTGACCCCACTACTCATATTTTCCGCAGGCTTCCCGTTACCCTTTCATCTGTACCGAACTATGAAGGGTGATGTTAAAAACTTGTGTGAGAATCTGGCAGAGTTTTGTACATTAACATTGTCTCTGGTCTGGTTTCTAAAACCGTTCTGGCAATTTGGAAAACTCACCAGCAAGGGCTGCTGATCGTTCAACAGGAATAGTCCGTTTAAGACTTAGTGGCCTTCTGTGGTTGGTTTGGCGTTGTTTTTAAAGAATACAAAACACGCACAGCAGGATTCTGACTTCCTCCTCTTTGACAAATGTGTTTGGCATCCATGTGACAAATAAATGAGTAGCATGTTTAGCAAACATGGGAGTTTATGGTGCAAGAGAAACATGATAAAAAGGAATGAAGTAAAGTCTTAGTGAAGTTCATTCTCAGACAACCTTGTGAATCTCATGGGCGATACTTTTCCCTTGCCACCAAACAACAGGTAAAATAGACTGATTTCATTTATTCACTCAGCTAACAAACATCTGTTGAACATCTTTTATGTAACAGCCCTATTCTTACACTGATATGGAAGTTAGCTGTCATGAAGCTTTTTCTAGTGAAATCCTGGGCTAGCGAAGCTGTGCCCTTTTGAACAGAAATCTGTTATTGTCACTAAGCTTCCTTTTCAAAACCCACCATGAAAATGCTCTAGAGTGATGTGGTTCTTTAAAAAGAAATTATGACAGTGGCATGGTTACTGGCATTTCTTTTATCCTCTTTAATTTTAAAGCTGAGCTTTTCCAGAATAGCTTCTGGAAGAGGTAGAATGCAACATGATGATAAAAACAACATGTTCAAGAGACAAGATGTGAAGAGCGGATTTGTGCATGTGCTCGCTGGACAGAAGCACACTTTTAAGGAAGGATTTATTGGTCCAGCCAGGTGTGGGCTTCCATTCCTTAATGGACCAGCTGGACCCCTCTTACCAAATCTTGGTTTCAAGAGTTTTTTACCCAATCAGTAGGCTTTGTTATACTGACACACCTGCTCCACACAAAAGCTTATCACTGGGAAGAAGTAGGGGGTTCAAAGTCAAGTGCACCACCTTCTACCTCTTGCCTTCTCTCAGTGCCCTTGATCACCATTATGTTCCCCATAGACCCTACATCAAATCAGAACATAAAGACTTCTCAAACTCTCTGAGTATATGTAGACCATTAACAAAGGTGAAAACATCTGGTGTTGAATATCAGCTGAGTGTTCTATTTTGCTTTAGCTTGCCAGCGATCAGGATAATTAGCTTTGTAATTAGCTTCCCTCAGCATCCCCATCACTATGCCCCCAAATTAATAAATATACCCACACATGCTCACAGTTTTCCCCTCTTTTTTCACCGTGTGCTAGATATTGGGCCAGATTTGGTGTCCAATGTACTTACCAACCAATCACGTCAGTGTTAGCATGTATTTAAGAAAGAATCTCTGGTATATATGGGTTTTACTAAAATACCAATGAATAGTACCCACTGTTCCATAACACTGGTCAGCAGAGATGAAAGTCAATGCCAAATTTTCACAGCCTGTAGCCCAAGTCAATGTGATCACCAAGTGAAAGTTTTCAGTGCATCAGAACAGTCAACATCAAGCTTGCGTTAATGGCTTTTAACATCTAATTATAGGGGAGCAAAGCCCTACCAGTTCTTCTCCATTAGAAAAAGAAAAGGTGTCTCCTCATACAAGGGAAGGGGAAGAATAATTAAAAGGAGGGGGAAAAAACCCTTCTTTAAATAGCATACTATCTCTTTTTTCCTTATTGACAAGAAATTGGGTTTCTAGCTTATTAATCACCTTATAAATACAAAAGTTTCCTGGTTATTCTCTCTTGGTTGCAGAGTGTGACTTTGAAGTCAGCCTTACTGTTGAGTGGCTGGACATTGAACTAATGAGATTTTACTGTTTTGAACAGCTGGTCAAATTTGGAGGCCCCTCGAGCCCAAAGGCAACTGCTGATTTACAAGAATCCTGTAATCTATGCAGTCTTGGCTGATGCTTTTGTTGTTGATTTAGGCTGGAGCAAAGGTGTAGATTTTGTGATGTCGTAAAAATGTCAAGGAATTGATTTGAGAATATGTAATACCTACAGGTAGCCCCCACTAGCAGCCCGCATTTTGTGTGGCTCATATCGAAGGATGTTTTAAGACTATTTGGGTTTGGGGCACCTAGGTGGCTCAGTGGGTTAAAGCCTCTGCCTTAGGCTCAGGTCATGATCTCAGGGTCCTGGGATCGAGCCCCGCATCGGGCTCTCTGCTCAGCGGGGAGCCTGCTTCCCCCTCTCTCTCTGCCTGCCTCTCTGCCTACTTGTGGTCTCTCTCTCTGTCAAATAAATAAATAAAATCTTTAAAAAAAAAAAAAAAAAGAATGTTTGGGTTTTTCAATGTGGCAATGTGTTTTAGAGAGGGAGGGTTTGGATGAGCTGGCTGTTTACAGCTGGGTGGAGCCAAAAAGAAGCCTTTGGAAATCAGAACTCCTATTTGCACCTTCCCTCCATCCCTCCCTTCTTGGTTGTTAAGATTGTAAAGCGAATTCCAGGACTCAGATGGTGTTACCTCTATATCAATGCATATCTTAAAAAATAAATAAATAAAAAATAAGAACATTTCATCAAAGCATTAACGTAATAATCCGTTGGTATCCTCTAATATTCAGCCATCTTCATTTTTCTTATTATTTCAGAAGTTCCTTTTTTAGTTGGTTTGTTCATCTCAGGATCCAAATAAGGTCACACATGATTGGTTGTTATATCTCTTAATCCAGAATAGTCTGTCCTGAAGTAAATACTTTTATCACCATTTAAGGACCAAAAAAACTGAGGCTGAAGAGGACCCATAGGTCATGAGAGGAAACGATGTTCTCTCAGGATCCAAATCTGTCTCTACATTGCTTCCCTCTTTCTCCTAGCCAACTCATTCTTCCTGTTGAGGTTGGATTTATTTCCTCCAGGCATCTTCCTTTCTGCCTTACTGTTTTATTCTTCATGCACCTTGGTAGAATTTCAGATCAGTGTTCAGCTCATATTGCATTCAGTATTTATGTTTGTTATTTATGTTTGTTATTTACATTTGTAGCTTTTTCTGAATTATTTCAGAGCAAAGAGTGGCAGAATCCCAGAAATTGTGCAATGGGCTCTAGAGACCGGAGGTTAGGTCCCACTGATGTCTTTGGTGTTTTCCAGAATTCTCCCTAGTGCTCTATAATGAGAGTCCTTTGACTCTGTGTGAAAAGGGAAGGCTCCTGAAAAGGAGATAAATAGGGCACGTTTATTCTCTATTCTTTTAAATGGGGATAAGACTTCAGTTTCAAAGCCAGTAATTCCTCCAGGTGCACATCAGGGACAGAATTTTTAAATTGTGTTTTCACTAGTACAAATCCAGAAAACCTATCTTCTTTTTAGGTAGCAGTGAGAGTACAGAAGAATCCCATGCTGGTCCCCTTGCCTTGGTGGGGCCATGAGATCAAAGCAAAACATGGGAAACATTTCACACATCCATAAAGACCTCTGCTTTACCTCTGTTCATCTAGCCCAGAATTCCATCTCTCCCAGAGGCGAACCTACCTGATCCTACCCTCGGCCCGGCCCTTGCATCCTGCTAAGAACAGGTGGTTTGTTTGAAACATACAAGGCCAAATTCTTTACTGTATGGTGGTTTAGCAAGTCTCTTCGCTGTCCCCAGGTCTTATACCAGTGGGGCTCTTTTCCTGGCAAACACATTAAAATATACTAGCAAACGTGTCATTCTGTAATACTTCCCTATATCCCTTAGTCCAAACAACATCACTTGCCAGATAAATGTATATAACATTAGATTAATTCACCTAAAACAGTACGTAGCACAAAGCTGACATGTAGTGGATCAGAAGTTTAGTCTGTGAACCCCCTGAGATCATATGTAAAAGTTTGCAGGTACGTTTGCATTTGAGTTTGGGTTGGGGGTCAGAGTTCACATATTTCTTAAGATTTCAAAGGGGTCTATATCCCATAAAAGGTTGAGGCTTCCTGGTCTAGATGAAAGTGAATTCTCTTCCTGCACACCACCACCACTGGATGCTGGACTATTCCTTTGTGAGCTCTAGGAGTTTTGTTTGCCAAGAGAAGGGGCTGCAAAGGAGACGGTGCATGGGCTGGCAGTATAAGGGCACTTTTGCTATCTTGGTTTACAAGGCCTCTTGGGTTAATTCTAGAAGAATCAAAGCAAGCGTTTCTTCTGTCTTTCCTGTGCTCTGCAGGCCAAGAGTTTCTTGTGCTAAAATAAACAACTGGCAGTTTCATTAGACTCTGCAGAAGGAAGGAAGAGGTTTATGTTTCATACCTTTTATATTATATAACAACATTACTGTGCGAACTCCAATTCTTCAATCTGTTTAGTTTATTTAAATTTAAAAAATAGTACTAATGCTATAAATGGAATAAACCATGTCCAATTCTGAGCACTTACAATAAAGCATGCAGTCAGTAATACAGCCCCTGAAATAATAAACCACTTACCTCTGATAGGCACGTGCACGTGAGTGTGTGTGTGTGTGGGGGGGGGGGCACCTTTAGATTTTATTAAGCTACAGCTGGCTTGGCTGGGGGCTGTGGGACATTGGGAAGAGTTTCTACTTGTTTTAAACTGTAGGAAAAAAAAATCCACACTTTATTTTGCATCTGTCCAAGTTCTTATATAACCATGGAAATTATGATGTGTTTGTACCAGCCAGGCCTCAACTTTGTCTTACTTTACTGAGAAATTAGAAGTCTGATCATAAAGAAGACACTGTTTCTTTTCAGTCTTGTTCAGTTCCTAAAATATCTTGGTTCTTACCAGATGAGGAAGTATCTGATGCTCTGTAATCCCAATTCATTCAGAGGCATTAATCGAATTCTATCCAACACGTGATTCAAACTACATTCTGAGGGAATTACAAATATGAAATGATTACCCTTGGAATCCTTAAAGTATAGTGGGGAAGATTAGTGGCTCCCAACACAGCATTTTGTTGTAATATTGATTTGCATGTTGTTATTGTGGACTCTTTCAAAATCCCAGCAACATTTGTTGTTGTTGTTCTTGTTTTTACAGAAATAGAGAAATCCATCCTAAAATCCACGTGGAATCTCAAGGGGTCCCAAATTGCAAAGTAAACAAGCAAACAAAAGCTTGGGGGAAAAAAAGAACAAAATTGGAAGTCTTACACTTCCTGATTTCAAAACTCAATACAAAGCTAAAATAATCAAAATATAAAGACAGAAATCTTGACCAATGCAATAGAATAGAGAGCCCAAATAAACCCTCACATGTCCAGTGTCTTTCAGGAGAGTTCCAAGACCTTTCAGTGGAGAAAGTACAGTCTTTTCTAACAAATGGTGCTAGGGAAACCAGATATCCACATTGCGAAAGAACGATGCTCGACCCTTACCTGACACCATATACAAAAATTAACTCAAAGTAGGTAAAAAGCTTGAATGTTAAGGCAAAAACTATAAAACCCTCAGCAGAAAACTTATAGGAGGGAACAGCTTCATGATGTTAGACCTGGCAATGAGGCTATGTTTTATGTCTTCATAGAGAAGAACAGTCAAGTTGGGGGCTGGAGTCAAGAGACCTGGGTTCAAACTCAAGACCATCACACTCTGCCTGTGTGATCTTAAGCACACCATCTATCCTTTTGAAGTGTCTGCTTTCTCATCTGTTAAAAGAGGATAGTAAGAGAATGATGGTGGGAATTACATAAATTCATGGACCTCAAGAGCTTATACCAGAGCCTGGCATACAGCTTACTATGAGCCATTACTATCCATTCAGGGGATGAGGGCAGGGGGTAACATGATAGTTCAGTAGGTAGGTTTTGGAGTCAGATTTTCTAAGTTCCTATCCTAGTTCTGCCCTTTACCACTTCTTTGACTTTGATTAAGTGCATTACATTTTTATAACTGAGGACCTTTTTCTTTTTTATTCTGAATGTTATCTTCTAAAGTTGTCAGGATGAAATGAAACAATCCCCTTACCCAGCTCTTAGAAAAGTGGTTAGCAGCCCCTAGCGTTAGTTCCTACAGCTTCTGTAGTGCTTGGTACAGCATCTGGCAAATAGTATGTGCTCTTATAATGAATTATCATGCCCCCCTAAACAAGGGTGTTTAGGAAGTGTGTTTAATGACATGGGTAAATACTAATCCTGTCAGGAAAAAAACTGTCAGGAAAAAAGAGATAAAAAGTTGAAAATGTGGGATGCCTGGGTGGCTCAGTTGATTAAGCACCTACCTGCCTTTGGCTCATGGTCATGATTGCAGGGTCCTGGGATCAAGTCCTGCAAATGGCTCCTTACTCAGGGAGGAGCCTGATTCTCCCTCTGCCTGCAACTCCCTCTATTGTGCATGCTCTCTCTCTCTCCTTCTCTCTGACAGTTAAATAAGATCTTTTTAAAAAAGTTGAATCTGCAGTTTGATCTCAACTGTGTAAGAAGAAAGAACAGGAGGGTTAAAAAGAAATGAGTTAAAATATTAACAGGGCTCATGCCTTATATAGAAAAATAATGCAGAAGTTTATTGTTTCTTTATATTTTTGTGTACTTCTCAAAGATACCACCAGTACTTTTTCTAGTGGATAATATTAAAATGCAGTTAAATAAGCTGGAAAGCCAAACAGTAGTCAATGTTGTCCACTGTCATTGGTATGCTGGCTTTCAGGTATAGCTAGTAATCACCAGTGCCAAGACTGTGGCCTCAAGGAGATGGGATGTAGATAATCCTGTTGGTGTGTTGGTGTGTGTGTACACAAGTGTGTGTGTGTGTGTGTGTGTGTGTGTGTGTGTGTGTGTGTGTCTTGTCTTCCAAGGATTTCGTGATCTCCTTGAGGCCTTAGACTCTGTGCCAGCCAATCCCCCATACGTTCCTTTTGTCTAGTTCAGGGTCTAGCATAGTTATTCAGGGCCTACAACATGAATAGAGATTCACTGACTACATGGTGAAAAGTAAATGGTGTTGGTGATACAAAGAGGTTTCAAGCCAAGGCTGTGGTGGCAGGGGACTGGCCTACCTGGGTGACCCAGTACTTTTCCACCCCACAGACTGGAAAGATGTATGAGAAAGCAGAGATCATGGAAAGCTTCATCTCTTGAACAGGGCATGGCTCTCAAAAATGCCTAGCTTCAGAGAAGAAATCACCTCTTTGCTGAAGACATGGTTTATGAGCTAAATCTTGCTAAACATAGTGATTAGAAAAATAAGGAAAATTCATTTAAAAAAAAATAAAATAGCTTTTAAGTTATTTAATTTTTTAAAAAATTTATTAACATGTAATATATTATTTGCCTCAAGGGTACAGGTCTGTGAACCATCAGTCTTACACAATTCACAGCACTCACCATAGCACATACCCTCCCCAATGTCCATAACCCAGCCACCCTATCCCTCCTTCTGCCCCTCTCAGCAACTCTCAGCTTGTTTCCTGTGATTAAGAGTCTCTTATACTTTGTCTCCCTCCGCAGTCCCCTCTTGTTTCATTTTTTCCTTTCCTACCACCCATGACCTCTTATATCACTTAGCATAATACCCTCTAGTTCCATCCATGTCATTGCAAATGGCAAGATTTCATTTCTTTTGATGGCTGCATGGTATTCCATTGTATGTATATATACCACATCTTCTTTATCCATTCATAGATGGACATCTAGGTTCTTTCCATAGTTTGGCTGTTGTGAATATTGCTGTTATAAACATTGGGGTGCACGTGCCCCTTTATATCACTACATTTGTATCTTAAGTTAAATACCCAATAGTGCAATTGCTGGGTCATGGGGTAGCTCTATTTTCAACTTTCAGGGGAGCCTCCATACTGTTTTCCAGAGTGGCTGCACCACCTTTCATTCAGGTATACCATTTGCTCATTGGTAGCTTAAGAAAATAAAGACATAATCAAGAAGTTAAAATCCTTCAAAATTCCACCATTCATAGGTTTTCACTGCATACACTGGTATAAATTCATCCAATCTGTGCCTTGATTTTTTTTTCCCTTTGGACTAAATAATAATTTGTGGGTAGCTTTCTGTGACTAAACTATAGCACTACATCATTTCTTTAATGGCTGCACATTATTTCATTAAATAGATGTACTTTATTTATTTATTTATTTATTTTACTTAATTCTCTCTCATGTACTCTCTATTAGAGACGGGATGGACAAAACAGACATGATTCCAATCCTCATAGAACTAAGGGGCTAGAGAGAGCTTGAGGCAATTAACCAACACAAAGTATGCTAAATGTGATGTGGGGGAGGTTGAAGATTCTCCTGGAATACAGAGGCACAATGTTCCCTGCTTATTGGCACATTGAAGTATACTTTATAGTACCTTCATATTTGTCATCAAACATTCACTTTTTTATTGAGGTATACTTCCCATATAACATTATTTTAGTCCCAGGTGTACAACATGATTTCATATTTATGTATATTGAAAATGATTATCACAATAGATCTGATTAACATTGATGCTATACGGGGTTAAAAAATTGTTTCTCTTGTGAAAACTTGTAAGAACTCTTCTTTTTGCAGCTTTCAAATTTTCAGTACAGTATTATTAACTGTAGTCCCCATGACTTAATTATTTTATAACTGGAAATTTATACCTTTTGACCCCTTCACCCATTTTGCCTACTCCTTATCCCCTGACTGTGACAACCACCAACTGTCAACCTATTCTCTGTATTTATGAGCTCAGGTTGTTTGTTTTGTTCTGTTTTTAGGTTCCATAGATAAGTGAGATCATATTGTATTTCTTTGTCTGATTTATTTCACTTAGCATAATGTGCTCAAGGTCTAGCCATTTTGTTGCAATGGCAAGATTTTATTTTTTATGGCTAAATAATACTCTATTGTACATGTGTAATATATTTTCTTTTTTTAAAGTTTTTATTTTAGTTCCAGTTAGTTAATAAACAGTGTTATTTTAGCTTTGGGTGTACAATGTAGTGATTCAACTTCCATACATCAGCCAGTGCTCAACAGGACAAGTGCCTCCTTAATACCCGACCCTTATTTAACATACCCCCCACCCATCTATTTTTTAAATAGATATACTTAATTTTACTGCTTCTGTGCTTCTTCCTTTTCTTACTCCTTGTTATGTTCTTTCCACTCACAGAGTCCATTTTAACATCCTTAGTAAGGCTAGTCTAGTGGTCATGAATTCTTTAAAATTTTCTTTGGGAAACTATCTCTCAATTTTGAATAATAGCCTTGCTGGAGAGAGTATTCTTGGCTGCAGATTTTTTTTGTTTTAGCACTTTGAATATATCATGCCACTCCCTTCTGGCTTTCACAGTTTTTGCTGAAAAATAAGCTGATAACCTTATGGGGTTTCCCTTGTATGTAACTGTTTTCTTTTCTCTTTCTGCTTTTAAAATTATCTCTTTATCATTATTCTTTGTCATTTTAATTACTGTGTGTCTTGCTATGGAACTCCTTGGGTTAATTTTCTTGGGGGCTCTCTGTGCATCTGGATCTGGATTTCTACATCCTTTAAATTAAGGAAGTTATCATCTATTATTTCTTCAAGTAATTTTTCTGCCCTATTTCCCTCTCTTCTCCTTTTGGGATCCTTATTATGCAAATATTTTTATGCTTGATGGTGTTACTGAGTTCTCTTAATCTGTTCTCATTTTTAAGTTCTTTTTTCTTTCTCCTGTTCAGCTTGATTGCTTTCCATTACTCTGTTCTGCAAGTTACTGATCTGTTCATCTACTTTCTCTAGGGTACTATTTATTCCCTCTAATTTCATTTTTTATTTCAGTGGTTGAGTTTTTTTAAATCTCTGATTGGTTCTATTTTATGTTTTCTATGTCTTTGTTGAGAATCTTGCTGAGATCCTCCACTCTTTTCTCAAGTCCAGTGAGTACCTTTATGATCATTACTTTAAATTCTCTTTCATGAATATTACTTATCTCTGTTTTATTTATCTCTCTTGCTATTGCTTTTTTTTTCCTGTTCTTTCATTCAGGACATATTCCTCTGTCTCCTCATTATGTCTAATTCTGTATCTGTTTTTATGTATTAGGAAAGTCAGCTATAGCTCCTGCTCTTGAAAGTAGTGGCCTTATATACAATACAAGAAGAGGTTTTGTATTGCCATGTAGTACAATCTCCCCTATTCCCCAGAACCTCGTGCTTCAGGGATGTCTCCTATGTGTGTTGCATGTACCCTACTGTTGTGCCTGAGTCACATTTTCTCTTAGTCCAGTCATCTGCAATGGCTCTCTTTGCCATTCATTGGCAGGGTTCAGTCTTTATGTTGTTAATGGGGCCAGTCTTGGGCCACCCAGGGATTGAGTTGGGTCAGAGTTGGGGTCTTCCAGAGTTGCCGTTGCACTGAACTGCAGTTGCTCTCTCTGTGTTGTCCCATGAGAGGCTTTTATTGATGGGCAGTGCCCAAAGTCAACTAAATGTCTTCTTAAAAGAAGCAGCACACTGCTGATCCTGCATTTGAACTGGTGTATATGGCTATCTTCCCTTTTCCCCAGGCATGGGTCACTTTGAAGTGGTACCAGCCCCTGTCAGGAGTGTTTGCCCAATACCATGCTTGTGGTGTTGCTTTGGATGGACTTCTGTTGAGGGTGCTTTGGTGGGTGCATCCACAGAGAACACAGGCCTGGGGCATGCATTGTTAGTGATGTTTGCACTGGCTTACTACCAAAAGGGACCTAGAGCCCTTTTGAAGAACTGTTGAGGGTGGGTCGACAGGAGAATGTGGAAGTGGGGTGTGCTGTTTGTAAGGTTTGCACCACTCCACTGTGGAAGGGGAATTGGAGCAATTATGGAGAACTCCTGCCAAGGGTTTATAAAAGAAGGCAAGAGTGTAGGAGAGCATGGTGCAAGGTGCATTGTTAGCAAGCTAGGTGCAGTGTTCATGCTCATTCCTGCAAGAATGCGTGTATTCAGGCTAGAGGTTGGGGAAGGGAAGTAGATCCCACCAATTCTTTTCTTCTTGGAGAAGTTTCCTAAAGATTCCTGCCTCTCCCTCCAGTTCATGTTCCGAGTTTAATAAATAAATCTCCTTCCCATATACTCCAGGCATTTTTCAGACTGCTACTTCTATGCTGTACCTTTGTGAAGTTGTTTGTTTTGTTGGCTCTTTGAGGCTGGGTGTTCAGTTTTCTATTGCCCTCCTGGCTCTCCCAGAGCTGAATGTGTTGATTTTTAAAGTTCCAGGTGTTGGGCCCCACTGATTGTAAGAATTCATGTAGTTAAGCCCCTCGGTTTTCAAAGCCAAATGCTATGGGGATCTGTCTCTTCAGTGAGGGTACCCTGTGCCTGGCATGCCTGGGTGGATTCTGCTCCTATCCCTTCTCTGTGGTTGCCATGTCCCTCACTCCCACAGTCAGTTTCAAGTATCTGTTTTGTTCCTGACCATGTCTTTGTCCTTCCTACCATTTTCAATGTGGGCTCTTCTCTACAATCAGCTGTGGAGAGTGTGTTCTGCCAGTTTTCAGGCTGCTTCTGGATTATTTATGTGTTATGGGTGTTATTTAGATGTATCCATGGACTGAGGTGACCTTTTCCATTATCTTCCCAGGAAGTTTGTTACTTGTCTTTGTGATACTAACCATTCTAAAAGGTGTGAGGTAATAAGGTTTTGATTTATGTATCTGTAATGATTGGTGATGTTGAGTACATCTTAATGTATCTATTAGCAATCTGTATGCCTTTCTTGGAAAAACTTCTACTCATTTTTAAATCCGATTGCTTGTTTTTTGTTATTGAGTTGTATGAATTCTTTATAAACTTTTGATAGCAACTCTTTTATCAGATGTGATTTCATTTATTGTCTTTTATTCAGTAAGTTGTCTTTTCATTATGCTGATGATTTCCTTTGGGCAGAAGCATTTTAGTCTGATGAAGTCCTGCATGTTTCTTATTTTGTTGCCTTTGTTTTTGGTGTCAAATCTAAAATGTCCTCAAGAGTGGTGTCAAGAAGCTTACAATCTGTTTTCTTCTAGGAATTTAATGGTTTTAGATCTTACATGCAGATAGTCAATTTTGAGTTAATTTTTGTGTATGATTTAAAGTAGTGATCCAGTTTCATTCTTTGCCTATAGTGGTGCAGTTGTCCCAACATTTATTGAAGGGAGTGTCCTTTCCTCATTGCATATTCTTGGCTCCTTTGTCATAAACTAATTGATCATATATGCATAGGTTTATGTGTGAGGTTTCAATTCTGTCATATTGATGTACGAGTTTATTTTTATTCTGATACCATACTGTTTTGATTACCATAACTTTGTAACTCAGTTGAAATCAAGGAGCATGCTGTTTCCGGGTTTGTTCCTCTTTCTCTAGATTACTTAGGCTTTTCATGGTCTTTTGTGGTTCCATACAAATTCTGTATTGTTTGTTCTAGTTCTGTGCAAAATACTATTGGTATTTTGATAGCAATTGCATTGAATCTGTGATGTGAAAAATTCTATTGATATTTTAATATTGATGGCACCGAATCTGTAGATGTCTTTGGGTAGTGTGGACATTTTAACAATATTAATTCTTCCAACCCATGTGCATAGGATATCTTTTCACTTTTTTGCGCAACTCACAATTTGTTTCCTCAGTGTTTTACTGTTTTCAGAGTACAAGTCTTTCACCTTCTTGGTTAAGTTTATTCCTAGGTATTTTATTCTCTATAGTACAATTGTGATTTTTTAAATTTCTCTTTCTGCTACTTCATTATTAGTGTATTGAAATGCAAGAGATTTCTTTGTGTTAATTTTGTGTCCTGCAACTTTACTGAATTCATATATTACTTTTAAGAGGTTTTTTTTGGTGAGTCTTTAGGGTTTTCTGTGTATAATACATGTCATTTGCAAATAGTGGCTATTTTACTTCTTCCTTACCACTTGGAGGCCTTTTATTTATTTTTCTTGTCTGATTGCTATGGTTAGGACTTCTAATACTATGTTGAATAAAACTAGTGGAAGTGGACATCCTTGCCTTGTTCTTGGTCTTAGAAGAAAAGCTTTCAGTTTTCACCATTAAGTATGATGTTAGCTGTTGGTTTATAACTATAATGTAACTTTTATTAAGTTGAAGTATGTTTCCTATAAACCTACTTTGTTGAGAATTTTTATCATAAATGCTTTTTCTATATCTATTGAAATGATCCTATGGTTTTTACCTTTATTTTGTTAATGTGGTATGTCATGTCGATTGGTTTGCTGATATTGGGCCATCCTTGCACCCCCTGTATAAATTCCACTGGATTATGGTGAAGGATACTATTAATATATTAGTGAATGTTGTTTTATAATATTTTGTTGAGAACTTTTGCATCTATATTTATCAGGAATATTGCCTTATAGTGTGTGTGTGTGTGTGTGTGTGTTTGCTTACAATGTCTTTATTTGATTTTTGTGTCAGGATAATGCTGGCCTCATAAAATGTATTTCCATCTTCTATTGTTTAGTTTGAGGAGAAGAGGTAACTGATCCTGAAATTTTTGTTAGAAATCACCTATGAATCCATCCTGTCTTAGATATTTTTGGGGAGATTCTCGATTACCAATTCAGTTTTGTTACTAATAATCCCTCTGTTCAGATTTTCTATACCCGATTCAGTTTTGGAAGGTTGCATGTTTCTAGAAGTTTATCCATTTCTTCTAGGTTGTCCAATTTGTTGGCATATAATTTTTCATAGTAGTGTCTAATAATCCTTTGTGTTTCTGCAATGTCTGGACACTTTGCTTTTTATTTCTGATTTTATTTGTTTGGATCCTTTCTCTTTTATTCTTGGTGAGAATAACTAAAGGTTTATCAATTTTGTTTATCTTTTCAAAGAACCAGTTCTTGGTTTTATTGATTTTTTTCTATTAATTTATTTCCACTCTGATTGTTATTTTTCTCTTCCTTATCCTAACTTTGGGTTTTCTTTTTCTAGTTCTTTTTGATGTAAGGTAAGATTGTTTGAGACTTTTCTTGTTCCCTGAGGTATGCCTGTATTGTATTAATGTTCATCTTAAAACTACTTTTGCTGTGTCCCAGGATTTCAGACATTTGTGTTTTCATTTTCATTCATTTCCACGTATTTTAAATTTTAATTTCGTTCTTGACCCATTTATTGTTTAATGACATGTTGTTTAGCCTCCATGTGTTTGTGTTTTTCCCATTATAATGGATTTCTAGTGTCATACTATTGTGGTTGGAAAAGATGCTTGATATAATTTCAATCCTCTTAAATTTATAGAGTCTTGTTTTGTAGTCTATTTTTTTTTTTTTTTTTAAAGATTTTATTTATTTATCAGAGAGAGAGAGGGGCAGAGAGCGAGCACAGGCAGGCAGAATGGCAGGCAGAAGCAGAGGGAGAAGCAGGCTCCCTGCCGAGCAAGGAGCCCAATGTGGGACTCGATCCCAGGACGCTGGGATCATGACCTAAGCCGAAGGCAGCTGCTTAACCAACTGAGCCACCCAGGCGTCCCCTTGTTTTGTAGTCTAGATGTATCTTGGGGAATATCTCATGTGCACTTGAAAGAAATATATATCCTATTGTTTTTGGATGGAATCTTCTGCATATATCTGTTATATCCATCTGGTCTAATATGTCATTCAAAGCCAGTATTTCCTCATTGATTTTCTGTCTGGATGATCTTATCCACTGATACATATGTTTGATGTTAAAGTGCCCTACTATTATTGGATTACTGTCAATTTCTCTCTTTATGTCTGCTAATATTTGCTTATGTATTTAAGTGCTCCAATGTTAGGTGTATAGATATTTACAATTGTTATATCTTCTTATTGAATTGGTATTTTTATCAATATATGATGCCCTTTTTTGTCTTTTGTTACAGTCTTTGTTTTAAAGTCTATTTTGTCTGATATAAGTATTACCCCCAACTTTTTTGTTTTCATTTGCATGGAATATCTTTTTCCATCCCTTTACTTTCCATTTGTGTGTATCTTTAAAGCTGCAGTGAGTATCTTGTGAATAGCATATAGATGGGTCTTGGTTGTTTGTTTTTTTTGTTTTTGCTTGTTTGTTTTCGTTTTTGTTTTTAATCCATTCCTTCACCTATGTCTTGATTGGAGTAGTTAGACCATTCATTGTTAAGCAGTTATTGATAGGTATTTAGTGACATTTTGTTCATCAATTTCTGATTGTTTTTGTAGTTCTTTGCTCCTTTTTCTCTTGCTCTCTTTCTTTGTGATTTGGGACTTTCTTCAGTGTTGTCTGTTGCATTGTTTCTCTCTCTCTCTTTTTTTTTTTAATCTATTACAGGTTTTGTTTATAATTACTAAGAATTTCATATATAACATTCTAATTACATAACGATCTTTTAAGTTGATGGTCACTTAAAACTGAGCACATACTAAAAAAACCTTCATATTTATTTTCCTATGTTTTACATACATGTTGTCATAGTTTACATCTTTTTATTTTGTGAGTCCCCTTATTTTTTATAGTTGATTTTACTACTTTTGTCTTTAGCCTTCATACTAATTTTATAAGTGATTGCTCTACTATGTTTATATATACTCTTGCTCGTGAAATTTTGTCCTTTCATAATTTTTGTACTTCTAATTGTGGTCTTCCTCACCCCTCCCCCCTTAATAAATTCCTTTCAACATTTCTTGTAAGGTTGGTTTAGTGCTGGTGAACTCCTTTAACTTTTGTTTGTCTGGGAGATGCTCTCTCCTTTAATTCTGAATGATAATATTGTGCCACAGAATATTCTTAATTGTAGTTTTGTTTTTGTTTGCTGTGTTTTGTTTTGTTTTCTTTCAGCACTTTGGGTAAATCATGTCACTTTCTTATGGCCTGCAAAATTCTGCTGAAAAATCAGCTGATAATCTTATGGGGTTTCCCTTGTATGTAAGTAGGTGCTTTTGTCTTGCTTCTTCAAGGATTCTTTTTCTTTAATCTTTGACATCTTAATTTTTATTTGCCATATTATGGACCTCATGAGGTTTATCCTGTTTGGAACTCTGTGCTCCTTGAATCTGGTTGTCTGTTTCCTTCCCCAGATTAGGGAAATTTTAGCTATTATTTATTCAAGTAAGTTTTCTGTCCCTGTCTTTTTTTCTTCTCCTTTTGAGAGCCCTATCATGCAAATGTTTGTTTGTTTCTACTTTTGATACCCCTATCATGCAAATTATATTATCTTGGAAATCCTGTAAGTCTTTAACCTATCTTCTTCTTCCTTTTTTTTTTTAATAATTCTTTTTTCTTTTCCTGTTCAGTGTGGATGCTCTTTTGATATATTTTTCATTTCCATTTATTGTATTCTTCAACTCTGATCGGTTCTATTATATTTTCTGTCTCTTTGTTGAAATTCTCACTGGGTACATTCACTTCTCCCTCCAGTCTGGTTGGCATCTTTATGACCATTACATTGAACTCTTTGTCAGGTAAATTGGTCATCTCCATTCCATTTAGATCTTTTTCTGAGGTTTTGTCTTATTCTTTCCTTTTGAACATATCCTCTGTTTCCTCACTTTGTTTGACTCTGTGTTTGTTTCTATAAATTGGGTGGAACAGCTATTTCTCCTAACCTTAAAGGAATGGTATTGTGTGTGGTCATCCCCTGTGTTGACTGTGTGTCCCTGGTAACTTGGGCTGGCTAAATGGAGTTGTGACTAGCATGGCTGTGAATCCCAGGACACTCAGTGCTGTGATTGCCTTGGTGGTATGGTCTGAGCTGAAGCAAGTGTGAGATGGGGTGGTCCCAGGGCTCTCCATGCAAGGGGTTCCCTTGTAGGACAGCTGAAGTTAAAGTGTGTAAAAGCTGGGTATCCTGGTGCTCTCTGTGTAGAGGTTTCTCTAGCAGAACAGCTGAAACTAAGGTGGGAACTAGCAAGGTTCCAGTGCTACCTGAAATGAAGGCATCCTGAGATTACGTCTGCAGGTGAAATGAGTGTAAACCAGGGAGGCTCAGGGGTCTCCATGCAAAGGGCACTCTGGCAGGACAGCTAAATTTGAAGTGTGTGTAAACTGGTGTGTCGTGTGGCATTTCATGGAGAGGGCACTGTGGTCATGCTTTTGAAGTTGAGATAAGCACAGGCCAGGTGGTCTGGGTTTTTCTGTGCAAAGAGCACCCTGCCAGGGCAGCCAGAGTCAAAGCACTTTGTGCCAGTGGTGCCCTGACAAGTCATCTGGAATGAAGATAATGTTTTCCTGGAGTGTTCTGAGGTGTTCTGCACCTTTGTTACTTTAGTGAAATAGCTAGAGCTATAATGAATGTTCACCAGTGGTGCTCCAGTGCCCATCATGTTTAGGCCACATTGGTGGGATTACCGGGCTGGTATATGCTAGGGTCCCTGGGCTCCCTGGGACAGCAGGTCAGCTTGGGTGCCTTGCACCCAATCCTGTTGGCTATCAAGTCTGAGGAGAAATGTAAGTTATGGTGCTTGTCAGCCACTCTGAGCCAGTATGAGTTTCAGGACCTCCTTTACTGTTTGGTGTAGTTCTAGGGCTAGATCCTTTATATCGTAGGTACTCTTTTAAACCACAGCTTGCTTGCTTGCTTGCTTGCTTGCTTTATTTATTTATTTATTTATTTATTTATTTCTGTGCCCCAGAGTGTCTGGGGCTGGTATGGGCTAGGGATCCAGGGCTTGCCAAGGTGTCATGTCAGCTATGGCACCTGGACCTTTTTCCTATCTGAGTTATCAAAGTAGATGAGAATGAGGACCAAGGTGCTTGTCATGTCCTCTTACCTAGAGAGTGCTTGAGCAGCACTCCTATCAATTTCTGGAGTACTAGGATTGGATCCTTTATATTCTAATTGCTCTATTGAACTTTCTCTTTTTTGTCCTGTGTACTAGGATGTTCAGGACCAGTGTGGGCTAGGGGTCCAGGGCTCTCCAAGGCAGCAGGCTAGCTATAGCTTGTAGACACTGCTCCCATGTGGGCTGTCAATGTGGAGGGGGAACGTAAACTGTGGAGTTTACCTATTCCTCCAACCCATGGAGAGTTTCAGCACCTCCCCTGCCATTTTGGAGGGCTCTAGGACATGTTTCTTTATATTCTAGTTAGCCATTTAGACCACAGCTTTTGTCTGTGCCCTAGGGCAGATGAATCTCTTTGTAGTTTCTCAGTATTATCCCTCCCCATTGTAGTTGGCAGCTTCAGGGGGTGGGGTCCTTTCATAACTGTGTCCCTATTTCTCTTGCCATTTTCTATCTGGTCTCTCTATCTTTCCTTGTGCAGAAGCTGTTTAGTCAGCCCCATAGTCCTTCTTCAGGAAGAACTGCTTTATAAATAGGTATAGAGTCAGTGTCCATGGAAGAGGTGAGTTCGGAGTCTTCCTACATTGCCATATTGGTTCGTTAACTGTTTTCTGGCTCTTTTGTAATTCTTCTGTCCATTTCTTCTGTGGCTCTCTTCCTTTGTGGTTTAAGGACTTTCTTTAGTGGTATGTCTAGATTCCATTCTCTCTCTCTTTTGTGTATCTTATATAAGTTTTTGTTTTGTGCTTACCATGATTCTTACATATAACAACTTATACTGATAATATTCTGTTTTAAATTGATAATAACTTAAGTATAAATACATTCTAAAGCTCTATTTTTACTTTCCACCACCAAATTGTATGTTTTTGATGTCACATTTTACCTATTTTTATCTTGTATATCCCTGAATGAATTATTGTAATTATAGTTTTTTTCAACTTCTGTCGTAAACTTTATGCTAGCTTTTGAAGTAATTAATGCACTGTCTTTACTATATATTTACCATTACCAGCAAGAGCTATACTTCCATAGGTTTTTGTTATTGTTGTTGTTACTTATTAGCACCCTTTCTTTTCAGTGTAAAGAAATTTCTTGTAAGCCTGGTTTATTTGTGATACGTTTAGCTTTTGCTTGTCTAGAAAACCATCTCTCCTTTGGTTCTGAATAACTTTGAAAGGTAGAATATTATTGGTTGGAAGTTTTATTCTTTCAGTGCTTTGAATATATGGTGCTACTCTCTTCTGGACTACAAATTTTCTGCTGAAAATTCTGGTAATCATATGGTGTTTCCCTTGTATGTAATAAGCTTTCTCTTGCTGCTTTTCAGATTCTTTATTTTTTTTTTTAAAGACTCATTTATTTACTTCAGAAAGAAAGAGAGAGAGAGACAGAGAGAGTGAGCGAGAGCATGAGGGGAAAAGGGAAAGGGTCTCGAGGATCCCAAGCAGATTTCATGCTGAGCGTGGAGTCTGATGCAGGGCTTGATCCCATGACCTTGAGATCACGACCTAAGCTGAAACCAAGAATCAGACACTCGACTGACTGCATTACCTAGGTGTCACAATTCTCTCCTTTAATTTTTGACATTTTAAGTATAAGGTTTTTTGGTATAGGCTTCTTTGAGTTTATCTTCTATGGGATTCTCTGGGCTCTCTACATTTGGATGTCTGTTTCCTTTCCCAGGTTTGGAAAATTTCCACCATCACTTCTTCAAATGTTTCCTGCCCATTTCTCCATCTCTCTCTTCCTCTTCTGGGACCCCTGTAATGTGAATGTTAATCTATTTGATGCTGTCCTGTAAGTCCCTTAAGCTACTTTCACTTTTTTCATTTTAAAAAAATTTTTTGCTTCTCTGGTAATGAGGTTCATTGCCCTCTCTTCAAGTTTACTAACTCTTTTTTTCTGCTCCCTTTAGTCTGCTATTTAACCCTCTAGTGTGTTTTTCAATGCAGTTTTTGTATTCTTCAGTTTTATGACTTCTATTACTTCCTAGCTCTTTGTTGAAGTTTTCACTGTGTTCATCTATTCTTCTCCTGAATTTGATGTGCATCTTTAATATTTTGTACTTTTATCAAGTAAATTATTTATGTCCATTTCTTTCAAGATTTTTTCCCCTGAGGTCTTATCTTCTTCCTTCATTTTAAACATATTCATCTGCTTCTTCATTTTCCTTGACAATCTGTGTTGGATTTGTGCATTAGATAAAAGAGCTATTTATATCAGATGAAGTAGGGGCCTCATGTAGGTGTTATGCCTCATCATTTAACGCTGTACTAGCTTTTGGTTTCTCTCAAACCTCTACAACTGTCCTAGGAGCCTAGTGCTTTTCTCTTTTATTTTACCGAAGTATAGATCAAACACAAGGTTACATTAGTATCACATGTACATAATAGTGACTTGCCAACTCTATATGTTATGCTATGCTTGCCATAGTGTAACTACCATCGTTTGTCATGCAACACTATTACAATACCATTGACTGTACTTTTTATGCTGTACTTTTTATTTCCAAAACTTATTCATTCCATAACTGGAAGCCTGTACCTGCCATGTCCTTCATCCTATTTTGCCCATCATCCCCTCCTCTGGCAACAATCAGTTTGTTCTCTTGTATTTATGGGTCTGTTTCTGCTTTTTCAGTTATTTATTTGTTTTGTTTTTTGAATTCTCCATATACATAAAATCATATGGTATTTGCCTTTCTTTGTCTGGCTCGGTAGTGTTTGGTAGTATTAGTTTTGTAGTTATTTCTACCCTTCAATACATTTATTTTCATTAAGTATTTATTAAATACTTTCTTAAAATATTTTATTTATTTATTTGACAGAAACAGCACAAGCAGGTAGTGGCAGACAGAGGGAGCTCCCCACTGAGCAGGGACCCTGAAGCAGGGCTTGATCCCAGGACCCTGAGATCACGACCTAAGCCAAAGGCAGATGCTTAACTGACTGAGTCAATAAGGTGCCCCATATTGAGTAAATACTTTAAAACTTTTGAAAAATATTATGTGAAATAAGGAACACTGCTGTCTTTTATATTAAAGTAATTAAAGAAAAAATAGCTTAGTGGTTGAAGGTGTTCCAAGACCTAAGCGTTTCCCAAAGGGGAGGATCTTAGTCAGCACCTAGATTCAGACCAATTGGAGCCAGACCCTCAGGCAGCAGCTTTAAATGTTTTCAAGTAATACAGTCATTTGGAACCACAACTGTATGCTCTGCTGGCCACCAGAGCTGGTGATCTGCAGGTGTCCCCTAAGCAGCAGATGCAAAAAATGGGGCTCTCAATGAATGCATAAACTCCTCTCTGGGGACACCAATGAACTGTAGTGAGGCAGCGGGAGAGCATAAAGATGGCATCCATCACCCTGTTTCTTGAGAGCACTTCTGTTTGCCCCCAGATGTGTACCAAATCTGAAGCCCATCCTTCAGGCCAAAGCTCCAGGACAGGCAGATAGACCTTTTTCACAGAAAGACTGGGGGTATTTTTAGTCTGCTCTCTGTGCAGTGCCCTGGGGTTGGCAACCAAGACCTGTATATCATGGTCCCATGGACCGCAGGAACACCAGGTTCCCCTTGCCACCAAAGCAAGACAATTAAAGGGCAGTGTAAAAACTGGGGCACCAGATATAAAAACCAGGGTACTAGATGTATATAAAAGCTCCCCTCTGGGAGATACTGGCACTCTGGAGCATGGCAGAGAGGGACTATGAAGATAGCAAAGACAGACACTTTCAGGTCTCTGGAAGAGATTCCAGTCAGCTCTTAGCTGTGTTTAGTTGGAAGCCTGCACCTGGAGCTGAAGCTATGCTGATAACCTAATAGTCCTCTTTTACATACAGACCAAGGTCCCAGGTTTGCTGCTTCTTGGTGTGCCCTAAGAATGGTAGCCATTTAAGAGTTCTTTTTCCATTGGTTACAGTTCTGTGGGCCCCACAAGTATAAGTCCCACTGGCCACCAGAGTCATGTGATGCAGAGGTGTCCTCTGATGGAGCACGGCAGGTAGAGAGTACAAACATGTTACTGGAACATGAAGTTGGTGCCTGCGAGCCATTAAACCTATAGAATTGTGTTAAATTAGATGCCTGCCCCTTAGGAGGTAGCCAATATGCCAATGAGCCTTTTTCATAGAAAGTCTGGCTACCTCTTGATCCTCCACCTTTGCAGTAAGTGCTGGGGCTGGTGAGTCCACGTATAAGTGCTTGAAGAGCCATTTCTCAGATTGTTGTGGCCTGTGGTTCTCATAGCCATGGGCCATGGGTGCAGTTAAAAGTTGGAGTGCCTGCTGTGAGATTTAAAGCATTTGCTACTGGGTGAAAAGCTGTGGGTTTTGAGTTCTCCCAATTGTGGGCTCCCATATCAGGGATGAGGTTTATGGTAAGATTGTGTCTCCTACCTGCTTCAGTGTGGGCCCTCTCTCTCACCTGTTACATAGGATTCACCTAGTTTTCAGGTTTTGTTAGAGGGAGTTGTTCCATACATAGCTATAGATTCAGTGTATCCATGGAAAGAAGTGAGTTCAGTATCCTCTCATATCATCATCTTACACCAGAACCCAAGCATTCATTTTTATGGTCTGGTCATGATTATTTCAACCAGGTATTTGTTTTTGCTCCCGGTTTGTCCTCAGTGACTAGCGCAGCTTCTGGTGGATAAATAATGAACAATATTCTTCTGAATAAGTTGCCAGAAATGGAATTAGAGCAGGTTTTAAAAATTGAGATCTAAGACACTAGCATGCTTAACATATAGAAGAAATTAAAGAAAAATGAATCCGTTTTTTGGCGACATATAAAAGGACTTATTGATCAACAGTGTTAATCAGTGCCACCTTCAACCTATCATTCTTCATCAACCTAGATACTACCTATCTAGTCCATATGATGGACTAGATGTTCTAGTGGTATAAGAAATGAGGCATTATTCCTGCTCCAGGAAGCTTTAAAATGCTGGGTAGAGGGTTAAGAAATATATATATGTGAAAACCAACCATTGTTTTTCAAGGCAATAGGTAATACTAAATAAATGGCATCAAGATTATCTTCCTCCATAATTCAGAGGAGTGTGGCATGATTCAATTTAGTAGATAGTGTCAACAGTTTTACAAAAAACCTGTTCTTATTTATACTTCCACTAGCACTATATACTGGTATTATCTTTTTTTTTTTAAACTTCAATCATTATTAGTTTGCATTTCTTTGACAGCCAGTGAAGTTAAGCAACTTTTCCTATGTTTTTCAGTCAGTTGGATGTCCTCTTCATATGCACATTTTCTTATATTGGGATTTATTATCTTTTCCATATTGATTTATAGGAGTTTAAGAAAATAAATTATTTTTATGAGTATTTTGCCAGATATCTATATTATAAATATTTTTCTCCCTCTGGCTTGCCCTATTATTCTCTTAATGATGTGTTTTGATGAGCAGAACATCTTAATTTTAATATAGTCCAATTCATCATTTTAGAAATGGTTATTGCTTTTTGTGTCCTCTTACAAAACCTCTGTTTACCTGAGGGTCATCAAGATGTATTTTTCTAATATCTTTATTATTTTACATCTGAGCTCCAATCTTTCAGGATTTTATTTTTGTGTATGGTGACAAGTAGGGGGTCAAGAGTCATTCTTTTTCCAAAAGGTAATACAATTGATCAGCACCATTTATCAAAAAGGCTATTCTTTAAATAAAAAAAAAAAAGCCATTCTTCCTCTGCTGTACTGTACTCTCATCCTTGACACCTGTGATAGTGTATATTCTATTCCTTATACTTTTTTGGGTCCAGTCTAGTGCCAATACAATACTGTCTAGTTTCTATATCTCTGTGATTGGTTTTGACACCTGCTAGTATGTCTTCCTGCTCTATTTTAAGAAATTAGCTTGTGTTCTCTTTCTCTTCTTGTTCTTTGATTGTGGTTATGTTTAATCCACAGATCAAGAATTTATATTCTTGCAATATCCAGTATTCTAATTCATGAACATATTATACCCTCCTATTTATTTAGGACTTCTTCAATTTCTGTCAACAATGTTTCTTGGTTCTCACATTTTAGTTGCAATTAGTTAATATACAATTTGATGTTCATACTGTACTTAGATCAATGGTTTAAAAGTTGGTAAATACTAGAGTTACCTATAGAGTTTTTAAATAATATTGCATCAGGATTTCTGGAAGTAGGGTCCTTGGAGTCTAAAAAGCCTTTTAGCTTCCATAACACTTTTGGTGGAAGTATAAAAATCGGTGCACTCTTTCTTTTTGCAGAATTGGGCAATTTTATTGCATTTAAATAGTAACATCTATTGACCTTGCAACTGTATATATATCTAGAAATTTATATGAAATATTTTTGCAAGTTTATAAATATATATAAAGAAATATTTATTATAGCATAGTCTGTAGAGGAAAAAATATAGCAAACTCCCTCAGTTTCTATCAATGAAAGAGGCATGCTTCTTACATGTAGTAGAGCACTAGACAGTTGTTGAAAGTGAAGAATTAAATCTGTAAGTACAGAAGTGGGAAGGTATCTAAATTAGTTAACATTTTTAAAAATCAAGAAGCAGAAAATTAAGTAAAATAAGCCAATATGGTTAAACATATTTATGCACACACACATTACACACAAACATACATACAAATAAAGGTATTCACATGCCTTTATTTTCTGGGAACCCAAAACTTAGCTGCTTTCTCTCATCCCTCTTCCCCCAAATCCTATCGGATTCAAAGCATATGAAGAATCATAGCATATGAAGCCCAGGATCGTTCTAATGGAAATAGTTGAGGTTGTTGCCTGTGAAATATCCAATGTTGAAAGGTAGGAGTCCAGTGGGATGAATTCCTAATAGTTTGAGGGGGGTGATAGGAAGAATTGGTTGGCTTATTGCAAATTCATTTGACAACAGGTTGAGAACAAAAATCCTTTATTAAAATGACTTTTTCTATACTCTGTGATGAATGTTTATAATAAGAAGTGGGAGTTTTAAACTTTTTTTACTATGTTAAAGTTTCTTAAGTATATAATTCAGTGGCAATAAGTGCATTTAAGATATTGTGCAACCATCACCACTATCCATCTCTAAATACTTTTCATTGTCTGAACAGAAATTCTGTATGCATTAAACGATAACAAAAATTTCCAAGTTCATTTTGGTATATAGCCAAGTTTGGGACCTGTGAATTATGTGACTTTCAAAAGTATGAGTTATTCTGTCACTTGAGCCCTTTTTCCTTTCACCCTTCTCTGTGAGGTTGTCAGTTCTACCAATAACTTTCCCTAAGGCTCAGCTTCACCAACAATTCCTCCATGAAGTCTTCCTAGACATTCCAGACAAATATTTCCCATTATTGGAATGTTTTAAACTGTGCCCATGGTCTTGTTTTGATCTGCCTACACAATTTTTAATTTTGATCCATAATTCATAATGTTTAAAACTCCCACAACCAGCTTTTCCCAATATCAGTGTTTCTGGCTTCTCTTGAAAACTGGAAAACCTGACACCCTGAGCCAGCATTCCTAGGTGGCAACAACTGTTCAGAGTTGAGAAGCAGCTGTCCTCTTTCTAGGGCCATGCACTTTTCCTCTGACACAATCCCCACCACTTCCTACTGTCTCCTCCCCTCTGAGGATGAATGCCTTTTGCTTGTTCTGATGTTTTTCTTACAGTGTAGAAATATTTTTCTGAGATCCTGTCACTACCAGAAGAGGATCCCTATACTAGGTCTACATCAACTACTCATTTATATTACTTTCTGTCCCATGTTGTCATTTGAGTTTGCAATTCTCGGTGAACTTAATCCTAGGCATTTATGTGCTTGGCACATCTCCCTTGCTGTTTTGTGAATTTCTCACGACATGCAGAAAGCATGCCATAAGTGGTTGTAAGTGACTATCAGGTCTTCCAAAGTCATGCTTAATTTTTACTGTAATTTCTAGGCTCAATTTCTGAAAGTGTTTTAGACATTATTTGCTTTCTTCCCAGCCACCTTCTTTCTGTAATCCGTAGAACTCCTACCTGTTCTTCACATACAAATTAAATGTTAGATTTTGCTAGAAGTCTTTCCACAGTATGTCCCTCTTCCCTCTGTGTCTGAAGCCTTCAGCTCCTCCCATGCCTCAGTGGTGAAGCTGAAATCACCCGCTCACCACCTTTATCCCCTCAGCACCTCTCAAGGCACAGAACCTGTCAGCACGTAGCAGAGGCCTGAACACACAGTGGGTCTTCAGTACAAGTTGAGAGATTACATGTCAAAGGGAACTCTTTTTTGAGCCTCTCATTTTCTTTAAAGTCTGTTCATGTAAGGCTGTTCGGAGCGGTCTGTTGTTTTTCCTGATTCCTGCATTTTCCTTTGTTTTTCATGGAACACATAGAACTGATTTCCTGTAAGGCTTTGCAAATAAATATCAAGGTCAAGGGCTGGAAGCATTTCTGGAGCTATCATGGCACCTCTTGATTCCACTGGGCCAAGAAATGCTTTCAACCCCAGAGGGCAGAAGTTTTTCAAAACAAGCCTGTTCCAGTAAGGGCGTGTGCTTCCTCCATCAACTCCTTCTCCCCCCTGTTTGCATTTTAACGACTTTGGGAAGAATGGAAATTCTGCAAAACCTTTCGTATTTTTGAACCACTAAGTAGGCTAGGTGATGGGGCCTGTGGTCGTTTCTCAGTGAGAGGTTTGTACAGACAGGAACATGCGGAGGTGGTGAAAGAGGCCCTTTCTGAAGAGCCAGCGGTGGGAGCATTGCCTCCTCCTGCTCGACCCCCTCCTCCTTCCTCTTCCTTCCCGGGGGTTGTCTGGACTTAAGTTCATGGGGACTTTGATCCCTGTGACAGCGGGTGGCTTCTGGCCAGGCCTCCTGCGCTTCAGGGCTAGAGCAAGTTCAGGGGGAGTCTGTTCAGTGGTTTACTCTTTTTCATTGTCCACATTGACACGACCAACCTTCTCACTTATTTTGTCCACATTCTTAGTCTCAGTGTTTCTTCTCTTCATTTCTTTTCATTTTCTTCTCTTCAATACTCTGCTGTTTGTCTGAGGTGGGCAGCCTCTGTGCTTATAAACAAGAGAGTGCAAGGGACATAGTCAAAGGAATTTTGTGTTAGGAATCTTGGGACAGCCCCTGGGTGCTTGGTTCATCTCAAAGGGTGCAGTATCCCTTAATAGGAGGTGTGAGGGGTGAGCATTTGTGGGGACCTATGTCCTCCTGGAGATGCTACAAAAGCCATGCAGGTACTGCTGAACTTGGGCCTGGGTACGCCCCCACCCTGCCACCTCCAGATCATGTTTTTAGAAAGTGGATAATAAGGGACTTCATAGGGAGGATTTAACTTCCTTATACTCTCCTTTAATCAGACAGACATCTTTCTCCTGTGTGCAATGGAAGAGTGATATTTTCTCCATTACATGTAAAGGGCTTCCACCTGATTACTACACTTTCTGGATCCATCAGGGAAACCAGGTTGTTCTGCTTACCCTCAACAGTTCTGTAACACACACACACACACACATGCACACACACACACACTCAGCTACATACAGACAGTCCCCGATTTACAGTGTTTCAAATTACTATTTTTCAGCTTTATGATGGTGCAAAAGCAGTATGCATTCAGTAGAAACTATACTTCGAGTTTTGAATTTGGACCTTTTCCTGGGCGAGAGATGTACAGTGTGATACTCTCTCACGATGCTGGGCAATGGTGGCCACTGCAGCTCTCAGTCAGCCGTGCAATCATGAGGGTTAACAACCAGTATGTTTATGACCGTTTTGTATGCATACAACCATTCTGTGTTTTACTTTCAGTACACCGTTCAGTAAATTACTTGAGATAGTCAATAATTTATTATAAAATAGGCTTGTGTTAGATGATTTTGCCCAGCTCTCAGCTAATATAAGTGTTCTGAGCAGTAAGCTATGATGTTCAGAAGATTTCATTTATTAAATGCATTTTTGATGTATAATAATTTCAACTTAGGATGGGTTTACTGGCATGTAATCACATCATACATCAAGGAAGATCTTTGGAAAGATGGTTCCAAAGAGAAAAGCCTGCCAGTTCTGAGTTAGAAGATTTAGAATGAACCAACCCCTTCCCAACCAGACCCTTTCTGGTGTTGGGTGTCAAATGTAGGGGGGTAGTCAAAGGGTTGTGGAAGCTCACCTTATCCACTCATGACTAACTCTGCCTCTGGGACATCTACTATGTTGGTTCCATATTTCTGTCTTCAGGGCTGGCATGGGACACACCCTCATTACATTTCATTTGGACTATTGCAGTCACCCCCCACTGTCCTTCAGCCTGTGGTTACTATATTTCTCTTATTAATCAAGGGAAGGCCAGAGTTTAGGAGCCTATCAGCATCTTTTCTTTTTTCCATTTAGGCCAACAAAAATATCAGCTCTTCAGTGTGACTTCTCCTGTCTCCTCAGCCAACATCCACTGGGTATACCCTCTGGGCTTGCATCATAAATTAAAATTATTTGCAACCTTTACCCCTCTCCCCTCCCATTGCCCCTCCCCCCACCCCCATTGCAAATGTTCTACAATCTAGTGAGGTTCTCATCACAGTCTGCCTTTTTATCATGTATCTCTGTGCCCTCACTACATGGCCAACCCTCTGGGGATAGCCCTGAAATCCAGCAGAATTTTTAGTCATAGTAAGATCTCCCCAGGTGTTGAATTGGAGTCCTAAGGATTTCAGAAATATAGGAAAGGCCAATTGGGAATCAGAATGGATTGGAAGGGAAAAACCAAGAGCAGGAAAATGCACTTCCCAAATTGCCTGCATGTGCCAGGAGGTGAGTACAGTGGAGGTCACTCTTACATACACCTGATTGTCATGAAACAGTGACTTTTTACCTTGGCTATTGCATAAGCCCTATTCAAGACAAATCAGAGTCTCTGAGGTGGGGTTCAAGCATTAGTATTTTTCAAAGCACCTAGGTGATTTCAATGGGCAGCTAATTGAAAATTACAGGCATAAGGAAATTAGGGCTTGCAGAGAACTTTCTTTTATGGAGTTACCAAGAGGTCCCTGCTGAGTCCTGCCACACCGCACATAGAGGGAGGAAGTTAGTGGGGGTGAGTAGATGGACAGCACTAACATGGAAAACATCAGGTAGTTGAACTCCTTTTACACCTTGTACACACTCCATTGTCTGTGGTCCTTGGAGCTTTATGTCAAGCCAAGACAGAAGATGGGACAGGCCTTGGAGTGCTTGTGGGAGAAGCGGGACTCCCAACTTCAGCTGACTGGAGGAAATCCACTTTCAGGGTTGTCAGCCTAGCCATCATCCCCATGCAGAAAACTCCCCCAGTCAGACCAGCCCACAAAACCAGAACAGAACCACCATGCAACTGTGCAGTCACACACTCAGTAACTCTGGGCATGTCTTGTTCCCCCACTGGAGAGTTCTCTTCGAAGGGCTTTCCTCTGGCAGAGCATCCGTTTTTCTTCTGTTGCCAATAAAAATCCCCGGCGCTGTTCTTTCTCCTTCGCTTCCTTCTATTGCTTCTGACAGAGTTTGCCAGTTAGCTGAGGTCAGGATTTCCTTTTTACAAACAACCTGCTTTCAGTCAGTGGGGCCAAAGGTTTCCTAAATTACAAACCCTTTCATTTCTTCTGCCACAAGTTATCCTGTCAGTTTGTATAATTGCACAGAATAGAGAGAAATGGAAACATTCTGAGACACTGAGAGAAGCGCTTTTACCAACTCTATCCTTTCGGGTTGTCAAAAAACTCTCCTGAATGGGATGGACAGGACTATTCCAGTGGAATCTTTCAGAGCCGCATGTTGTGTGAGTAAGTTCCAGTGTCTGGAAGGAAATTTCTCACAGGTCTTAAATGAACACACAATGTCTGTGGCATCATCTCTGCATTCTGTTAAGCAAATGACCTCCTTTATATTCATTTGAATTGGGAAACACCCATGTCAGATTCAAGTATTTTTTTAAAAACAAATTTTGTAAGTTATTGCTAAAAGTTGACATTTGTAAATACCAATTAGTAGATAAATTTTAAGTCAATCTCTGAAAAGATGACATGGAATTGAGGGTGCTTGCTAAGGTTTTTTTAAAAAGACATCATTAGGAAATTGTACGAACTGGGTGGACAGGACACTGAATATGCCTTGAAAACTGAGAGGGGCTCTCTAAGTTCACCCCGGTATGCAGAGATAGAGCAGGGAGGCAAAGCCAATGTTTGCTGCCCCTGGAGCTCTTGATCTTTCCATGATTCTGTGTTGTATCCAAGAGTTGGTTGGGGTCGTGACTCTGCCTTATTTGGCTGTGACCTCTGGCAAAGCATTTAACCCAAGTTTCGTAATCTGTAAATTAGAAGGGGCTCAACTATTTAGACCGAACATTTTAAGTCTCCTAGAGACTCACTGCCACAATGAAAGTTTCCAGGCTGTGTGTATTAATGCAGGAGCCTGAGGGAAATTTCTGTTCCTATCGCACTAAGCCTAAAGTTTACTCTGAGATGAAGGATAGGTAAAGCCTGTGCCCTTCTCCTCTTCTGGTCACTTCTACCCTCACTCAATGGTGAGCAGTCCCAAAGTCCATGGCTTTCCTTTTCTTCTCTCCTTCCCTTGCCACATTCTGCCCAATCAAGGCTTCTTTCATATTCACCTTCTCTCCCTTCTCCTCAGACCAACCCTAGCCTTCAGATCTTTGTTTAGAGGTCAGTTCCTGGAGGGAAGCTTTCCCCTACCTGCCTATGCTGCCTATGCCAGTCCCATTTCACATCCATCCCTACTGCTCATGGAAGCCTGTTTTATCATTGTAACTGATCCCTTTTAAGATTACTATCTGAATGCTTGAGGGCAGGGAGAGGACTGTTCTGTTCACCTTTTTTGGTTTTGTTTCTTTTTTTGTGTTTGTTTTTGTTTTTGTTTTACTAAACCAGAATAAGGCAGTGTCTTGATAAATGGTCTGTGCCATCAAGGACCTGGTTCTGCCCTATTAAGCTAGTAACTTGTTTTCCTACCTCTTTTCTTGCTCTTTGACAATCCATTCTCCACCCCGCCCCCAGGGTCATTATGTCAGAGTGTGTCAGATTTGTTTAAACCCTCAATGGTCTCCCAATTCCATTTAGAATAATATCCAAATCTCTTGCCAACACTTCAAGGCTACAAGGTCTCCCTCCTTTTCCAAAGTCATCTCTTCTTGGACCCATGGGCATGATTTTTCACTCCTAGAACACAATAGATAGAAGCCTTCTTCTCGAGGACCTTCGCCGGTTTTCTGTGCCCCTGATCTTCACATGCTGCTTATTTCTCAGCAGTTGATTTAAGTTCATACATTATGGTTCTGTCCATCCTTATGCCCTGTCACTTATATTCCCTGTCCCAATTTTCCAGCAAGAGTGTTTCGAATATTCATTCATTCTTTCATGTCTTGTCTATTACCTATTTTAGTGTAAAACCCCATCCTCAGGGGCAGGGACCTTCCTTAGCACCTAGGACAATGCCTCCCATAGTGGGGGCCCAGAGAATCTTTATGGAAGGGAACAATATGAACTCCAATGAGACTACAGACATTGAGTGGGAGAAGGTCAGGAGAGGGGACTAATGCTGGGTGCCATGATGCGAAAGAAGGCTCCAAAGAAGAATCCTGCACTGAGAGTGGAGGATGTCATTAATGGAAATAGGAATGCTCTGAAAACAAGTGAGGCAGGGATGCTTATAGGTGGTTTGGTCCATTAAAGAGTCCAGTTAATGTGCACTGAAGGTTTGTTCATAGCAGTAATGAGAGATTATGGTGGGAAGAAAGTAGATACTATACTTGGAAACTTGGGAATGCCAAGTAGAAAAATTTGGGCTCTAATCAGTGGTCAAAGGGAAACCCTTTACATATATTAGTCGGGTAGTATTATGTTAGAAGTGTTGCTTTAAAAAATTATCTTTTGGGCGCCTGGGTGGCTCAGTGGGTTAAGCCACTGCCTTCGGCTCAGGTCATGATCTCAGGGTCCTGGGATAGAGCCCCGCATCGGGCTCTCTGCTCAGCAGGGAGCCTGCTTCCCTCTCTCTCTCTCTGCCTGCTTGTGATCTCTGCCTGTCAAATAAATAAATAAAATCTTTAAAAAAATTATCTTTTGAGGCTATAACCTCCATTTTGCCCATTTTCCTTATTTTCTTTACCTGAGACTTAAAAATCCTTCCACTCCCCATCCTTGCCTGTCTCTGAAGACTTTATCCAAACTTTTTTTATTCTCAGGCATCCAAACGTGCTCACGCACTTCGTCACTCAAGCCACTTGCCTGGGTGTGTACCTGTGAAAAACGAACATCGTGGTCCTGATAAATGAGGCATATAACCGCATGTTTGATTTTTCATGTGTTTGTGTGTATGAATGTTGTTTCTAAGGTTGAATCCCAAGAGGAAGCAAGTTGTACTGTTTTATAGCTCCCTGTCAGTGACTAATCTGGCCAAATTTTAGAGGTAAGTGTTGTGGATGTTCTTTATAGATAGAACTGCTTTATTTTGCTATCCCTATGGTATTTGAGTGGCTAAATCGATGCTCTGTTATCCAAGATTCTTGATGCTGAATTCTGTTCTATGGTAAATTTGAATGAGGGTCCAGTTTATATAGTTTTAAAGGAAGTGTAGAGCCCTTCTGTTCATCTGTTCTTACAGTGATCAAAGAAACAGATGTTACCCTTCTGGTTTAGTCTCCTCAAGGACTGATAAAGCCATTATTACTACAATTACTTCATACCACTTCCTTTTTTTGGACCAGAAGCATGCTAATGCAACCAAGATCCTATTTCTCATAAACGAGAGATAAGAGAATGTATTCAAGGAGATTACAGTACTTCACAAATCAATTTTATTAATTTAAACACAAAATTAATGAAGAAAAATCCTGTACACAATTGTGGACACAACACACCTTTATACAGTAAAGCCAGGATAAACTTTGCTTTCCAATCTGCAGAGTACAAAAACATAAAATGAAAAGGCTAAAAAATTATCTTCTGTTTGCTTCAAGCAAAAAAAGAAAAAAAAATACCCAAATTTGATTTTTAAGCAATTTGGAAAACTCACAACTAATTTTAGCAGCAACATGAAACTTCAGGAATAGTTAAGAGCAGCTCTTTAGCTACTTTGGGTTAAAGCTGGTGTGTGTTTGTTTTTTTTTCCCTCAATGTAATTTTAAAATTCATCCAAAAAGTAATTTCATAACAATGGAAGGTTTTAGATGAAAACTAGTGCCCAAATGCCTCACTTTTAGAGAGACTGTCTTATGGCATAACAAAGGTGACAATTTTTATTTCCCAGATTTATGCCTTATAGATAATGCAGGTGAGAAATAACCTTGCTGATGATTATTGGGCCATGTCCACTGCCTGCAATGAACTTTCCAGGGAGGGTGGGGTGGAGGAAAACAGAGGGAATGATCAAAAAGTCGTGCTCATTTCCAGATAGGTGATAATGCCTTCCTTTATCTAAGCAAGAAAATACAGACCCTATAATCTGAGCACACAAACTTGGCTAGTCTCCAATTCATGAATCATTTTATTAATAAAATATATCTAATAATCATCTACATTCTTTCTGTGGGAAGAAGCATTTGCATAATCATTTTTTTCAAGTAGTTACATATAATACATGAGTGTTGAAACTGAAAAAGTGAGGTTGTAAGAGGACTGTTTTTTGTTTTTTTTTTTTTTTCAGATTATTTAAGACACCGCTGTATTTTAACCAAGGTCCTCCTAAGAGCATTAAAAAAAGAAGAAAAAACTGATGGAAAAAATAATTTGGAAAACAAATTTCTATTAACATCCATGCTTTTGGTCTTGACAACATTATCTAAAAACAAAAAACAAAAAACAAACTCCATTATCTACATATTTATACCCAGTACTTCGATAAGGCACTGCACAGGACTTTCTGCACACATGGCCTCATACTTCACTATCAAGGCATCGCTACCTTTCAATATCATTTTCTAAACAATATGTAAAAGAATCATCCATTATTACAAATTTACACCCCAAATTCTCTGTACATGATTGTCTCAGTGATGTACATATTATACGTTTAAATTAGACATACTTTAAACTACTTTGCAATGTGCTAAGATTCAAAGTACTTGCTGTGTCGTGAGGCAAAGGCCTTTAATTGCTTATTATGATGCTACTGTCTCTTCAGTTACTAGATGTCAAAAAAGTCTGGTTGAGTGAATTGTATGGTGCTGGAATCATACCTCAATTAAAGCTGTTTTTAAAAAGTCTGTTCATAAATAAGTAGAGATGTACAGATTACCCTGGGTATGAGACACCAAAAAAGTAAACTTTCTTTCCAAGAAGATCCCCTCCCTGGTCTTCGGGAAACACATTTCAGTCTTTGTTGTGCAATCAAGTTTGCTGTATTGGAAAAGCTAATGTTTCCGTCACATTGAAGATGTGAACAATGGAAGCGTCTGCAGGTCCTTTCTTCACAGGTTTGAACCATGTAATTACTGTGGCAAAACACATCACACCATACTAGAACATTCTCATGGCTTCTTCTCATGGGATTCACAGTACTAGAGTCAACAGCTGGTCTGAAGAGATCGATGTGGTCCTTCATTTACCACAAGAGCAGAGGTGAAGACCACCGGCAGCTGTGCGTCCACATGGTGAAATCGCGACATTGGGTACTCCAGCGCGGACACAGGCCTCAGGCCTGCTGGATTTGTTCCTGGTCACAGGCAGTTGTGCGGTTCCAAAGTGCTAGGTGGCTGTTACAGGTACTCCAGTTCCAAGGCATGATGGAGGGCCATGAGGTCCGAGTGACTGGAGATCCTCCAGAAGGGCATGGCGTGCTGTGAAAGGGGCAGACACACGGTGAGGACAGGCCATGCTCCCAGCACGAAGCCTGAACCCTGCTTTTGAAATTCGCTACAACGCTCATCCCTTTTTCTCAGCATTGTGAGAACTGCCAGGGAAGAGCTTAACATCACATCTGTTTAAAACAAAAATTCAAACTTAATCCTCCCCGAAGACTACTGGATTGCATTTTAAAATATAATCTGGAGTCTGCTTCTTTTAAGAAAGTGATGGATATCTCTGAAGTCGATCTGTACTGTGACTTGAATGCCAATTCCAAATTGTACATAAAACACAACAGCTATGAAGGAAACTTTGTCAAACACGGGTGCCTTTCAAAATATGGATCCAGTGGATTTATAATGCTAAAAGTGTAAGCAGTTTTCCTTAGAAGGTAGCTTTTTTACATTTTTCAAAACTTAATTTTGCTCATGTAAGAAGCAGCTTTTTTTCATTTACTTCTATTAGGCATTCTTCACATTGACCTTATAATGGCTTTACCATATGGGAAAACTTTAAATGACGATCGAATGGTTTTTCTGGTAGTTGTTTAAAAAAAAAAAAAATCAGCCTAAAAATCTAGTTTAAATGATGAGACTCTTTGTAAAACACCTGAATCAGCCAGCGATAAGAAAAACAGGAAAAGAAGAGAGATTACCTCATCCCTGAAGGATGAAAACATGATTATAAACTCTTACTGCTCAAAGCTCTTCAGTAAGTACGTTGGCATCAGCAAAATCTTTTTTCAAATAAAGGAAAGGTAATCCTCGTTTTTTGGAAGACAGCATTCTACTTAGCCCATAGAAAAACTGCTTTTTAAAACAACAATAAAAGAAATACTGTGAAGGCCTGACTATACTTTGCAATTACGGTGCAAAAGGAATTACAATCAGACAAAAAGAAGGATTTGTCATGGAAGCAAATAGAGGAACATGAGAGTTTTGGGTGGGGGGGCTTATCTGTACCTAAAAGTGGAAGCAAGTAACTCTTTTGATGTAGATCACAGAACTGTTGTATTCTGAGAATGCCAAATATTAAGTTATTAACAATGCCTTTGTCTCAAGCAATCTACTAAAAGCATATAGCACAGTCCAGTATCAAATGTTGACCGTTCTGGACTCCCTAGCTTTCAATAGTCCAGCACTGAGACCCAGAAGACCTCTTTCCAAAGTTTTAGGATGGATCTACTTGTCAACTTTTTTGATTAGAAAAACAGACTGGACTCCTTTGCCTTCATTCACTCCTTCTCCGCATCTGCAGGGATGATGCCGTCTGTGGGTGAGACGTGGAAATGCACAACAGTCACGAACTTTTGTCTGTGTGTTACGAAAGGACTAGGAGGAGCCAGTTCCTCTGGCCTGGGAAGCTGGGGGAAATTCCTGGTAAAAGGAGGCAACCGTGAAGCTACGTTATGAAAGGATGACCATTCAGAAGAGCACCTGAAGGCTGCCTGTGTTCGGGGCAGAGAAGGAAGGGGAATTGCATTGTTACGATGTGAGAAAGACATGACTGGCTGCAGAAGCCACGTGGAGCAGGGCCTACAAGGAGGTCATCGATGATAATGATAGCGGTAATTTAGGGGGTATTTCATCAGGCACTGTCCTGAGCGCTTTATATAGAGTCTCAGATTCAAGCCTCTCTATAACTTCAGGGATAGATATGTATTACTATCATGGTGTCACCGAAGAAAAAACTGAGTCTTGGAGGAGGAGCGGAGAGGTTTGAATAACAGATGGTATGGAGTGCACACTGGATTCACATCAGGTCAGGTTTGAAGCTTAAGCCCAGAGGCTGTAATGCCTCCTAACTCTACTCAAGGGGCTTTTAATCCAACAGTATAAATTATCAGTACTCTAGTATATAGCCTGAAATACAAACACTCCCTCCCACGTTCTGTTGAGTAAGGAACACTGAAATATTATAGATCAGATCTGAAAAATGTTGACACAGAAAGCTTTTCTTTTTCTGTTAATAAAAATCTGTGTACTGTAAAATATTTGCATAATGTACAACTTCAGTTTTATAGGGAAAAGCAAATCATTTCTAATCCTACTATCCAGATAACCTCCATAAATCTATATCTTTTATGTGTGCACGCTCATATTTGAAATTGTGTATATAAATAGTATGTACCATTCAGCAACTTGCTCATTTTACTACATTTCAAGTCCATGTTTGACACATCATTTTTAAGGAAAATCGTTCACTATTTTAAAAGTTTTCAAGTGTTCAACTATATACGTATATATGTGCTATATATATATACAGCATTCTTGTATATTTAACCATCTTTTTAATATCCTTTTATTTTTAATTAACTTGTATATTTTTCTTATTTGTTTTATTTTCTCTAATGTGTCAGAGATTTGTTGTCCTTCCTCAAAGCTGCTTCTCATGAACAACTGAACAAAGGTTGAGTCATTCTGTTGCTCTTTTTTTTTTTTTTTTTTACAAAGTAAGTTCAGCCAAATTCTTTTGCATGTTGATTATCTGAAGTTAGATATGTTTCCCATTGACAACAAAACACATTTGAGAGCCATTGGTGTACTCAGCCGTATGTACTGTAGAATGGCAGAGAAACTGGAAAAGGAACTGAGAAAGATCCAACTAATTTCCTGGGTAAATGTTAAAATAAACATTAGGGATTTAATTCCATAGTAAACAAAGTCCTACAATGGTTATGTGTCTTATCTTCACAGTTCAGGGAGTTGATTCCAGCTTAGAGCACAGGTAACAGAGAAATTGTTTTAAACCATCCTCAAAACAGGTTATGGAAAGGCAAGGTTATTCACAAAGAGCCCTGGAGTGGCTTGTTCACAGAAATAGTAATAGCTTCCTCCTCCTATAGAGTATTATTAAGAACCACTGATCAAGTAGCACCCTGAAACAAATTCAAGTGATGAAATATGCCTGTGGTATATTACAGACACAACTCATTACAAGACAGTGATGATGGGGTCATTCATTTGAGCCAAAGTGCAGAAAGCTCCACAGTAATACTGGCAAACCTTAGGTATATATGAAAGGGAAGAGGTACTCTCTGGAAGCATCCCTATACAAGGACAGCAACTTCACCCTCAACACTATTTCATAACATGAAGGCTAACGATCTCTGTTAGAATCAGCAGCTTCAGTCTCACAAAACTCACTAGGCTTCTACTTTAAGAAAATCATATTTAATATTAAGTGAGTCATTATAAGAAGACTGAATCCAGGGGAGAGGAAACTCAAACTCATGTTCACAAATAATTAGAACTAATATTACAAATGCTTTCCCTAATTCACCACAAACTGATGCAAAGAGTTTATGAATGTACAAGAGCTTCCTAGCACAACTGGGTGCAAGAAAACAATTTTTTTCCATGTCAGTTTTAAACCTAAAACAGATATTTCTTATATGAAGTCAGAGAGATAAGGTGGCAAAAGAAAAGTAGGTGCCAGGATGAGGAGAAATGGGTTATACTCTCAACTCGGACATTAGTTATAGGATTTTGAATTATGACAGTTTTCCTGAGCCCCAGTTTATTTATCTGTAACATGAAGGTTAGGGGAAATAAATCAAGGTTGCTTCTAGGTTTAATAAAGTCTTTGACTTGAATATTGTATCTACTACAGATGTATAAAATAATCTGCATTACCTATGTCCCCACTGACAAGAACCAGCAGGCAAAAAAAAAAAAAAAAAAAAAGAGGCATTAGAATTGAAAAGGACAAAATATTTGCAGAAGACATGATTTTATACAGAAAACCCTAAAGACTCCATACAAAAGAAATGATAGCTAAGCAACAAATTCAGTAAAGTTGCAGGATACAAAATTAACATACAAAAATCCATAGTGTTTCTATGCACTAATACTAAATGACCTGTAAAAAACAAGTTAGGAATTAATTTAACCAAGGAAAATAGCTACACTAAAAAACACAAGACATGAATGAAAGAAACTGAATATGTAACAAAAGGAAAGATATCTCATGTTCATGGATTAAAAGAATTAATACTGCTTAAATGTCCATGATACCCAAAGCCACCCACAGATTCAGTGCAATCCCTACCATGATTTCAATGGCATTTTTTAAGGAAGTAGAAAAAACAAATGTAAAATTTATATGGAATTGCAAATAACCCCAAATGGACAGAGCGATCCTGAGAAAGAAAGTGGGAAACATCACATTTCCTGATTTCAAGGTATATTATAAAGCTATCGTAATAAAAACAGTATATTACTAGCATAAAAACAGACACATAGATCAATGGAACAGAATAAACCACTCAGAAATAAAACACATGTATATGGTCACATAACATTTGACAATGGAGCCAAGAATACTCAGTGGAGAAAAGGCAGTCTCTTCAATAAATGATCCTGAGAAAATTGGCTGCAAACATTTAAAGACTTAAATGTAAGACCAGAAATCAGAAAACTCCTAGAAGAAAACATTAAAAAATTCCTTGACATGGATCTTGGTAATGATTTTTTTTTGGACATGACACCTAAAGCACAAGCAAAAAAACAAGTGGATTGCATTGAAAATATACTTCTGCCTAGCAAAAGAAATGGTCAACAAAATGGAAAAACTAAAGAATGAAATCTAAAGAATGGGGAAAAATAATATTCGTAAACCATATATTGGATAAGGAATTAATGTCAAAAATATATAACAAACCCATACAAATAAGTAGTGAAACAACAAATAACCTGATTGAAAATAGGCAGGGAACCTAAATAAACATTTCTCCAAAGAAGATATACGGACAGCCAAAAGATACATGAAAAGATGTTCAACATCACTAATCTGGGAATTGCAAAACCACAATCTCATGTGTGTGAGAACAGCCATTATCGAAAGGACAAGAAGTAAAGTGCTGGTGAGACTGTGGAGAAAAGGGAACCCTTGCGTATTCCTGGTGGGAATGCCAAAAAACAAAACAAAAACAAAAACAAAAAACCTACCCTATGATCCAGCAATTCCACTTTTGGGGGTATATATCCAAAGGAAATGAAAACATTGTTGAAGAGATATCTGTACCCTTATGTTCATTACAGCATTATTCATAATAGCCAAGACATGGAGACAACCTAAGTGTCCACTGATGAACAAATGGATAAAAGATTTATGGCATCTATATACGATAGACTATTATTCAACCATAAGATAGAAAATCTTAACATTCACAACAACATTGATAGACCTTATGCCAAGTAAAACAAGTCAGGGAAAGATAAATACTGTATGATCTCACTTATAGGTAGAATCTTAAAAAAAAAAAAAAAAAAAAAAAAAAAAAATCCAAACCCCAAACTCACAGGAAAAAAAAAAAAAAGATCAGATTTGTGGTTACCAGACACAGGGAGTGGGGGGATTAGATGAAGGTAAATGAAAGACATAAAGTTCCAGTTGTAAGAAAAAGAACACTGCTTTATAGTATGTCTAAAATTTAGGAGTATATTCTAAGACTGCTCAGTGTAAGGAAAAACATTAAAAAAAACATTTTTTTTGTAGCTATGATGACAGTTGTTAACTAAATTTATTACTTATTGTGGCAATCACTTCACAATATATGTAACCAAAATTGTTATGCTGTACACCTTCTCAAATTTATATAGTGATGTCTACCAATTATATCTCAATAAAAAAACAACAAAAAAATCAATGAATGCATTCAGAGTGAGGAGAGCTCGGTTATAAGCTGGAGAGGGTAAGCTGGGCCTGCACTGAATTTGAAGAATGGGCAAAGCTGGTTAGCTAGATGGGAAAGAGATGGGACTCCAAGTCAGGAGATCGTATACAATAAGGCTGATAGGTGGGATGAACAGAGCATTTAGTGTGACGTGATGGGACTGGGATGGTATGCTCAAAATAAAGACTAGTAAGGAAGGAGCTTTTTCCAGGTAGAAGCATTTGGGATATCTACTTAGGAAGGATGAATTGGAGGTGTGGCTGCCCAGTAGTAGAGAAATTATGCCAAGGGATAGTGGAAATGGAATGTGTACAATGGATAGGAGCCACGTGAAGAAACAATAACATATGTCTTGGTGATGGGTTGGAGGAGGAGAATACCAGGCAAATTTAAGGGGCGAACCGAGTTACTTTATTAGCTGATATTCAGAATGGATGACTTAGGATGCCTAAATGGAGATACTCCATCAGGTAATGAGAGCCATGGGACTAAAAACAGCTAATCACAAATATAAACAGAAAAGATAGCTGGAACTGATGAGTATATTATTAGTTTATCAGGTTTAGGCGTATATTGAGAGAAATAGATACTGAAGCAAATATCTTGGAAAGTAGCACACATTTTTGGGTTATTAGAACCAAAATATTCCTTAATGGGAAAATGACACATCCTTCCTGCTCCTCTTGTCCACATGTGCAACTTTCCAAATCCCTCTACTTTTTTTCCTCATCTAGTATTTTGCATTTATCTTTTCTAGATATACATAAAATTACTAACATAAAAAAAGCTGGGTGGATGAACACTCACATGTAAACTGAATTTTGCTGAAGAATATATTAATAAAATGTTAAAAACCACAAAAGGATATAACCTTTGGCTCAGGTACTGTACTTCTAGGAATTTATCCCACAGACACACTTGCCCATGCATGAATCACATGAAGACCATTCACTACAGAACTGTTCATAGTAAATATGGGAAACCACCTAAATATTCACCCCAAGGGACTCATTGAAGTGTAGCACATCCAAGTAATAGAATGCCAGTGCTGCAATTTAAAAGAATTAGAGATACAGAACTCCATGCACTGATATGGAATGACTGTCAGAATATATTGTAAAAACAAACAAAAAAAATAGGTACAGAAAAAAGTTTATAGTTACAATTTGTATGGGAAAAAATGAACATAGCTTTGCTTTCATATTATGTCAGAAAAATTTGCATATGGATGTACAAATACTTCCCCAATTATAAATAAAAAGATCTTGGAAGATAGATTATTCTAAAACTTCGGCATGAAATTTACTGCACAGCATTGCTCTTTTATTATTTACATATCTGGTCCTACTCTAGACCGAAGTGAATTCTTTAAGAACGAAGATGAAATCCAATTCAAGACCTGGCATATATTTCTCATTAAGAACTAAGTGAAATGGCTTTAGAATAATAAAATTCTCTGTACTTGATGTTAGTAATCCCCATATCTCAAAATCTATAAAAAAAGTCATTAAAGATATTATTATTATTATTATTACAAAAGCAGCTCTCATTTTTCTCAATAAGCTTGGAATTGAGCATTATTAATCAGGTTTTCCATTTCGTCTTGGATTTCAGCAAATTTTGGAGTTCACATTTAAAATGGACATTTTTGGGGGCACCTGGGTGGCTCAGTGGGTTAAGGCCTCTGACTTCGGCTCAGGTCATGATCCCAGGGTCCTGGGATTGAGCCCCACATCAGACTCTCTGCTCAGCAAGGAGCCTGCTTCCTCCTCTCTCTCTGCCTGCCTCTCTGCCTACTCGTGATCTCTGTCAAATAAATAAATAAATAAAATCTTTTAAAAAAATGGACATTTTTTTGTTTGTCTAGTATGGATGGCAATGCAGGAAGACCCTGAACCCACCTTCTCCATGAACACACTAAGTAGGCACTTATTTAGTAATATCTTCTGAAGAATTGCAAACTGACTGAACAGCTTCTTCACAACCAAAGACAGACTACATGGAGAATGGCAAGAGAAACAGAGACATGAACCCTCACTTCCAGTGCTGTGAATCACAGCAGGGTGGGATAGTACCAAGAAACCCTGAACACATTTGTCTGTCCTGGGGCACAAAAGCTTCAGGTTAAAGGGCAATTAGGATATAAAGGATCTAGTTCTAGAACTCCACCAAACAGTGAGAATGCTGCTGAAAAATCTCTCTGCAGTGGAGGGGTGGGCAACTGCCATGCTTTATGTTCCCTTTTTACCTTGATAGCCTGGACAGAAGCAGGGGCTGGGCAGTAGAACTGACCAACTCCCTCAGTGAGCCCATAGCCCACTGGAGCCCCAACTGTCCCACAAAGGTGACCTGATGGCAGTATACCCATGTTCTCTATAGCTCCAGTCATCTTGCCAAGGTGACACAAGCACAAAACAAACCAAAACACTGCAGGCCTGTACCACTTTTGTTGTAGATGACTTTCTAGGGCACCCTGAGAAGCCATGGCCCATGCCTACATTGGTTGCAGCCACCCTGCCATGGCACTTCTACATAAAATATTCTGAGATACACTGGCTTACATCTACTTCAGCTATCCTGCCATGGTACTCTCTGCACAAAGAGCACCAGGGCAACCCCAGCACTGAGTAACCAAGACCATGCCATCCATAGCTCCAGCATTTCAGCCAAAGTCACCAGGCATACACAGTCTACATAGAGGATGACCATACACAGGACCATTCCTTCGGGTTTAGGAGAAATTGCTGTTGTGCTTAATTCATATAAACAAACACAGAAAGTCAAGCAAAATGAGGAGACAGGATTATGTTCCAAAGGAAAGAACAAGCTAAAACCTCAGAACACAAACTAACTAAAATAGACATAAGCAATCTATCTGATAAAGAATTCAAAGTAATGGTCATAAAGATGCTCACTGGACTGAAGAGTGGATGAACTCAGAATTTCAACAAAAAGAAAATATAACAAAGAATCAAAGTTGGAGAATATAATAACTGAAATGAAAAGTATACTAGAGGGAATTGGCAGCAGATTAGAGGATGCAGAAGAAGAGGTCAGTGATCTGGAAGACAGGGTAATGGAAAGCACCCAAGCTGCATAGCAAAAAGAAATTAAAAAAAAAAAAATGAGGATAGGCTAAAGGATCTCTTAGACAACATCAAGCAAACAAACATTTGCATTATAGAGGTCCCAGAAAGAAAACAATGAGGGAAAGCAGCAGAAAACTTTCCTAATCTGGGGAAAGAAACATCCAGGTTAAAGAGGTACAAAGAATTCCACACAAATGAATCCAATGAGGTCTACACCATAACACATAATAATTAAAATGACAAAGTTTAAAGATAAAGAGAAGTTTTTAAAAGCAGCAAGAGAGAAGCAATTAGTTATATATAAGGGAAACCCCATAAAGCAACTGGCTAATTTTTAAGCAGAAACTTGGCAGGCTAGAAGAAAGTGGCATGATCTATTCAAAGAACTAAAAGGAAAAAACCTATAGCCAAGAATACTGGGCAAGATTATCATTCGGAGTTGAAGGACAGATAGACTTTCCCAGACAAACAAAAGTTAAAGGAGTTCATCACCACAAAACTGGCCTTATAAGAAATATTAGAATCTTTAAGTGGAAGCAAAAGGCTATAATTAGAAGAAAATTATGAAAGGACAAAATTTCACAAGTAAAAGTAAACATACATTAAAGGTAGTAGAAAAGTCCTTTATAAATCTAATATGAAGGTTAAAGACAAAGGTAATAAAACCAAGTATACCTATAAAATTAGTTAAAGGAACTCACAAAATAAAAAGATGTAAACTATGACAACAAGCACCTAAAACATAGAAGTAAAAATGAAGTTCTTTTATTATGTGTTTGATTTTAAGTGACTATCAATTTAATATAGGCTGCTATATACTTAGGATAGTATATATAAACCTCATGGCAACCACAAACCAAAACCCAGTAATAGATACATAAGAAAAAAAAGAGAAAGAGAGCCAAATGTAACGTTAAAGAATCCATCAATCACAAAGAAAGAGAGCAAGAGAACACAGGAACAGAGAAGAACTACAAACACAACCAGAAATCAATGAACAAAATAGCAGTAAGTACATACCTATCAATAATTATTTTAAATGGTCTAAATGCTCCAATCAAAAGACAGGGTGAAGGAATGGATAAAAAAACAAGACTCATTTATGTGTTGTCTACAAGAGACTCACTTCAGATCTAAAGACACATACAGGTTGAAAGGGATGGAAAAAGATATTCTATGCAAATGGACAGATATAAAAAAGCTGGGGTAGCAATGCTTATATCAGACAAAAATAGACTTTAAAACAAAGACTGTAAAAGAGACAATGAAGGGCATTACATAGTGATAAAGAGATCAATCCAAGAAGAGAATATAATAATTGTAAATATCTATGCATCCAACATTAGAGTCCTAAATACATAACACAACTATTAACAGACACAAAAGGAAAAAAATTTCAGAAATACAAAAAGTATAAAGGGCTTTAACACCCCCTTTACATGAATGGGTAGATCATCCAGACAGAAAATCAACAGGGCTCTGAATGACACATTAGAGTCAATGGAGTTAATAGATAGAAGTTAATACATGAAGTTAAACCACAGAATACAAATTCTTTTCAAGTGTACTTGATATGTTCTCCTGAATAGTTCACAAGCTGGGCCACAAAACAAGTCTCAATAAATTTAAGAAGATTGGGGCACCTGGTGGCTCAGTGGGTTAAGCCTCTGTCTCTGGCTAAGGTCATGGTCTCAGGGTTCTGGGATTGAGCTCCGCATCGGGGTCTCTGCTCGACAGGGAGCCTGCTACCCCCTCCCCCTCTGTCTGCCTCTCTGCCTACTTGTGATTTCTCTGCCAAATAAATAAATAAATAAAATCTTTTAAAAAAATAAAATAAAATAATAAATTTAAGAAGATCAAAATCATTTCAAGTATCATTTCAGACCACAATGGTATAAAACTAAAATCAATTTAAAAAAACTGGAAAAAACACGATGTGGAGGCTAATAGGTCAACAAAGAAATTAAAGAGGAAATAAAAAATACAGACAGACAACTGAAAATAAAAACACAAAGGTCCAAAATCTTTAGGACCCAGTGAAAAGCAGTTTCAAGACTGAAACTGAAGCAGTTTCAAGTGACCCAGGCCTACTTCAAGAAATAAGGAAAACCTCAAATAAATAATCCAACCTTACACTTAAAGAATTACAAAACACAGTGTGTGGATGGAAGGAAAAAATAAAGTTCAGAGTGGAAATAAGTAAAATAGACTTAAAAAAAAATAGAAAAGATCAATGAAACCAAAAGCTGGATCTTGGAAAAGTTAAACAAAATTGACAAACCTTTAGTCAGACTCATCAAGGAAAAAAAGAGGACTTCCATAAAATCAGAAATGAAAGAAGAGAACTAACAACATACACCATAAATACAAGGTATTATTAGAGGCTACAATGAAAAATCATATGCCAACAAATTGGACAATGAAGAAGAAAGGGATAAATTCCTAGAAATGTATAATCTAAAAATAATCAGGAAAAAACAGAAAATCTAAACAGACCAATTCTAGTAATGAAATAGAGTCAGTAATCAAAAATTTCCAACGAATAAATGTTCAGGATCAGATGGATTTATAGGTGAATTCTGTTAAACATTTATATGCTGCTAAAGTGAGTAGTCTATCAAACATTTAAAGAAGAGTTAATACCTGTTCTTCTGAAAGTACTTCCAGCAATAAAGAAAAATTTCCAAATACATTCTATAGGATCAGCAAGCACTACCCTGTTACCAAAAACCAGGCAAAGACACTATTTAAAAACAAAAAACAAAAAGAAAAACAAAACAAAACAAAAAAAACAACTATAGGTCAATATCCCTGATGAACACAAATGCAAAAATCCTCAGAAAAAAATTAGCAAATCACATTCAACAATACATTAAAAGGATCTTTCACCATGATCAAGTATGATTTATTCTGTGGATGCAAGGATGCTTCAATTTCTGGAAATCAAAGTGATACAACATCTTAACAAAATCAAGGATAAAAATTATCTCAATTTGCAATCTCAATAGAAGTTTTTCATGATAAAAACTCTTCAAAGTGGATTCAGAGGAATATACCTCCATATAACAAAGGCCATATATGATAAGCCCATAGCAAACATCATACTACATTATGGAAGACTGGGAGCTTTTCCTCTAAGATCAGGACCAAGACAAGATATCCATTCTTATCTATCTTATTCAGTGTGGAAAAATTAGAAACAAAAGATAAATAGACTAAAATAGAAGTCCTAGCTGCAGCAATGAGATAAGAAATAAAAGCCATCCAACTGGTAAAGAAAAAGTAAACTGTCACTATTTGCAGATGACATGATACTATATATAGGAAACCTTAAAGACCCATGCAAAAAAGTATTAGAACTCATAATGAGGTAGCAAAAAGAAATCAAGAAAACAATTCTATTTATAATTGCACCAAAAAGGATAAAATACCTAGGAGTAAACTTAAGATGATGGGTGTACTATACCTGAAAACTAAAACACTGATGAAAAATTAAAGATGACACAAGTGAAAATATATTCTATGCTCATGGATTCAAAGAATCAATACTGTTAAAATTCCCGTACTATCCCAAGCAATCTAAGATTCAGTGCAACCAATATTGAAATACCAATAGTATTTTTTCGCAGAACAAGAACAAATGGGGACGTCTGGGTGGCTCAGTCAGTTAAGCATCTGCCTTCAGCTCAGGTCATGTTCCCAGGGTCCTGGGATCGAGTCCCACATAGGGCTCCCTGCTCAGCAGGGAGTCTGCTTCTCCCTCACCCTCTACTCTCTCTCTCATGAACTCTCTCTCTAATAAATAAATAAATAAAATATTAAACAAACAAAAAGAACTAGAACAAAAGGTACTAAACTTTGTATGAAACCACAAAAGACCCTGACCAGCCAAAGCAATCTTGAGAAAGAAGAACAAAGCTGGAGGTATCACAGTCTTAGATTTCAAGGTATACTATAAAACCTGTAGTAATCAGGGACGCCTGGGTGGCTCAGTTGGTTAAGCAGCTGCCTTAACCAACGTCCTGGGATCGAGTCCCACATCAGGCTCATTGCTCGGCGGAGAGCCTGCTTCTCCCTCTACCTCTGCCTGCCATTCTGTCTGCCTGTGCTCGCTCTCTCCCCGCTCTCTCTCTGATAAATAAATAAAATCTTTAAAAAATTCTAAAAAAAAAAAAACAAACAAACCTGTAGTAATCAAAATAATATGGTGCTGGCCCAAAAACAAACACACAGATAAATGGAACAAAATAGCCCAGAAATAAACCCATATGCATATGGTCAATTAATCTACAACAAAGGTGTCAAGAATATACAGTAGGGAAAAGGCAGTCTCTTCAATAAATGGTGCTAGAGAGATTGGACCATTATATGTAAAAGAATAAAACTAGACCGCTTTCTTATACCGTATACAAAAATAAACTCGAAATGGATGCACAACTTGAATGTGAGACCTGAAACCACCACAATCCTAGAAAAAAACATAGGTGGTAATATCTCTGACATGGGCTTTAGCAACATTTTGCTAGATGATGTCTCCTAAGGCAAAGGATACAAAAGCAAAAACTATTTGGACCACCCCAAAATAAAAAGCTTTTTGAACCATCAACAAAATGAAAAGGGAACCACCTGTATGAGAGAAGATATTTGCAAATAACATATCTAATAAGCGGTTGCTATCCAAAATATATAAAGAATTTATATAAGCCAACACCAGAAAAACAAATAATCTGATTAAAAAGTGGGCATAGGACCTGTATATACATTTTTCCAAAGAGGACCTACAGATGACAATTAGATACAGCAAAAGATGCTTAGCACATCATTAATCATCAGGGAAACGCAAATGAAAACCCCAATGATCTGTTACCTTGTGACAATTAGAATGGCTAGTATCAAAAAGAAAAGAAATAAATATTGGTGAGAATGTAGAGAAAAGAAACTCTCATGCACTGTTGGTGGGAATGTAAATTGCTGCAACCACTGTGGAAAACAGTATGGAGGTTCCTTCAAAAAAATTAAAAATACAAAATGCCATATGATCCAGTAATTCTACTACATTTACCCATAGAAAACAAAAACACTAATTCAAAAGGTATCTGCATCCTTAAGTTTATTGCAGCATTATTTCCAATAGCCAGGATATGGAAGCAACCTAAGTGTCCACTGATAGCTGAATGGATAAAGAAGATGTGGTATATATATACGAATATTAATTCAGCCACAGAAAAAGTGAGATCTTGCCATTTGTGGCAACATGGACAGACCTAGAAGGTATAAGTGCAATAGGTCAGAGAAAGACAAATGCCATATGATTTCACTTATGTGTAGAATCTAAAAAACAAAACCTATAAAGGAACAAACAAACAAGCTGAAACAGCTCCATAAATTCAGAGAATATACTGGTTGAGAGAGGTGATAAGGGTGAAGGGAATGGGCAGAATAAAAGAAGCACAGTGAGAGGTCCTGGCTTCCAGTTATGGAATGAGTAAGTCATGGTGATCAAAAGCACAGCAAGGGGATATAATCAGTGGTATTGTAATAGTGCTGTATGGTGACAGATGGTAGCTACCCTTGTAAGGAGCACAGTACAGAGCTATGGAATAACTGTGCTGTACATCCGAACCTAATGTAACAGGGTGTGTCAGCTATACTTAAAAATATACATACATACATACAAACATACATACATACATAAAATGGACATTTATTGATGAAGCCTTTGCCATTACACAGAATAATGGATGTCTATCACTTTCTCACTGGTGTTCACCAGCAACCTATTTCAAGTAAGTTTAGTTGAAGAGTTCTAAAACAAGGCCACTTTTATTATAGAATCGAAAATTGCTACTGGTATGCAGAAGACTATCACTTACATTTTGACTCTTTAAAAGTCATATATATGCCTATTGTTGTCATGCAAAGGATGCTGTATTAGGGAAACATGGAATCCTATGCTAAAAAAGAAAGCCTGGCAGATCTCGACAACAGAAGACCCAGGTCAGAGAAAGTTATCCATATGGCTCGTCTCACATTCTCTGCGGTCTTTCTAGGAACAAAGAGGTGCTTGCAGAAAACTTTTTCATGCAATCTTTTTGGAAGAAAGTTGTTCTTTTAAATAAACAAAGGTATTTTCAACTTTTTCTCTTTGATGGGGTATTTTTTAATGATACAAATTATAGAATTAGATAAAATTGCTGAAAGCCCCAGGACTATACTGGCAAAGAGAACAAAGATGACAGAACAGACTTCAATTGACCGTAACGAAACAGACGACTGCAGAATACTTACTGGTTTCATTTCTGAGCTTGAAAAAAGTAACTACCTCAAGCAAAAGAACGTGATTTAGAGAGATGAAAGACATCTCTACAGGGAAAAAGAAAGAATGTTCTATTAGATTTTTAAAAGGACTTAGGAAACTAGGAGAGACAAGCTAAATGGTTAAAATTGACTTAGAAAAACTGCAAAATGTTTTGATTTTGCAGAGCATTTTAGCACTCAAACTTGCAGAACTTGACTGGTTCACTATTTTATTTAATAATTGAAAATGCTCACAAACGGCATTAGAATCAATGATTTATTTTTTACAATTTTAATGATGAATGCAAACTTAGGAGAAAGAGAACACTTAAATAGTTCTATCTGCCTCCCAAAAGGAAAGAAGCAAATATTGTACGCTTTATTCTAATAATTTTTTTTAAAAGCATGAAATTTTTTTTAAAAAAAATCAAATAATATTTAGGATATGTAATCAAGTTTATAATTTAAAGGAACTGTGTGCTCCATCTCATGGATATAATTAGTGTCAAATTCTAGTGTGGCTACTTCTAAGTTATGTGGTCTTGGCCAAATTATTCACCTTCCTGCACCTTGGTTTTCTCATATATAAAGTGGGTCGAAGAATTCATTCCTCATAGAATTACGATAAGGATTTAATGAGATAGTGGATAGGAAGGGCCTAAAAGAGAGTGTGGAATATAATTAAGGGGTTTATCATTGTAATAATTCTTCTTTATCACCATTATGATTATTAATCTTTTGACAACACGGATAACCATCTCTTAATTTATTTCTTTAGCTTGAATTTTTATATAGTTTTTAAAATGGGATATTACTAAGTAGTATTCTTTTCCCCCTAAATTAAGCATTTTCCCTAAGTTAAATATTCTCTTATTTCTCTGCAGAAGACCACTTAGAAAGAGACTCTTCTATTGTGAATTATTAGATTCCTGTTGTTTAACTCATGCACAGAATACTGCTATTTAAATACTAGCTGACCTAACAAGGTTAGACAGAATATAAGAAAGGAATGGTCAGTTTGTCATTATGGATGATAGATTGATGACATCTGAATTTTTTGTGAGATTTTCAGGAATCTGAACTTTCTGAAAAATCTGTACGTTGTACACACACACATAAACAGTCTTATCAATCCTGCTCACATTTTTGTCAGAGTCCCCACACGGGTAAGACTCAAGGTGCAAAGAGTTTGTAACATATACTACTGGATCCTTACAACATATACTCATCCCACAACATCAAACCAGAGAGCTGAAGCTAAGAATACTCATCCCAGTCAAAAAATTCACCATTCTGCCAAGAGAACAAATACTCTTAGCCACATTACCACTTCCAGTTCTAATATCAAACCAAGAATTCCTTTACTTTTTCCATGTTATGTTCACCCATGATGAACATATAAGAAACCTGCTTCTCTGAAAGGTTTAGGAAGTGACTTACCCATACAGAAGCCTTGCTAGGGCCCAAAGGATTCCTGGCACAATAAGTTATCACTTTTATAAGCATCCTTCTGCTTACCACAAGCTGGAAAGCCGCATTGTGGCAACCTTCTCCTGAAGCTCACCTTTTTGGTGACTACTAGAGGGAGGATGACCAGCCGAGCGGGCAGAGTCACATCTTTGCCCCTGGGCTGCAGGGGCATGAGATGTGGCTCTTCATTTCTATGCTGTTCAAAGCGTGCACATCTATCCCACTAGCCAGTACGAGGTCCTGCCTAGGAAAGGCATGGAGGATTCCAGAGGCTTTTCCCAGGAAGAAGACCTGAGTCTGGATTGCCGTTAAACATCCTCTTTAACTCTCCAGGGCTGAGTTTTAGGTATTCTAATTTATTCTGGGAAAAATTTCACTTTATAGAAATAACCCAAAGGGCTGACAGATGTACCTAATGATCATGGTGGTTGCCCCCTGGTAAAGTTGGAATGTCAGAACTCGGGCTTGTATGTAGCAAAAGCAGCTTTGCATCAACCTCTATTGGATCTGAAGCGTGTGTGGGTTTCCGACCACACCGATCCCACTTGGGGAAGCATGTAATCCTGGGCACATTGTGTATCAATGGGAATAAGTGACATAATATATTATTTATAAAATTAGGGTCTGTTTCTCTGCTTTTATTAGAACTCAGAGACCCTGAGTTGTGTGAATTAAATCATCTTTAGGCTCTCTAAGAAGGCTGGCCACGTGTCGTGCTGAATGCTGAATCTATGTTCTGGTGACTTTATGGGTCACTTCTGTTATATACTAGAAAACTCCAGAAGAACTGAATTGTTGCGTCCTTCATGGAAATCTACAGTGGTTTCTATGAGTCAGTGTGTGGGGAAAGGAAGGGAAAATAATTCTATTGGGTAACCTTATAAAATACTTAAAGCTCTTTAATTTAAAAGATATTTAGAGAGTATGACTGTGCTAAGATTTAGGGGGTTGTAAAAGAAAAAAACAACAAAAAACAAAACAAAACAAAAACCTAACAAAACAAAAAAAAAACTGAAAACAAAGTCTCAAATGACAAACTAAGCAAAATAAGATTCCTACCTCTTGAGCTCATCTTTTACGGCTGAAACTGGCATATCCACAAATAATTAATAACAGTTTTATCACTTATTGCACACTTCATAAGTACCAGGCTCTGTGTTATGTGTTTTACATCTTAAACAAATGTAATTCTTAAAATAGCCCAATGAGCTAGATGCTGTTATTACTGCTATTTATAGATAAGGAAAGAGAAAGAGGAGGGATCCATAGCTTGTAGCTTGTTCAAAGTCACAGAACTGGTAAGCAGTGGAGCTATAATTCAAACCTGGGCTGTCTGCTCAAACAGTCAAGCTATTTACAACTTCTCCAATTAAAGTGTGAGTGAGTACTATAATTAAGCTCTTATAAACAAGGGAAATAGAAGAGGTAGAATAGGCACTGGATTTTGAAAAATAAGTAAGACACTGACAGTAGCGCATTAGGGAAAAGAACATTCTAAGCAGAGGTGACAGCTGGGAGGGGTTGCAGGGCATGGCTGAAGAGATGGCAATGCCAAGTGCTGGGGTGAGAAAGACGGTCCAGGTAGGCTGTGTTTATCTAGACCGTGAAGATCCTGAGTGGTTCCAGAGTGAAGAAATATGGTCCCTTTCTCCTCCCCTCTTTTGAAATGTAATAGATTATGCTAATGAGCAAGCTTTTGCAGAGGGAAATGGCAGAAGGACACTTGCAGGGACTCAGAAGAAAGAAAGGGTGTTTGATGGGCAAATGGGGAGTCAAGGGACTCACCCTTGGCTCTGGCCCCTGCTTCCTTTCCAAGTCTCCCAAGGGAGGAGAGGTTGACCTTGTGGTACAACGGCGGTACTCTACCGCGGCAAACAGTTTGGGAAACCAGCTTTGACCAACTGATAGAGTATTTCTGAGGTGATATTTAGAAGGTTCTTGGGCTGAATTCAGGCTCAGGTAGGTTTTAATCACTTGGCAATGTCTGCCATGGGGCAGAATAGGACATGCTCACATGAGCACAGCAAATGTGTTATCTCTGTTCTGGATGACGGCTACAGCATGAAACCTTCCTTTCTGCTCAAAAGTCTACGTTCTGTGAAGACCAGCCATCCACGACCTTTGAGTCTGCACATAGTACTCTTAAAAAAGGCCATATTTGTTTAATTGTACTCTGTCCTTTTTCATTGCTTACAGTTCTAAACACATTTCTGATTTGTTTCAGAGAAAGGGAACTTGTTTAAATGATCCAGCAATGAGCATTCTGAAGACAAAAAATTAAATGGTATGAGATGTGCTATCGAGGAACACTGACCTTTTTTGCTCCTTGTTCTTCTTCCACACCATCTCCTATAACGACGTACACCACTTTTCTTCCAAACCTTTGAATTATCCTCTCAAAACAGCTTTCCTTTCCTAATACATAAAAATAAATTATAAAAGTGTAAAGTTTGGATAACTCAGTGCTATAGCGCTTGAACTTTTTATACAAAATACTTCCTTTATGCTTCTGATTCAACTCTATCCTACTTGTACAAACTGGAAAAGAGTGCTTACAGATGCCATTGGGTAGAATGTGGAACAACAAGGTAAATTACAAATTGTAAATTATCCATGTGGTGACTTGTCCCTTGGAAATGATCAATTTTATTTTTTATTTTTTAAAGATTATTTTTTATTTATTTTTGCGAGGGAGAGAGAGAGAGAGCATGTGTATGTGAGCATGAGCAGGGGGGTTGGGGGGTAGGGGGGACAGGGGGAGAAGCAGGCTTCCTGCTGAGCAGAGAGTCTGCTTTGGGTCTCCATCCCAGGACCCTGGGATCATGACCTGAGCTGAAGGCAGATGCTTAACTAACTGAGCCACCGAGAAATTGTCAATTTTAATATTTTTTTCCCAAGGGCTCATTTATTAAAAAGTGGGATCTAGTCGATCATAGTATAGCATTTGGGAAAAAAATAATGTTTTGCAGCAGTACTTTTTTTTCCTACCAGCTGAGACTTAATGAAGGTATGCAATTCTGGCAACCTCCCTGAACTTTATTTAAAAAATGTTTCACGGTATACCAAACTCTGAAAATAATATCTGATCCCACATCTATTGGGAAGGATGAAAGAAACTGACTGGTTTTGTTATAGCAGGAGAAATCAAACAATGGAATCTCTTTATTCATTTGTTTTCCAGTTGGGAGTCTATCTGAATGAAAGACCACTGCCCCCAGCCCCCGCCAAACCTAATGTGTTTACTTGAAATCTTTTGGTAAAACTGTTTCTGAAATAAATGTCAGATAATTTGGGGCACTGCGGAAAGATTAACACCTGCCCTACCCAGGCATCTAATGTCCAGTAAAGCACCTTCCTAGAGGAAAAACGGGATAGAGGTAACAGAATACCTTTATCTAATCTTTCCCAAGTCAAGACTTGGTTTGGGCTCTCTGGGGGCCCATCCCTACAGTTAACACAGCCACTGTTGCTCCTTTAGAGAAGAAACTGCTGTTCCAAGTCCTGGGCTGCCAACAGGACCATTTTAATGGACAATGGGATAGTTTATAGTTTTCAAATGTAAATGACTGAGCAGGCCGCATCTCTTTCAAATAAGGATCAGATATACTCATGAACAAATTGCTTGTTTGCTTAAACAAATGTATGCTTTATATTTGTATTTTGCACTAAAATCTCTGGTTTGCATCTGACAGAATGAAATCTGGCTAGCCTTATTCAAAGGATGTAATTTCAATGCTTCTTTAGTTGCCCACTAAACTGTGAAATATTAAATCACTTTAAGAAACAAATACAAAGGGTAGTTTCCACTGCAAAAATATACAATCAAAAATTCAGATGTCATGAAAGTTTTTTCCTCCTTAGAGGGAAATGTTTATGTTTTTGCCAAGTTTCCCTTTCATGGGAAAAGGAAGGTAAACTCAATGTTATTTAAAGGTGAGGCTGTGGTAGACAAAAAAATTTCTCACCTATATCCTATCTCACCTATATCCTATAGGCTTCACTGTAAAGTCTGAGTCACATAGATTCTTCCATAATAAAGACTGAGAAACTGAAGCTGACTTTTAGAAGCTAATGAGAGATCCTACACGAAATTTTCATTTTGATGAATCCATTTTATCTGGAAGAACATCATAGCCCTGCTAACAACGAGATACCAGTTATCTCCTTCAATTACTGCCACTTGCCTAATAGGAAGGTTCCTGGATTTTCTGCATCGACTCCCAAATTATAGCTCATTTGATAGCAAAATTAGCAAAACTATAGGGGTTTCAATCTGTACTTTTCTTATTCTTATTTTTTATTTTTGAGAGCAAGAGAGTACGTGCCTGGCGGGGGTGCAAAGGAGAAGAAGAGGGAAAGAGAGAATCTTAAACAGGCTCCATGCCTGGCCCAGAGCCCAATATGGGGCTTGATCCTGGGACATTGGGGTCACGACCTGAGCCAAAATCGAGTCGGACACTTAACTGATTGAGCCACCACCAAGGTGCCCCATTTACTTTTCTTCTTAAAAATACCACAGAAAAGTGGTTCTACCTCTGGTTTTGAGGTAATTTCTACCACCTTTTTTAATCCTCATTTTTAATTCTGTATTGATAAAAATTAAAGTTCAGTATCATAAAATACCCATTAAAATACCTATTATACACTTGTTATAATTTTCTATTATCCAAATATTTTCAAATTATTTAAATTTTTTGGGATTAAAGTTCAATGCTCATGACGCGTAATACACTACTTGTTCTTTCCTTCTGGGGCGTTAAGCACTATCCTTTCCATTCTATAAACATTTTTGGAAATTGTTCTTTCATGGGCTGATAAATGTTTACCATGGACTCCTGTTTATAAAACACAATATGATTCCTCTTTATTGTTATGGATAACATAAATATCTGACTTAATGTAAACAGTTATTTTTACGGACTTGAGAACATATAAAATCTGGTTATATTGATTGGGCTACCAGTAATTCTATTTGGAACATTCTTTTCTCTTAGTCTCTTTTCTTTTCTTTTTAAAAAATTTTATTTATTTATTTGAGAGAGAGAGAGAAGCGTCGGGGAGGATCAGAGGGAGAAGCCAACTCCCATTCAGCAGGACTCTATCCCAGGACTCTAGGATCATGACCTGAGCCAAAAAAAAAGGCAAACACTTAACTTACTGAGCCACCCAGGTGTCCCTTTCCTTTCTAAATATTTTCTAGCATTCTGTTCTTAGTGCTTTTCAGGAGGCATCAGTCATTTTCCAACTCCAGCTATTTCCAACTTGACAGGGCTATGTGAATATCAGAGGGTCTTCACACTCAACATTGATAGAATCTCTTATCTTTCCCATGACACCTGATTTTCCCCATCAGTTAAATGTGGCAGTACTGACCCAGTATTTAAGTAAAACCTCTGTGTCAATCTTCTTCAGAATAAACAACCGTTTACTCATCCATTTTATTGAACAGACATTTACTGAGCACCTAGTATGTGCTGGGCACTATAGCCACAATGATGAGCAACACAGACAGAATCAGTTATCAAGGATATTACAGTTTGATAGGAAAGTCAGACTATGAACAAATAATTATAAAAGTAATTCTTTAGCAAATATTTAGTAAATGCTTTAAAAAAAAGTACTAAAAGTATACAAGTGTAGTTAGATGGAAACTAGAATTTTATTTTTGCCCTTTTTTCTTTATAGAATTGAGCAGCCAGAAACAATCTTCTTCCCACCTACTAGGATCCTCATCCCCCTTCCCCAGGACTCACTAAAATAATATCTCATTAGGGTGATAAACAAAGCCACATACGTCTAGACCTAAGTCTCTACCTTTCCAGCTTCAGCTTCGATGACCCAGGATCTTTCAGTCCTTTAGCAGGGAACATGTTTTAATGTCTCTGTCCCTTTGTTCTCACTAGCCCATCTGCCTATTAACTCTTTATTTTTTTTTTTTAAAGATTTTATTTATTTATTTGACTGAGAGAGATCACAAGTAGGCAGAGAAGCAGGCTGAGAGAGAGGAGGAAGCAGGTTCCCTGCTGAGCAGAGAGCCTGATGTGGGGCTCGATCCCAGGACCCTGGGGTCATGGCCTGAGCCGAAGGCAGAGGCTTTAACCCACTGAGCCACCCAGGCGCCCCTGCCTATTAACTCTTATGTATACCTCTATACCCAGCTCAAATACCATTTTTTCCTTTTAGTGTTCACTTTATGCTTTCTGCCTCCTCCTGGGTGGGAATGAATGTTTCCTCGTTCAAGAGCATATTCAGGCATTTAGTGGTAGAGAGCTCCCTAGGTTACAGAAAGGAGTCTGGACCCTGGAATCAGACCTAGCTTGACCCTTACCTTTACCAGCTGTTAACTTGGACAATTAAGTCTCTGATATTTAGTGTCCTCATTTGTAAAATGTAAAGGTTATAAAGATTGATTTTAGTATGTAAAATGCTTAGTATAGTTGTGGACATCTGCTAAATATGTGATAACTGCTCATTTACATACTTCTTTGTCATATTACAGTTATTTAGATGTCTGCTTCTCCCACTAGATGGTGAATCAAATTTCACACTAGTCATCTTTCTCCAACTATGATTACTTCTTTCAAACACTTAATTTTTTTGGTATCCCTGTAACAAAAATGAGAACTTGATTGTTTATACATGTTGAATTAAAATAAAGCAAAAAAAAAAAATAAAAAGATGGTTCCAGTGATAGTAATTTAAAGAAAGCTATTAGAATTGTTTCAGTTATACTTTGTAAATCTCCATATTATTATTTGTTTTAGCTTATTAGATATTTTTGGTGATGTTATCTAAAACACAAATAAGGTAATAATCCAGAACTGATGCTCAAGTGAGAGTGGCTAAAATGCATAGGCCTTTTTTTTTTTTTTTTTTTAAGATTTTATTTATTTTAGAGAGAGAAAACGTGAGAGGGGAGAGGTAGGAGGGAGAGCAGACTCCCTGCAGAGCAGGGAGCCCAATGTGGGACCCAGTCCTGGGACTCCAGGACCATGACCTGAGCCGAAGGCAGTTGCTTAACCGACGGAGCCACCCAGGCGCCCTAAAATGCATAGGTCTTAATGTTAACCAGTAGAGTAATATTTTTTGAATTAAGCTGCATGGCTTATGATTTATATTTCTTTTGATGTCTAAAGCCAATTCCAACAACAAAATTACACTGTCCCTCTAGTTTTCTGACGCCTAGTATAATGAAAAATGTCCCATTTTTGTTTTACACATTCACTTCTACTTGCCTGAAGAGAAAGAGTCAGGTATAAAACAAAACGAAAGCAGCTCACCTATTTTTGTTGCACTGTAAATATTTTCTATTGGAAATACAATCCCTAATCCATATAACAGAACTTTCGCCAACGCTGGGATAAGTTGAGTAGTTGTGACTAAAATATTCACACAATTCGTCCTGCGAGAACCAAAAAGAAAAAAAAAAAAAGAAAGAAAAGAAAACTGATGAAAAATGAATCTCCAAAATGAACAAATATGAGGAAAGGCTGTTTTCCAGCAAAAGCATCATGGAGGGACTTGGGGACAGCCTACCGGGAGTGAATGAGCGTGAGTGCTTTCAGGGCCAGTGTCAACCAGGAGTCCGTCAGGGCTTCAATCTCGGCCCTCAGCTGTAGCCAGGCTTCCCTCTTGGCTGGACCAAGCAGGCCTGTGGATTTAAAAGCACATGAGTTCCTTTGTTATCAGTGTGTCTAGACAACTTTATAAATAATAAACATTTAATACTACTCATCCTCAAGCTTTATAGCATATCAGATAATTTTTCACATATTAGCATCCATTTGACACATATTTATTTAGTACTGTAGGAAACAACTGTTGATTTTGCATTCCTTGCATCCTGGTTATAGAAGTCATCTCCTCTTTTTGATGGGTCTGTTCCCACCATTCCTCAATCCTGGAGCCTGGATAGAGCCAACCCTACCCTTGGGCTCCCAGGGCAGGTGTATGATTGCAGCTTGGCCAGAGTGAATCAGTCTTGGAACTTTTCCTGAATCTACTGGGAAAGGTATTTTTCTACCCCGCCAAGGTGCTAAACTCACAGAATATAAACTTGAATCTGTCAATGGTCGGGCACCTATGTCACCTTACAGGAGGGACTGATCCACAAAAACTCCTACCCAAAGGGAAGCCTAGGCAGGAGATTCTGGATGTCATCTTTTTAAGCATGTGGATTTAGTCATGCTGGAAACCAAGACATCCCCAAACTTTTCATTATTAAGTCAACATATTCCCTTGTAAACTCAAGCTATTTTGAAACACAGTTGAATGAGCTTTACAGTCCATCTTAAGTGTTTTAGCCAAAGGTGGTTAATCCCACATCTCCTTGGAAGGACAAATGAGTATCAGAAAGGTCAAGAAACTGACTCTAGGTCCCCCACACTACAAAGTAATGGAGCCAGGACTAGATTAGGCTAGCCAGGGTGGCTGGTTCAAGTTCAATATTCCTGTCACTAAATCACAACCGAATAATCACGGGCCAGATGAAACCATTCTAAAAAAGCTATGACATTAAAAAAAACAAAAACAAAAAACATGATGTGTAAGTGTGTGTGGTACTTGGAGAATTTTTCCTAGACTATCTCAATAACCTGGTAAGATACTGGGAGTAGTTACTTGCCTCCAACGTTATTTTTGTAGGTATTGTAGATCTCTTTTACCCGTCTGTAGCGGAAAGCCAATTTTCTCATCCAGTCTACGCCACCTCGCACACCGGTTGCCAAGCATAAATTAGCACTGGTGGCTGCAGCAGGAAAGCCATCTGTTCCAAAGTTATATGTGCTATTTAGATGCAAGAAAAGCCCAATGTTAACCAAACAGAAAGTTCATCTTCATTAGCTGAGCCATTAAACTATAAATTGGAGAAAATCACTTCACATTTCAACATGCTCACCTTAGGTCTTGCCCATTATCATCTGAAGACACATCATCTATATGAACTTGGTCACATTCCTAAAATGCAATTAAAATGAGACAGGTTCATTCTCGAGGAGCATCTTCTTTTTGTTGTTATTGTTTTTTTTTTGAACAATCACACACAACTGTTTAAGCCCCCCCCCCCAACTTAAATTGGACTATTGTTCCACAATGTCAATCAGTAGGGGTCAGTCTTGTGAAGTTGATATTTTTACCTACTCCAGCCCTCTTTTAACATAAAAAATGAGCAATGTCATTAAGGACTACCGTTATTCAGCTTCAGAGAACACATTTTTGTGTTCAGAAAGGAAAGTGATTGAAAACAATTAGCATATGTGCTCCATAAACCTCAGGTACCTGAAGACATCACGCTGCTCAAAGCGGATTCAGTCAGTGCCCAGGCATAACTGAAACCAGACATTTCAGTAAATGTAACATGCTAGAAAAATTAAACCTGATGCTAACTGCCAATGAAATTATGACCTCTGATTGCTGTTGAGCCACACACCAACAGAGCCTGAGGCCAGTGGGCTGAGGAGCCCAGACGAAAAAATCTGTTACTGGTTTGCCATTGATTTGAGAGATGTGAGTTTTATTCTTTGTGTGTGTGTATGTGTGTATGTGTGTAGGAGGAAGAAAGCATGGGAGGCTTCAAAACCCAAATAAAAACAATCAAACCATGCAGTGTTTTTTACTTTTTTTCTTTAACTGTTTCACTATTATATATTCCTTTTAAGTGTTGGATTTATGGATTTATTATAGAATGAAGTTGTGGGAACAGACCCGATTTTTAAATCCCCAAACCACGTGTAAACTGTTCAGGAGAGGAAGCTGTGATTTTGGAATACAGCTCTGCGAGACTGAGCTGATGATTATGCACCTGTTTGCATATGAGCACCCCAACATCCCACCGTGATATCCCACAGCTGTGTAAGGAGCAGACAGGTAAACAGTTGTTGAACGAATGACAGCATACTAATCTGGAGACACACAACTAGGTCTCCCACCGATAGACAAGGCACCCATACGTGGTGTGCTTTAATATTTCAGTCATGATTTATTACAGACAGGCTCCAAACACCCCAGAGCCCTTCATCGTACTTATTTTTGTTAAAAGTTTGAATTTAAAAATATTATTAAAAGATGTCCAGGTATGTACACTGTATTTTAAAAGTTTCTCTTGACTAAAGTGCTGGTTGTATTTCCTGTATAATTTTGTAAAATCTAGTCTATTTGTCTAGTGCTCAACATACAATTTGTAAAAGAGACAACAGACATAAAGCACGACAGTAATACAAGGTGTATTTTTATGTTGCGGGTTCCTTCTGAACAAATTTTTTTCTCTCCACGGATTTGTGAGGAAGGGAGCAAGAGATAGAAGGGGAAAGAAACTCAAACCAGCTGTTGCTTAACAGAATTAAAATCATGACCCCCCAACCTCTTCTCTAAAGCATCTACTTTCCAGGCAACCGCCTCCCAGCAAGCAGCAAGTTCCAAGGAGGAAAAGACTTTGACCTTGTAACCCTCCCCTGCTCTCCTGAGGTCCATAACCTCAGATAAGAAAGAGGAAAAGCCAGTCTAGGAGGCCGCACATGTGGGCTATGAATTTAACGTTTTAAAAAACAGGTCATTCCTGGAAAACATGTTGGAGGACTTCTCAGAGTTATTAATTTAATCACACTTCAAAAGATGAATGATAGTTGTGTTTCCTCAACAAGGTACTTATCCCAGGTTTAAACAGTGACTAAATCATGTGTAGACACTTCTGCCACTTATCCAGTCCGAAATACATTTTTGATGTTGTTGATAAACAACTCTTCCGGGGGGCATGGTGAGTGTACAAAACAGATGAGAAAACCAAGACAAACCCAAAAAAGTGTACTGCAAACCACCGCCCCCAAACAAAGACAAAAACAAAAACAGAGAAACTCAAAAAGCCAGAGCGCCACCATGGAAATTTTCTCTCTTTGGGGAGAACCAGGAGGTGGAAAGTGAGGAAGTCCAAGAGGAAAAGCTATGTTAAAAAAGGGTTTAATTCAATGAATCACACCAAAGCTGACTTACAAGTTACTCAGTTAACTCTAGGGGTGGGGAGAATTCCTTGGGAAGGCAGGGTGTTAAGAGGCTTTTCTTAAATGAATGCAGTTGTAAATCTCCATGACTAACAGAGAAGCCAGTTATCTTCCAGTGCTGTTAATGACTCCATTGTTGCTATTGTCCTCTCACATCCTGTATTTGTTTTCTCCCAGAGCTTTATCCAAGTCTTTTTGTTCCCAGGGCTGAGGCCCTCCTTTGAAGGATGGTTCAGGATCCCGGTTAGCTCTAATTGAGTGTCAACAACTTTGAGCTTCTACCTGCAGACTCCACTCACTTCTTAGAGATCGGATCAACTCTGGTGTGTTGGCAACAAAGAAATTGTCATTCTTCATCAGGAGAGGTGTTTTGTAGAACGATTTTCAGGAAAATAGATGCAGCCATCGGGAGCCTTTTTTAAAGGGCCTAATTAGCACCCCAGGAATAGAAAGTTTAGAAACCATGAAAATGTCCAAGTACAATATGTTTTCAGAACTGTCCGTGTCATTTAATGACAGAAAACTATTATGCTACACAAACTTTTGGTAGATAAGATACATACTAAAGGTCCATTCACTGAGTCTTGGTGTGAGCTTCTACATCTTGGTGAAACTGTCCCAGGAAATAGGTTTTATTTTGATGAGAAACTATATTACTATCTTGATGTTTGCCTATTAACATTTTTAATTCCTCAAAGAACAGAGAATATGAAAATACAGAAGTATCTCGATACATGTGGAATGTATAAACCTTTCTAAGAAGTGCATCTACTCTCAAATTAGAAACTGCAGTTCCCCGCATCCTGATCTGAAATTCTTTATCCGCTGGGATGAGTCTCTCCTCCCCCACTTTTCTTCGGAAACTATCTTTCACTCGTCCTCTTGAGAGTCTAATTTTAGGTTTTCATGTTTGCTTTCGGGACTTTGTTGTTTTAGTGTCTAAATCTGTTTTAAACTCAGAAAATCAGATAATTGAAGGAGGGGAGCGGGCGTTCTGGATTCACTGACACAACATGGCAAAATTTAAAGCCTCCTGGATGAATCCATAGACACAGATAACAAGAATGAAAGCTTTCCATATTTCTAGGCATCAAGACATAGCCCTAAAAACCCTATTTTACTGCTTAATAAACAGAGTTTAGAACATGTAGAATGCAATGGGAAAAGAAAGTTTTTCTTCCAAAAAGACTGAATATGTTGAAGACGTATTTTTGAAATAAACCACCAAAAAGTCCACGACAGGGTTTTTAAGGCACTGAAGTCATTACTGAGGCCAAGTCTTTGGCTAGCATTCCCATGTCTCAGGCCCACCACGGCCAGGTCAGCCAGTCTAGCAGGTTTTATGCATTAATATGCCCTGTTGAGATTGGAAATGCCCCAGGTAGCCCTGCTGTGTCTGGGGATCTGGCTGGGGTCCTCATCTGGGGAGGAAGTACTGCTTCTCAGGACGCCACACTCAACACACAACTGAGCTGGCTAATGGTTGCCTTAGCTTAGAAAAGTGGTCATTTATTCATTCACGTGTCCTCTTATTTATTAAGGGGCTACTATGTTCTGGATGCTAATGATGCAGCATTTAACAGACAAAAACCCTTACCATCTTGGAATTAACATTCTAGTCGGGCCAAACAAGAAAATATGCAAAATGTGTACTATGTTAGATGCTGATAACTGTTAAGGAGAAAAAAAAGAGCAGGCAAGGGAATGATGCAATGCTGTGTGAGGTCTGGGGAATGGCTCTGCAGGCCAAGGATCGAGCAGGTTCAAGGGTCCTGAGGCAGGAGAACCCTGTGTGCTGGAGGATGAAGTAGGAAGGAGGCACTAGGACGAGGATCAGCCATCAGCTGGGAAGAGTTATAAGGGCTCGCAGGTGATGGGAAGGTGCTACTGGAAGTAGCATCCAGTTTTCAGCCCCTGCCCTCAAGGCGCATACAGTTTAATCAGAAAGACAGAAGTTAATTAACTCCATGGGTGATAAATTACAATGGGAGTAGATGCTCCCAACTGCCTTGAGGAGCATTCAAAGGAACATCCTCTTGTTGAATGGCTGAATTCTATTTGGTCTAAAAGAGCTTCCAGGTCTGAAAAACTTCAATTGTGTTTTGCTAGATTGGGGAGGGACAGCACCGCCCACCGTTTATCCTCGGTGCTTTTGTGATGAAAGCAATCAAGAGATCAACAGCAGACTCAGACTGGAGATGGTTCACAGTCAGTGAAGCTGTGGTAACCGAAACAAAACATAGCTTTTTGATCCCAGACTGTGGACGCCAGACCGCGACTTATGGTGGTGGTGAGGAGGGGGTGGGGGAAGGTGGCAGTTGTTGGGCAAGCCGTCCTTCTCTCTAGGAAATAGCCCAGACTTCTTTCGCAGACATGCAGGGAACTCTATGGAGTTAGCAAGCAGGTCCCCTTCCCTTAGGGGCTGGTTTTTGTTACCCTCTTAGTTACAGATTTGAAATTTGCTACGGCAGCTGGCAAGGGATCAAGAGGCGGGAAAAAGTTGTTTTTTGATAATAGCTTTTCAACGGGAGGTCAAAATCAGCAACACTTTTGCATACAGAGCTCTGTATCAAGTCAGTGATGGAGAAATATATAATTAACATTTTTATTTCATCATTTTGCATATACACTCACATAACACAAATTCTCAGAAAGAGTCAGGGCCAGTGCTAGGCCAAGTAGTGATTATCCTTCACAAGGAGAATTTTACAATTAATTACCAAATTTAGATTACTGCTAAAGCAACTGGAGGTTGGCCTCTCCCTTTTCGGAAATCCTAAAGCACCAGGGATACAAGAGCTATTGACGGCACTTGATTAAATGTCCTGTTTTGGCACTTGGTATCCCTTGAGGAGGAATGACACTTGGTATACCTTGAGGAGTATATTCCTCCCTCCCCAAGGGGGTGGCAAACTACTCAATAAGTCATTTCTTACACTTCTGTGGAGATCTTGTGGAGGCAGGCACACAGTTTCTCTCCCTCACACATATTCCTCCTTCTTGTTGAGCTGAATTAGGGGCACCAATTTATGGTCAAAGTGGATTAGTATGTAATGGTATAACCCATTTCACAGATACAAAACATGAAGACTCAGGAAAGTTAAATAAGGTAAAGTGCCAAGACACTTTGCCTTTGACCCCTAACTCATGGTCTCTTCCCTCACCCATTTCACACGATGCCCACAACTGCCGCCATCTAGATCCTTTGTGGCTTGTGAGTCGTTTGGAGCCCAGGAGACATCAGGCACAAAACATATCCTCGCCTTGGCCTGCCCCCCTCCTGCTGTGCCCCAGTGTCTGTCACCACGGCCTTCTCTCCCAGCCTGGAGCTCAGATGGGAGTCCTCCATCCATCTCATAGTGGGCCCTCCAATGCCTGGCCCTTCAGAGGGAAATCATCCTGGAAGGAGAGCCACTGTGGGCACTGGGACTTTACCAGGGGTGGAGGGTACAGAGAACGACTGTGGGTGGTGAGAGCATAGGTGTTAGAATGACTTTCACATATCGCATCCTAAGGAGGAGGCTGGAGGCCCAGGAAGAAGGATCTGGCCAAGCAGATGGCAACAATCAGAGGCGCAGTGTTGAGCCCACAGGTGCAACACCTGTGTAGAGCCTCTGTTCCACATGACAGGATTCTATGATCATCTCACCCATAAACACCACAAACCAAATGACCAGAGGTTTACCTTCACCCGTCTTCCCTTTAGGTTCCAAGGCCTGTGCTTTGCAGAGGAGTAAAATAAATAAAATTAACCAGCTTTGGTTACTACTGGCCCTCCGCTAGTAGACATCTAAGCGCTTACGGGCTGGATCTCAAATGCTGACATGGATGGCTGGGGAAAATTGCCAGCACATGGAGCAGCTGAATACCAGCCGTGGTGTTGGGACTATGAAGAAAGCCACATGGGGTACGATCTCATAGCCATGCGGCAAAGGCACATTCCCTCTCAGAACTCTGGCTGCACTGTTATTCTGCCTTTTTGGTCCTTTCTGTCATTATTTTTGGCACTGCAACTCAAGCTGACCTTTTTCTGATCCATCATCATCTCTGGCCTTCCAGGGCCGGGCCACAGACATGTTCTTTTGGACCAAGCCCCAGGAATAACTCCGATTTTGTACAGGGGCTCATATGAAAAATATTAAGTTATGGCAGAATTTTTCTGCAAATATTTATTCTGCTTTGATACCATAGTGGTTGTACTTTTCCTCCAAGCCTTTCACTTGTGCCATAATTATGTAAAAAAACCCATACCATTCAAGTTAGTTTAGGAAAATTAATAAAAAGAATTAAGACAGTTACAATGGGGCTTATTATCTATGCCAAGCAGTGATGTAATCGCCAGCCTGTTCAGGAACTATACCTCTGTACACGACACTAGAAACATAAACTCCAAGTACACCTAAAGTCTTTGAATAAACAGAGACTCTAAGAAGACTTTGAGGTAGACTGCGTGTTATGAAAGGGAACAATATAAACATGTTACAAACACATCTTTGGAGAAGTTGAGTTACACAAGCCTAAATTCTGCCGACCGAGGCTCTACTCGCTCCGTTTTCCAAATTTACCATGAGGAAACTAACACCATACCACCAACTAATTGTTTCAATACCATCCTCTACAAAGTAAAAATGAAAGGAAAAAGAGAGTCACTAGAGAATGAGCTATTTTCATTGTGTCTGTGTATCAGTGTGCCCACGGAGACCAGCTGGAGCTGGCCGAAGCAGAGACAATGATCGGGGGTCCTCCGTCCCCTCCTGTCATCAAGCCATTATGTCTACTGTGCCCTCCTCCCCACTGAACAATATAGATACTCTCTCAGTACCTTAGACATCCACAAGTGACTAAAAAGAAGTTTTCCTCATATTTCCATACACGAAAATATTTAATTATACGGAGTACATAAGTATGTCTAGTACTTTAGAGACAAACACACAAATTGTCTGAATGCTTTGACTAGTGATCAGCAGTGCTTTAAAAAGAAAAAGGTTGGGGGAGGGATGAGCCCTCCCCCTGTGGGTCCTCTCACAGAAAGTCTAAATTATACAGATGGCCTTACAGGGTGACCAGTATTTGAGGGACAGAGGTCTAAGGGAGAGATTTTCAGAGTGGCTTTTGGAGATAGAACTCCTCACTGCCTCTATATTTTTACAATTTTTCTGGGAAAATAAGGTTAAATGGATCATCCTAGAGATCCTCTGTGATTCAGAAGTTGAGGGGGGAGGAGGTGGTCTAGAAACAAACCGACCTGATGGCAGAGATGTGAAGAATGCTGCTTCTAATTCACGGACAATTGGAATGAGTTTGTTAGTCTCTGTAGTGAAGAAATTCTGTCCATGAGTTAGTCACTTTGCAAAAGCCAGGTTTTTACTTGTACATTTCTTTCTATTACAGGGAGACTGTCCAGTCAATGTACTGTTCTTCTGCTTACTGGTGTGGAATAATATGATTGCAGTATGTTTTCTAAAGGTGTGTCAAAGCCCTCACTGCACTTTCAAACAGACACGCTGAAGACCTCACATGCTACTGTGCCCTTGTGTTTGCCATCCACGACTGGATGCGAGTCTGAGGCAAGGCCAAGTGCAAAGGGAGTGTGCCATTCGCAGCCCTGCAGCCCCACGCACGGCTGGCCAGGACCCATCATGCCTTGTGACCCTCCTGTTTCCCTTGCTTTCCCACGGCAACACTTTCTTGCAAAAGAAAAGGGTGCATGGCTAAGGCACAGGAGTCTTTGGAAATTGGCCTCATTCTGTTTGACAATTTCGGGAAATACAAGTTATTGAACTAGAACACACCTGGACAAGCGCATCTTTAAGTGCTCACTCTAGATTATCCACTCAGCACATCATAGGTGTCAATGTATAGTCTAAGTCAGTATCTACATATCTCTATTTGCTCTGACAGGCAGAGGACACAGCCATAGCAGCCAACGGGGGAAAAAGACAGAATTTCAAATCTCAGAAACCAGTAAGAGGCATTCTAACATCTGTTTTTGAGATTTGGTCATAAGGTGCAACTTGCAGAAATATACGTGGCTTTTAATTCCTGTGTCTTACTTACAAAAACAGTATTTTAATATATTTAATTTTACAATATCCTGTTGAGGTTATCAGAACAAGAGAGAGATTTTTACTAATATCATGTTTATGTTTGCTAGGAGACCTAGGTACTCGAATTTGAAACTCAAGATTTGAATTACGACAGCTTCAACAAAGGTTTAAGACATTAGCAATTTCAGTCTGATTCTGTTGAGAGGAATATTCGTAAAATATTTAGAGAATAAAATCTTTACTGAAAATACCTGAAGACGGCATATTAAAGCAAAAGATAAACAAAAGTGCTAAGTCATGTATTTGTACACAAAGTTATGATAACTACTTCAGATCACTACATAAAAATTTACAGGAAGCTCAAGCTTACTGTTAATAAAGAAAAAAGTTTCAAAGTTTTACATATTTTTGTATTAATTTCTTTTAAAGTCTTACAAATAAGATGTCATCATAATACCACTTTAGAACACTGCTCCAAGAATCCCAAAGGAATTACATGAAGACAGTTCCTTTTTAGTGAGTAAGTACAGTGTTAATAAATACGTCAACTTCACTCCGCTTGGAGTTCCTTCTTTCTACCATGAATACCTTCTTTACCCCATGATTAGATTAAATGTATTTGTTTTTATTCACACTCTCAACATTAGGATGAGAAAAAGAAAGAAATGAAAATAAAACAAGCTTTTTAAAAACAAAATAGACTTATTTAAAATTGCTCAATACCGAATTAATGGGTTAATTTAATTGGTAATTTTGGCATATATTACATGTGATCTAACGATATCAGCACATCATTTCTTTCCTTTTGAAAAAGTTAAGGGAGTATCTTCTATCTAAGGCCATAAAATCCATCTTTTATTGTTTAAGTTATGTTCAGTGCATTCTATACCCCTACATGGTATTATACACAAGAGGCATAAGCCCAAATATATAGCTTCATTTATGATCCAACTACTGTCAAAAGATAGGGCATTTTACAAGTTTGTGTAGGACCCTGTGAAAATGTTGCAGACCTTCAAAGACAAAATAAGGCAGTAGCATTAGTGGTTGATAATACGTCTAACTGCATTATACAATTTTATCCTAAAACTATTGTACATATTTATAATGGTACCATGTGATTTTTCATGTGTTAAAAGATTCAAGGCAGACTTAAGATACAAAATATTTCAAAACTTAAAAAAAACCAGCATGTATGTAATATAAATGTCATCCTTTTGAATGGTGAGTCAGAACTACTTTTAAGAATAAGCCTTTGATTTACTGCTGAACTGATTTCTCAGTGTTCAATGGGTTTGCTCATCGTTTGGCAAACATAATTTGTCATTGGCAACAGTGTTCTGTATGACTCTTGTGGCCTTTCTTTTAGATTTATTATTCCTGCTGAGAGCATCTACTGAAGAAGCATTTTTCATACTGACACCAACTCTCATCTTGCTGTGAATAATCACATTCTCATAAAAATCATGCTTTTTACTGCAACCTTGCTGCCAGAAACATGGAAAAATATTCCAACCAGGAGCCCTTTTATCCTTTTCTGCAATCATTTTCTTACAGCCCTCACTGCCATTTGAGGAAAATGAATCCCATATCAATTTATTCGCAAAGCGTTTACCTGAAGTTTTAATTTACACAGGATATTTCTGTTGTGATCACAAATAAAACAAGGAACTAAAGTTGTGATATTACATAGGTCATGTTTGAAGACAGTTTTTTCCCCCTGGAGAAATTTTTAATCTGAAATTAAATATCTGCAAGAAATACTAGTTCTAGTTTATCTCTATTCTATGCCTAACAGTTCATCTTCATTTAACTACAAACCACACCTCAATATAATTTTTAAAGAGATATTTGAAAGTCATTTTCTTTTTAGGTGACTCCTTTCTGCAAGGATGGGGAGTGAAATTTGAATTTAAAGGAGCTCATGTATTAATTTAACTTCTATCATACAGCCATATGATCCAACTACTGTCAAAAGATATGGCATTTTACAAGTTTGTGTAGGACCCTGTGAAAATGTTGCAGACCTTCAAAGACAAAATAAGGCAGTAGCATTAGTGGTTGATAATACGTCTAACTGCATTATACAATTTTATCCTAAAACTATTGTACATATTTACAATGGTACCATGTGATTTTTAATAGTAAAAAATCCTCAGTTTTCTATAAGAGAATGTGTAGCTCAGAATAATATCCTTAGTTAATAATTTGATGAAAAGGGGTGCCTGGGTGGCTCAGTGGGTTAGAGCCTCTGCCTTCAGCTCAGGTCATGATCCCAGGGTCCCGGGATGGAGCCCTGCATTGGGCTCTCTGCTCTGCGGGGAGCCTGCTTCCTCCTCTCTCTCTGCCTGCCTCTCTGCCTACTTGTGATCTCTGTCTGTCAAATAAATAAAATCTTTAAAAAAAATAATAAGTTGATGAAAATTCTGCAAGCTCATTTCTTCTGTTATTCCTGACTCTAGAAAGAAATATGCAGAACCAGATACAGGCACTTAAAAAAAGGGTTTTGTGAGCTACTGGAAGGTTCCGTGTCTCCTATCATATCAGCCCCTCATGAGGAAGTGAGGACTTCTGAAAGGGTACTTTCTTACTCAAAAAATTTTCTAAGTATTTTCATCTGAAATCTGCACCCCCAAATCATTCCCTTTGCATCTTCTTTTATAAGACAAAGACTTCAAATGAAAGTAAATTATTGGGGCGCCTGGGTGGCTCAGTGGGTTAAAGCCTCTGCCTTCAGCTCAGGTCATGATTCCAGGGTCCTGGGATCGAACCCCACATCAGGCTCTCTGCTCTGCAGGGAGCCTGCTTCCTCCTCTCTCTCTCTGTCTGCCTCTCTGCCTACTTGTGATCTCTGTCTGTCAAATAAATAAATAAATATATTGTTTAAAAACAGTAAACTATTTAAGCTCTATTATTTTGGTGTGAACTATTCTACCATAGATTTCCTCCCCTCTGGGAAGCTCTGGTGTGCCCCAAACCAGTGGGTGTCAATGGGGGTAGGGGAGAAGGAGTGGGTACCTGAAAGGAAAATTAGGGAAAAATTTCCTCCTTACTCATATTCTCACTCCCTAGCAACCCACCCCTTTTGCCATGAATATTTAAAATGACAGATAATCATGATTTGGTTGTTAATTATAAATTTGGTTGTTTATGTTATTTAGGAAAATACTATATTATACGTCACTAATAGAGGATTTATGTTACATATGTTATATGTTAACTGTGGAACTATAGGACACAAATTCTGTATTCTTTTATTCAGTTTGTCATGCATTCATATATGTCATTTATATACCAGGTACAAAGCACATTCATATATGTCATTTATATACCAGGTACAAAGCACATTCATATATGTCATTTATATACCAGGTACAAAGCACA
>NC_081559.1:136282136-136533537 GCF_022355385.1 Mustela nigripes
CAAAAAATAAATCAGATACAGATATCACCAGGAAGGTTGATGAATCTGACAGGGTTAAAGAGAGAGGGTACAAGTGAGTGTCACTGTAATTGTCTCTCAGGGAAGGAATTCTTACAAAGCTATGAGAGTGTCAAACTGAATTTATCCTGCTGCTAGTCCTTCTTTCAACCTTCCCCTTCAGATACATTTTTCTCAAAGTAGGTTTTGCTCTATCCAAATATAAAATTTCCAACATGGAGTGTAAGTGCCTCTTGGAAGCAGGCAATACATTTCGCTTTCTTTTCTGTCTCTGCCTTTTAACCAGATAGTGATCAATATGTACTTTGGAAAAATCAAGCTGGAACCAATATATTCTGAGGCAGCTGGGCATCCGAGGGCCTCTATGATGAGCCTTCGCCTTGCCTATCCGATGCCATGTCCGTCTGCATACCCCTCACATCCCACTGCACGCCTGTGTGCTTCTGCCAGGCTAGTCCTGGTAAGCGCGGCCTCCTCCACTCCCATTCACCAGACGATAGTTGTGTCTTATTTGCCGCCAGCCTGCCTGCCCTCTCCTTTCTCTCCTGTTCAAGAAAATTCCTCTGTTAACCTTGTGGTTGCCTTTTGTTTTTCCCTCCAACCCTTGATGTATGCTCTGGAACCCCCTGTCTGAAATAACAGTAGTGACAAATACTGAGAACCTACTGTGTGTTAGGCACAGTATTACATATGATTTCCATTCATCCCCCAAAAATACTTGCTGGATAAGGGAATGAAGACTGAAGCAGGTAAGCAACCCAGCAGATAATGAACTCTTTGAAGGAAGAGAGAACTTCTCATGGGTCTTTTTCTCCCTATTTATTTTCTAAACAGGACCCTACTTCTCTCTTGATGCAGGCCAAACACACAGATGGTACAGATCAGAATGAAACCCTTCTGATCATCAGACAGAACTGAGTTATGACAGAATTGAGGACCAAGCCAGAAGGGAAGTGATAATGTTGCTGCCTCAGGTCACAGAAGTGTTAGAAAGCAGTTTTAGGAGAAGACATTTATTTTGTCCGATCATAATACATACTCATGTAGAAAATTTATGCAAACCTAAAAAAGCATATAAAAGAAAGAAGCTTTAATCCCATCCTTCAGAAGTAACATTAAATTCACCCTTCCTGCCCTCCTACTGACTTAACTGTCCAAAGTTCCTCACAGTCTTCAAAAGACTTACACTGTCAGAGGGGGAGACATACCCAAAAAGCAGGTCGAACCAGACATGTGTTATAGCTACTGTCTCCTCCACTCAGCAATATGGACTTAAGATCTTTTTATATTAATCATTTGTGTTATCTTTTAAATTATTCTAATATTCCATGTTGTATATGTTTCATATTTCTTTCAACCAAACAATGGCTGGTCATTTCCAGTATTTTTTTTTTTTTTTTTCACTAACAGTGTTTGTAGGGCAACAACTATCAGTTCTCCTTATAATTCCTTTTTTTTTTTTTTAAGATTTTATTTATTTATTTGACAGAGAGAGACAGAGAGACACAGTGAGAGAGGGAACACAAGCAGGGGGAGTGGGAGAGGAGAGGCAAGCTTCCCGCTGAGCAGGGAGGCCGATGCAGGGCTCAATTCCAGGACCCTGGGATCATGGCCTGAGCCGGAGGCAGACACTTAACGACTGAGCCACCCAGGTGCCCCTCTCCTTATAATTCTATTTTAAGCATCTAAAATCCTATTTGGTGCATAGCATAGTCATTGTTTAATAAGTGTTTTAGTGGCCACTGTGACGGGTTTATGGCATTTACATATATCTTTAGGCAATATTATATTTTCCTCAACTGATATCACTCAGAGTGTTGTTCACGATACACCTTCTGCTTAGACCACTCTTCTCCAAAGCCCACCCCATGCAGCTCTGCAGGTCCCTGTTAATCCTTCAATAGTAGTTTGAGTGTCAACCTCACCTTTCTGCACATCCCCGCTCCATCTCCATGCCCCTCCTACTCTGTCTTCCACAATGCTAAGCTCCTTGAGAATGGGACTACCTTCATCTTGTTTGCCATTATCACTAAAAATAGTTCCACAAAATCCATTGATTTCTTGCCTCAACTTAAATATTAAGTCTTCCAATATTCTCTTAGATTTAAGGAGAGCCCCTCTTGTCGGTCTCCGTAAGGCCTTTGGCCAATGAGGAGTAACTTTTGCTTATGACCATTTTAGTAGGTACGTGATCATAAGTAGAATGAAATATTCAGGGACACCTGGGTGGCTCAGTGGGTAAAGCCTCTGCCTTCAGCTCAGGTCATGATCTCAGGGTCCTGGGATAGAGCCCCGCATCGGGCTCTCTGCTCAGCAGGGAACAAGCTTCTTTTCCTCTCTCTATGCTTGCCTCTCTACTTGTGACCTCTGTCTGTCAAATAAATAAATAAAGTCTTAAAAAAAAAAAGAAATAATCATTTTTGCCCTTTAGAATTCAAGTGATTTTTGTTACATTTTAAGACAAGTAAATGTTATAATTCCTACTTGAAAATGAGAAAATCTTCATATTTCACCATAACTCTCTCTACAGGTTCTTATTATGTACTTGCAAAACACTGTCTTTCAACTGTTAATTTTCCAAGCTACTGATTTCTTTTTGCTGGACTCATCTATCTTATCTCCCAAGTCCAGTAGGGTGGTGATATGTGTTTAAGATCAACAATTCCCACTAGCTGAAGAGATACCTTGGACATAAGAGCTCCCTTGAACTTTCTGACAGAATGCCAGAATGCCAATACCAGGAGATAAATCTTAGTCAATTATTTTTGAGGAGGCGAACAAATTTGCAAAATAATGAGGATGAAAACAGGATCCTCTCCCCTGCTCCGGACCCTCCACCTGTCCCACAAAGGAGTAGCACACAATTAAGAGCGAGAAGAATCCAGGATTTAGAAAGTGTTTCCTTAGAAATGCTGTTCGCATAGAGGCTCTATTGTAACTGCACTGAAATGGGAGAAGTCTCCTGAGACTGCAACTTAGACACATTTTGGGGAAGTTGAAGTCACAAGGTTTTCTCCGGAAATAGTCAATCTAAAAGAAAAGAAAAATTCCTTTCTGTACTAAGCAAACTTCCTATGAAGGTAACTGAGTAAAATCTGACTTTACAAAATAGTGACTCGCTCCCAGACTGAAGATTAGCGAGCACCTGTCAAAATCAAGACTTTAAATGAAAAGCCTGTCCTATGTGACACCAACAGGTCCGTTTCACAGGATTTTTAAGTAAACTGACAGCCAACCAGCCGGCTCTGGGAAAGGGGAAGTGGTACTTCTACTCAAGAGAGGATGGTACTCCTGTTTATTGACGGTGCTCCCCCCAGGGGGTCCTCACTGCTCCATGTCCCTGTGCCACCTCTGAGGCTTGTTGGGTTGACTGTGTGAAGGTCACACATGAGTCAGAAGCAAAGGCGGAACTCCAGTCTCTCCATTCCTGAAGCGTCCCCTCTTTCCTCAGACCCCCTTCCCCCACCCCCCTCCCCGCCTCTCCACCTTCAGAATAAAGAGACCATGCCCAAACCAGGAAGACCCTTTGTTTCAAGGGCAGCTTACCCATGACGGTGCTAGCGGGACCCCTCTTGCCTTACGGGAGTCATTCATTCCATTTTTCCAAATCAGGAATCTCCAACACATGCTTGGAGCCTGTGTTTCCAAATGAACATTTCACAGAGGGACCCCTGCTCCGAGATAACTTTGCTTTTTTATCCAGTACATTCCTTCCTGGGAAATCTTAACCGCTTTCAAGAGTGATGTCTTCCAGCTCAGTTCTCTTTTCCAAGCCTCAGACCTGTACGCGGTACTGTGTGTGGATTCCATCTGTCTGTCCAACCCATGCTTCAAGTCCAACACCTCAAAACTGAATTTGCCACCTTCCTTCCCAAGCCAACTAACTGTCCTGTGGTTTTATACCTGATTACTGGAGCCAGAAAGTAACCTTCTTGCTTCCCTACTCCCTATGTTGAATACATTCCCCACTTTTTCCAAACTAGTTTCTGAGCTTTCACATCTGGCCCCATACTCTGTTTCTGTAGGGAAACTGGTGATTTCTCATTTAGATTACCGACACCTTTGACCTCATGATGCAAAGCACATCCTTGGTCATGCTAAACATTCTTTAACGATCACAGTTCACCGTTGGCATTCATGTCAGCAGAGTCTACAGAGCCTTTCATGACTGGGTTCCGGTCCCCCTCTCTACCCTCTGACCTCACAACCGCCGCTGCCGCTCGTGCTCTGTGCTTCATACCTACTCAGCTGGGTTGCTAAACGCCATGCCCTCTTATGTCAAAGATCCCTTCTTGGGAAGCCATTTCTCTGACACTCACAGCCTTGCCACCCCCTCTCCCTCAACCTGAGTGACCCACCCTGCCTTTGGGACTCAACTGAATAATGTCCTTACATGTCCCCATCCCTGAGGAGATCATTCTGTGATATAACTGTGCTTTCACTTTTCTCTCTTCACAGAGCATCCAGGCTCCTTGAGGGCTGCAAATATATTTCATCTCTTCTCCTCTATGCCTCGTAGACTGTCCAGAACGGAGGAAGCATGTGTGCACTTACAGCACATCAGCTCTTTCTCTGTAATACAGAGGCTGCAAAAGCAACATTTCTGTCTATTCAACAGCAGGGATTTAAAACCACACATCTGTCCACCTGCTGACTGCCTGCCTCTCTGTTTATCTATCTACCACTGCTCTCCCAACTTGCTCAGAGCAGATTTTAGATTGTTTGAGTAGCTACCGTTCGGAAGACATGGCAAGAAGCAAAGCTTTCAAAAGGCTACATCAGAGAAAATGCCATTATTGGGCTCTGCTGTATGACCTCACGCTACTACCTCCTCTATGTTGCTGACGAGCAAGTGTCAGCTTGTAAGACACAGCTACCACGGTTTAGCGCAAGGAGAGCTGTGGCAGGAAACTCGTGCTTCGATCCCAGCTTTCCCAAAGTGGCTCTGGGCAAAAATCACTTCACTTCAATTTCCCACACAGATAAGCCAGAGATGCTGAGATGGAGTCCACAGGGCTGAGGGAGCATCAAAGTCAAAGCTTTCTGATGGATGAGAGGAGTTTCCCTAAGTCCTGCTGCCCTCCAGTCTTCCCTACTCGACCAGGGGTGGACCAACAGGCTGAGCCCAACAGTGCAGCCCCACTGTTGTGAGGGGGTGACCCCAAGGAGGGGCTGCTCTGTGTGGCCAGGAGACTCCACACCCAGCAAGGCTCTACTCCACACCCAGCAAGGCTCTGCTCCACACTGCGGGCTACCAGCAAGCTCCATGAGCCCTCCTTCAGAACACGGGGCCGGAATTGGACAAGGAACGGAAAACTTATCCACACAAGCAAAGACACACGTGTCTTCTTGACACGAAGCCAGCATCCTCATTTTCTATGAAGGAGCAGCACAGCATGATGGAAGCCAGATACAGTAGCTATTTAACTGCTAACAGTGAATCTCCTGTCATGGAACTGGGGGCAGTGTGTGTGTGTGTGTGTGTGTGTGTGTGTGTGTGTGTGTGTGGAACGAGCCGGAGAAGTACCGTGTGATGTGCCTGGAAGGAGTTGCATTTGCAAATTAAACACTGGCAGATGTTGCTGTTGCTTCTGGTGGGATTACTCTTGGAGTTCTACATGGAAATTTTGGCAGCACCCAGCTACGATCTCATTCCCTAACCCCTCGAGTCACCCCTCTTCTTCCTCTATAGCTCTACTGTCCAGGGTTCTTGACATGTAGAAGATACCCATAAGCAATAATAGCAGCTTAGACCCCATCAGCACTTCCTGTGGGACAGTGCTGGTTCTATGCCCTTAGCAGTACAGAAGCACTGAATCTTCTCATGGACCCTATGAGCCATGTACTATCATTATCCGATTTTACAAACAGTTAATTGAGGCACAGAGGCATTCCTCCATGAATGAGTGAATTCACGAGTTCAACTGCTGGTTTCTTAGCACTATAAGATAACAAACCACATAAATACTGGACTTTGAGTCAAGTTGGAATAGGTGAGTCATTGATTACAATTCAATCACTTGCTAATTATAAGAAATAGTAACTAAAGAAAAAAAATAAAACTTGCTGGGCAATTCATGGTAGTATTATAGCACTCCTCAGAAATAAGTCTTTTTTATTATAGACATTATTTTTGTAACATTTTTAATGTAGAAAATCTTTAATCTTTCTTTTCACATAAATACCCTTTTTGTTAAAACTTAACCTGGAACCATACTGTATGTGATTTTATATCACACTTCTTCCATGTATATTGTATTTTGGCATTAGAATTTTGAAAATAGGATTTTAAGAAAAGGCTATCAAAATGTAACATCTTAGACAATCTCAATTGTTTTTAAGGCTGTGATTAACCATTTACTTGTTAAAAGGTAACATGGGTTAAATTATAAAAGCAGGGATGCCGGGGCATCTGAGTGGCTCAGTTGGTGAGGCATCTGACTCTTGACTGTGGCTCAGATCATGACCTCAGGGTCTCTCCCTCTCCCTGCTCACCACCCACCAACCCCATGCTTACATGAGTGCTCTCTCTCAAATAAATAAATACAAAAGCAGGATTGCTCGTTATAGACTATCAATTTGAAAATTTTGGAAAACATTTAAGAAACAAGTAAGAGCCTTCTATGTACCAATTCCTGTGTTAGAAGCTTAGGATTCAGGGGGGCCAAGCCATTGTCTCTGCCCTTAAGGGCCTATCGAATAGGGAACAGAGAATAGGAGACAGAAAATCGTAATAATAGAGTGCTAAGGGTTGTTATACTGAGAACAGCCTCTTCTTACCACTGCCGAACTCCCAGCTGCCAGGCAGCACCTGGACCTGTCAACCCTCCCTTTCTTCTTACCTTGTGTTCTACATGCCATCCAACTTCTCTTCTACCCAAGAAATTCACTCTTGCTGTTGTTCTCTCTCCGTGCCATACCATGTATCTTTTCCTTTCTACTGAATCATTCCCACTGGCATCCAACATGCCTAAATATCTTACACTGAAAAACTACACAGTCTCCCTCGATCCTCTGATCCCCTGCACACACCACACACACCACCCCATCTCTTTGTATTCTATTCCTGTGGAAACTCTCAATCTTTCTTGTCTTTGCTCTGTCAACCCTCATGCTCTCTTCAAACCACGCTAATTGGGTTTCTGTCTTCCTGCTTCATGGAAATGGTCTTATCAGACTCATTAACCAAGATTCTTGCCAAATCCAACAGTCACTTCTCGGTTCTCAACTTGCTCAATATTGGTGATTTCACACAGTGCATCATTCCCTTGTTCCTGAAATGCTATTCTCTAGACTTCTGTGGCACCCCATACTTTCCCACCTACTTCACTACCTATTCCTTAACACTCTCTCTTGAAAGTTCTTTCTTGGTCTTACTTCTGCTTATTAAAGTGTCTAATACTCAATCTTTGGCCCTCTTCTCAACTGGTACTCTTTCCCATATAAGACACTTTTATGACTTCTAAAACTGTATCTCCAAATTTGCTTCTCTCCTTTGAGAGTCAATCCTATATATGTGTGTGTGTGTGTGTGTGTGTGTGTGTGTGTGTGTGTATAATCTCTTGACTTGGATGTTGAGTATGTATGCTCAATCCAGATACTTGAGTACAACTCCTTCCACACCCTCATCACCTCAAAACCACTCTTTCTCATCTCAGATAAACCACTCCCATCTAGTTGCTCAGGTCAAAACCAAGTGGTCATCCTCGACTCAGCTTTCTTTCTCCTCCCACCTTTGATCCTTTCCGTAAATCCTGCCAGTGCTTCCTCCAAGTTATACGGTACATCCTACAACTTCTAACCATGTCCAGGACTGCTACAATCTCAGCTCAAAGCTTCCTGGCTGGTTCAACAGTCTCCTAATTGGTTTCATTGGTTTCAGTTTTGCCTTATTCCCCAAATGATCATCAGACTGACCTTTTAAGACTATGAACACTGATCTATCATGGTCATGCTAAAAATTCTCCAATGGCTTCCTACTGAAATTAGAAAAACAATCCAACTTCTTCACTACAGTCTATGAGAACCTTCATGATCTGGACTTTATCACTGTCCCCCCATTCACTCTGTTGTAGCCACACAGATCTTGTTCATTTCTTGAAGGGGTGAACACACTTCCAATTTAGGGCCTTTGCACTTGCCATTCCCTTTTCAGAATGTTTTCTGTAGTTGCACCTGCTTCCCTCCCAACCTCCTGGTTTCTTCACAAATATCCTCTCCTCAGGGATACCATTTCCTGAACATCTCAGCTAAAGATGCCCCCTTTAGCTGATCCACTCTTATCCAGTTACTCTTTTTCTTTATAGCACTTATTTCTACAGGAAATGGCTTCATTTACATAGTTTTTATCTCCTTCTTCCCCTCCAGAGTGCAATTCCATGAGAATAACCTTGACTCAATCATCACTATATCCTCAGCATCTAGAACTGTGTCTGACACTTAATGGTTGCTTGGTAAGTATGTATTAACTATTGAATAAAGGACAGAAGCAACAAGATATAAAGAGATCACAAAATGCTGTGGTCACTTCAGTTTTGGAGCATCAAAGAGAAATGGCATTTGTAATCCCATCATCCAGACTGGCGACTTTTAATATATTTACCTTTGGTTATCTTTCAATGTCATATACATTAAAATAGGATCATATAGTATGATTTATTTTGTAGACTCATTTTTTAGCTCGAAGTTATATTATGGTAGCTTTTAAAAATATTTTTTTCCTCCAGTATTTTTAATATGCCATAATTTTTAAGAAAAAATTAATAAACTTTTATTTCTTAGAGAAGTAACAGATTCCCCCCAAAATGGACAGTGATTTTCCATATGCACCCTGGCTGCATGCATGCGTAACTTCCTGTACTATGGACATCTTACATCAGGGTGTTACATCTGAAATCATCAATGAACCTACACTGACATATCATCACTGCCCATAGTCCATTGTTTACAGTAGAGCTTACTCTTGGTGGTGTACATTCTATGGGTTTTGACAAATGCATAATGTTGTATATCCGCCACTGTAGCATCACACAGAATAGTTGCACTACCTAAAAATTCATCTGAGCTCCACCTATTAGCCCTTCCTCCCTCCAACCCATGGCAACCAACTTTTTTCTTTTTATGGTCTCCATAGTTTGGTCTCTTCTAAAATGTCCTATAGTTGGAATCATATGGTATGTAGCCTTTTCAGATAATAATGCTGTACATTTTAACATTACGTTTACACTGCATTATAGAGCCTACTTTTTAAACTTGAAATGGACCATGAATATTTTCTCTGTATTTAATGTAGTCTTAAAACAATTTTCAATGCAGAAGTATTATCATTTATTTCATTATTAATCTATTTTTGGATATTAAAAACATTTCTGTATTTAAGAGGTAGAAAAAAACCACGATGGGGAGATACAGAGTGGGGTGAGTAGACTCCTAGAAAGCACCAGTCCTGCATTAGAATCTGTCACTCAGTAGCTGTATGAGCTTAGGCAAGTTTTGGTTTAATCCCTCAAGCTTCACTAAGCTCCTCCATCAAATGGAGATAATGCCGGTGTTTCTATTAGAGAAACCTCAGGGTATGAAGTGGAATAATGTATGCAAAGCATTAGGACAAGTGGTCATTGAATGCCTATCACTACTGTATCAGTTATCTGTCTACAACTCTCCTTTCTTAGAATACAAGCTAAAAGTACAATTACCAAGCCAAATTAAAAAAAAAAAAAAATCAGCACATTAGGCTACTGAATACATATTATCAAACTGCTTTTCTGAAAACTTGTACCAATTTATATCCTTATCAGTAATGTACACAAGTTTTTATCTTACTGTACCGCAGACCATTTTACTGATTTAAAATCTTTGCTGATATAATGGGCAACAGGCCGAACACTTACTCTCTGGCATTTCTAATTACCAAAAAGTGAACCTTAACATTTTTCCTTCTTGTGTGTGGACGATTTGAATGTTTTTCTCTTGTGAATGATCTGTTCAACGTTCTTTGCTCATTTTTTCTATTGAGCTATTTCTTTCTTAGTTTATCTTACTGAGTTGACATATTAATTCATTATTTTATCAATTAAAACGTTTATCTTTTATTTAATGTTTTAAAAGATAGTATTTGTTTTCTACCCTGATTATAAAAGAAATAAGCATATTTTATAGAAAATTTGGAATATATAGAGAAGCACAAATAAAAGTAACTAACCCCCAAGTCGCAGATATAATCAATGTTAAAATTCTAGGCTATATCTTTCCATATATTTTTTTGTTCTTCCATTTATTTTGCATTCAATATGTATTTACTGAGTGCCTTCTATTGGGTCAGATCCTCTGCTAGAAAAATAGCTGTTTGTTGAATATATTATACATAGGACATGTAATTTTTTTAACAGAATTGACAGCAAACTGTATGTGTGGGTCTATTCCTCAAAACAGTACTTTTTAAAAATGAACATTTTTGGAAAAAAGTATATACAGCTTGAATGAATGGAATACTCATGTAACCAGTATCTGGGTCAAGAAACAAAACATTATCAGAATTTCATAATTCAGAAATGTTTATTATTGTAAACATTTGTCTTTATCTCTGATAAAAGTAAAAAGTCTAGATATAAAATGTGTGCAATTTTTTAGGCTCTTGAGGTTTATCATCAAACAGCTACCCAAAAATTTACTTCCTGTAAGCAATGTGAGATCTTTTTTTGATCTATCTATACTTTCTCTTTTATTCTTTTACATTTTAACTCTTTAATTGACTCATTTCTGCATATAAGTTGAATAACCGATTCCTTCACCATTTGTTGGCTTGGATTAATTTAAAACATACAAAAGTTTTCTAGAAGTTGGGGCTATGCCTGTGTGATCTTTTCTCCCCATAGTTAGTCCAATGCCACTGTAGGCCAACACAAATCTTCATATCACTGTAAAATTATAAAATATTTAATATTTGGTTGAGCTGGATGCTACTATTTTTTGTCAAAAACTTCTGGTTATTTTTTGCCTATTTATCCTTTCAAATGGACTTTAGGGACAATTTTACAAATTACTAGAACATGTTACAAAAAAGAAAAGGAAAGGAAGATACTTTTACTCAAATCTTCCTTTAGATCTCTCAGTAAGATGTCAAAGTTTTATTCATATATTTCTTACAAATCCTTCTTGCATAGGTTACTCCTTATTTTTCCTTTTTTGATTTTTTGTTTTGGTGTTACAGGGACTGCTGCTACTTTAAAATTACAATGAAAAGTTTTGCATGTCTGGCTATAGTAGAAGAAAGTTACAGATTTTTAAATTTAATTCTATAATCGTTCACTTTTTTGACGTGCATTATAAATTCTAAGACTATTCCAGTAGGTTCGCTTCAGTTTTCTATGTATATCAAATTTTCTGCAAAAAACAATCACTTCCATCACTTTCATTTTAATAGTTATAGCTCACATCTTATTTTGCCTCAAATTCCTAAAATAATGCTGAATAATAGTGCTGAGAGAGGGCATTTTAATTTTTTTCCTTTTGTAATGACAAACGTGCCTCTTTCATTGCTAAGTACAATGTTGGCTATCATGGTAGAGTTAGTATCTTTATTATGTTAAACAGTTACATATAGTTTGACTCCTAACTTTCTGATGAAATTCAGAATTAAAGAAGCCCTTGACTATATTTTTTTTGTTTCTCTTTCTTATTTTAGATAAAAGACGACATAATTTTGTAAGAAATGATGAAACAGGAAGAATACTTCAAATGACTCATTAGTAATAATAATAAAATATGGACATTGCTTCTTTTCAGCCACTAATTATATCATTAAATTCAGTATTCATTTATTATGTCTAATAATCATTCGTTACTTGAAAACTGTAGTTTGCCCTTTACACTGAGAGTTTTGTTGTTACTCTTGGCAACTAAAGAAATGGAGAAGGCCAAACAACTTACATTAAAACAGAGGAAGGCCAAGTCAACTCTATTGTCTTCCATGGGGAAGGAAGTAGGAATTGCTATTCTGAGATTACAGGTTAAGAATTCGATCTAGGGATGTCTGGGTGGCTCAGTTGGTTAAGCGGCTGCCTTCAGCTCAGGTCATGATCCCAGCGTCCTGGGATTGAGTCCCACAGCAGGCTCCTTGCTAGGCAGGGAGCCTGCTTCTCCCTCTGCCTCTGCCTACCACTGTGCCTATGCTGAAGCTCTCCTCTCTAACAAATAAATAAATAAAATCTTAAAAAAAAAAAAAAAGAATTCAGTTTAATCTATTTAATGGTCAAAAGGTAGAAGGAAATATTTGGGGTGTTATGAAAGATGCTACTAGGAGTTTAAAAAAGGTGATATTACTGGTTTGCTTAATTCATAAGGAGAAAATAAGTATACAAAAGCCTATGTACAGAGCTGAAAACAAGTGGCATATTTGTGTATGTGTATATGTGCCTGGGTTCATTTACGTTTGGAGTATAATATTGATGTGTGCACACATTTTCATATAGGTGCTTTTGGCTTGTGGAAGAGATTGGAAACAGAAAACAGCTCAAGCCCTTCGTGAAATGTCCTCTTCTGCTAGCAATCACGAAACCCTTTCTGTGGCAGCAGACAACCAGAGTTTTCAGCCTCCACCAGAAAAGCTGGACTCTGGGACTGAGTTTCTTCCTACGTATAGAATATAAGGCACTTTCTAGGTGCCTTATTTTATCAACTCAAATCAACTTCTGAATTAGCTTAAATCTTTACATTTTTGGAAACGTGAGCATTAGATTACTACAGAATGCGTCGCTTGAAATTGAAGCTACTGAGCATTGGCAAGGCTGATAATTTGAAGATAGATTTTTCTTTCCTAGCTAAAAATAAATTTACAAACAACATATATTAAAATAATTAACAGATGATAACCCAATGTTTGGAGTGACAAAATACTACTAGAATTTTAAAGGCTGAATTAAACCAAGAGGTAAACGTGCTTCATAAAGAAATTCATAACAGGGGCATCTAAGCACCTGCTTTTGGTTTGAGTCATGATCTCAAGGTCTTGGGTTTGAGCCCCATGTGAGGCTCCCTGCTCAGTGGGGGAGTCTGCTTCTCCCTCTCCCTCTGCCCCTACTCTTGCTCTCTCTCTCTCTCTTTCTAATAAATAAATTAAAAAAATAAAATCTTAAATAAATAAATTAATAAATTATAAATTATAATAGATTGTAAATTAAATAAAATCTTAAATAAATCTTAAAATAAAATCTTAAAATAAAATTTTAAGATAAAAAATCTTAAATAAATAAAAAATAAAATCTTTGGGGGAAAAAAGGAAGAAAGAAAAACGAAAAACCATTACAACTCCCTTCCTTTAAACCACAGCAACGTTTAGAGAACTATCCAACTCCCTCTGACTCACCAAAAGCAGGCTAGCCTCTACCGACACCAGAACCTTCTATCCCAAGCTTTTTCTTAGTGGAAAAGGTGAAAACAAGGTGCTACCAACAGCAGGTGCTTAAAAATCAGGTCTGGGACAGGAATCTATACATTGAAGACCGAAGAAAGGACTGAAATATTTATGTAAATCCTAACACGAAGAAATCCTCTGGTCTGTCCCCACCGTCCCCACAACACACGAGGAAAAGGAGAATGCTGCAACGTAGCTTCACACTTAACCAGGTGAATGTGATGTGTCCAACTCCTGCACAGGAAGACGGAAGGGTGGGGAGCATTCGTGCCACTTTCCAATGATCCTTGCAGCTGGGGAGTGTGGACCGAGACCAGAGCCTCTTGAGGCCCACCACGCCAACACCACCAGTTAGCATGGCAACCCTCATGCCAGAGAAAAATACTACCTGACACCACACAGAGAAAATTCCACATAAGCTTGCACCTTATTTTTACTTACTTCTTTCTATCTTGATATAATTTTTGCCTTAGCTGCGGACAAATCTAGCAGGAGAACTGACCAACGGCAAGTTAAACTGAAACATTATCATACACGAAAGGCCTTTCCTCACTCTGCAAGTTGCCTTTCAGTTAAAAATCCAACAAAAAGAATCCTTTCTCCATTCACTCGGAAAGAGTCATACTTTACTAAAGAAGCTGAGGGGGAGAAAAACCACCTCTAGTTCCATACTGTCATTCATAAAAAATAAGTTCCATATAAGCATCACCGTACTGCACGAGGAGACCTTTTGGTAAAATGATACACAGGACGTTAGTCAGACTTAGAAATAGGAAAGGCAGAAGTACACTATGGGACTGAAGTTTAAACCCTTCTCTGGTGGGGGAAGATATTATTTCCTTTGATAATTATGTCTCCCTGTCACTCCTGTTCCTGAACATGTCAAATATTTTTAATGATACAAAAAACCCCCAAATTTCTCCTTTATATTACCCTCCAAGAGTCAGCACAACTAATTTAAATCGTGATTGCTTTTATTAAAAAATATTACTAAATGATAGGTGATAAAACTTTTAGAACCAAAAATAATTAACTTTGTTAAAAAAAATTACAGTGTTTCTAAATTATTTTAAAAAGATATCCTAAATTTCTTAAATAATATCCTAATAACAATTTTAAACATATAATACAAGACAATACAAGAGCTGTTCCGGAAAGCCTCTCACGTAGTATGCTTCATTATTCAGACTCTCTTACAAGCCAGAACTGTGAATTAACCAAATTATACAGAGGGGTTGCTGGCAAAAAGTTAACATTTTAAAAGAAAATGAGGCCAAATGTCAACAATTGGAGTTCAGAAATCACACTTTAAGCTAACCAATAGATCATTAATCTCCTTGAAATTACTTGTATGAGATCTTAGAAAGCTAAAAACATGTAATTTAAATATATTAAAATATCCATGCCCCCCACCGCAGCACATTGCTTATTAGAGTGTGAAATCAAGCATTACCACACCATTTCTGCCTGATGAGATAATTTTGGTTTTCTTGGGAATCTAATGCCAATACATTTATTTTTCCCAGGAAATAATTTTGCTTTTTATTTTGAAAGAAACTAATATTTGCAATGACCAGTCCCAGGTTTGTTGAATCAGAAAAATATAAAATGAAAGACTGAAAGAAGCATAAGAACCAATTTATTTTTAAAATATAGTGCAACCCTAGAGCAAGTAAAGAATTTTCAAAGGCAAAGGCTAAATGGATATTTCATTTTGCTGATACCTTTATATTATTCTTGAGTAAAGTAACTTAAAATCAACTTTTGTAAGTTTGTAAGCCTAAATAATGTTTCTACCATTGATTTTTGTATTTGGTTTATTCCCTTCTCTATTTTACATAAAGAAGAGTCCTTATACCAAGAACAGAATCAGATATTTTAATGACTTCATAGAACTCCAGACTTCATCCTTTACTTTTTGTTTTATGGAAAAACTATATCCCCTACATCCCTAAGCTAGAACTTTCAATATGTATTTTTCATGTATTTGAGCACTATTTCCAGACACTCTCCGCATATAGTTCACTGTGAATAATGTCCTTAAATAAATAAAAATCCAAATATATTGTATCAAAACCAAGTTTGGAAGTTTTTCGGTCTATATTGTACCGAATTCTTACTTTGCCCAACTTCTCACTTTTCACCACATAGTTTTGGCACTGCATGGATGGAGCTTTGATATTTTTAAGAAGGTAGAATTTAAAAGCAATAGCAAATTACTGCTAATTTCTTCTTGATGGGTGCTATTAACACCTATTAACATCAATAAGAGTAACAAGGTTATACCCAATACAAAATATCAGCTTGGTCTGAATCATTAGAAACAAATGGAAACTTGGGGAAGGAATTTTAACATACTAGTAAAATATGGAATTTTTTTGTGTGTTGTTATGAAGCGAATCACAGCCATAAATCAGAAACAGCTTTTGAAAATAAGAATGATTATTAAGCTCTCCTACAGGCAACTCTGAACTTGTCACTCACTTGGGATATTTCTACCTTAAAAAACAGTAATGCCTTACATGTAATTTCCTTAAGAAAAGCAAACACTTTAAAATGGAAAAAAAAAAAAAAAAAAACAAAAACTTTAAAAAGCAAAAAAAAAAAAAAAAAAATTGTATTTTACCCTAAGTGTAAAAAGAAATATTTCACTAAGGAATAAGGAATGGGGAAAAAATGAAGCACATTTAAATAATTTTATTGCACTGGAAGTTGCCAATTCGTCTATGAGTAGTTTCATTGCAGATGAAAAGAAATCAAAATACAGGACAGATGTTGAACAAACCGCATTTAAGTTCTGTCACACACTGGCATTTTTCAAATGATTTTGGCTCATCTATTAAATAAGGTGTGTTTTGCTTGATTTTGAAAAGGGAAACATCAGGAAATATTTAAAGGCCAATTGCCGCCAATTAACTTTGATCAGTAAAAGTTCTATTTGAATCTTTCAGATTCTTCTCCTGTCTGAAATAACATACATATATAAAATCTACTCAAACAACAACTTGATGATTAATGCCTGTTGGCAGGCTACCACAAACTTACTTAACAGCAGGATTTAAATAAACAACTGTCTCTATTAAGAAGAGAGTGAAGCATAGTGATAATGGAGATAGAAGAAACGATATTCGTTATTCTTAAGAATGCTGCTAATTGAGATCATCATATTTGATGGTGCCCATGACACAATTAATTAACCATCTTACAAAAGTTTCCCCCCCAAAACTGTAACGGGCAAATAAAATCATCAGCAGTTTGACCTAAGAAATCCCAGCAAGTCCAAGAGCAGAAACCTGGCTGAAACGACATACAACTGGGCCAGCCAGAAAGACAAGCAGCTGACCCAATAGGATGAAAGTCTGATTCGGACAGCGGATGCCACCATCACAGCTTTAAAGGATTCGGAAGGGAACCCATCTCAACAGTAATTATGAAGCTGAGGAATCGGTAGCTTCTGATATCAACATGGTTTAATATTTAAAATTCTTGACATCAAATTTGAATCCTTACCAAGGGTCATGAGGAATCTAACCTTGAAAGGCAACAGTCAAAATAAAGAAGGCAAACATATTACCATATAATCAATAATTAATCTCATTATTCTAGTTATAGATTCATAAAACAGTATCTCATTGATATTGCAAGACCACTTATCAATTTTCAGACATGCACCATGAAGTGTGAATATAAAATAATCAGAACTTACTTCTAAGTCATTGAAAAACAGATGTGTGTCTGCCAAGTTGAAAATCATTTCTTCCATTCGCAGTCCAAGGGAAACTGATGTAGGTGGATCCTAAAAGAAGAATTTTTCAGGTCAAGTATATCCTTCAGGTTCATGGACTACACTGTCACAGTAAGAGGGAATCAGTGCCAAGAAGGGCTGAGAGAAAGAGAGTCATCAGGAGATTGGAGCTCCAGCTGCTCTTGGTCTATGTGATCCAAACTTCAGTATGCAAACTTCAGTGACTTATTTAACAAGTGACCCAAATGTTGTTGATACTTTGCATAATGAAGAAATAATCTGCTGCTTAAACTATTACAAAGATATAACACCTAGAGTTATGTAGACATACAAAGTAGAGGAAATTTAGTTTCATGCGCCTGTTTCAGGAGCAAGAAATTCAGTGACTAGAGAAGACATTGTTTACGTTATGCCACAATCCATTAAGAGTATCTAAAAGCATTGCCACAAATACCAGAAAACAGATACAATATAGATTAATTTCAGAGGGGTAATAAATACTATTTCTATTTCAGATGCTAATTATCATTATTTCTTATTTATTCAGACCACCTGCCAATTTCGAGTACACTCAAAGGAAGTGATGGCCACTTCTGACCACCTGGCACCATGCCCAGCCTGGGGAGCTGATCCTGACATTCATGTGACACTATCCCATTATCAAACAGTCAGTACCATACACAAAGGGGAATACCAGCATTCTGAAATGGCTTCCATCCAAAACTTCAAGCCTTGGACACTAGTGATGAGAAGTCTGTCTCATCTACCCCATATCCTGATGACATTTACTGGCACTGAGATAAACTCAGGGGCTATGGAAATATTTGCAGTTTTTATGGTGTTACTGTATTGGTAATATATCAAATCCAGGAAACAACATGATTCTTGGTGCAGACCCTGCATAATTAGTGAGGAAGGAAAAAATGTCCGTAAAGTACACAAAGATGTAATGTGAGTTTCTGAAGGTTTGACCAGCATCCTAACAACAATATTGGCTTTTACAAGTATGACATTTTAAATATTTCCAAACAATGATTTCTGAATCTTATTATTTCAGCAGACCTTTGGAGTAAGTATAGAATCTACCTGTATCATCGTCGAACTAGGGAAGTTGTAACTGGATAAATTATGCCTTCACATGTCACCTACTTGTTGGAGTACTGTCTTGTGTATCTACACTGTCCTACATAAACCTTGTATGCTTTGTGTATCGTCTTCTGAGCACGCTGTCTTCATTCCAAAACTCAAGACTGGTCTGTGTCCTGCCCCCTACTCCCCACGTATTTATAATCTATCAAGCCCTTGAGTATTGATCTAAAGTACTATCTCCTCATGGACTTTGGGAAAGAGCAGGACGTGCTAGAAGAAGAGCCCTGGACCCAGGCTCCAGGCTTGACCTTTCCTCTCTCACTTTGGTGTTCTTACTTCCTTCATCCTTAGTTTGCTCATCTAATAAGTCAGATGGCTAACTGACAAGCACTTTGTTCTCATGTGCAATTAAAACAAAATTTCTCATCTCTTAATTGGGCGCAACCATACCTGCTCCTACACCTTCAAGAGTGCAGGGGCCTGGGATGGAGGGATGGGGGCGGAGACTCACTGGCTATCAGAGCCAATCAGCTGGCCAGGGAGGAGGAGTCAACACGGCCCCTGCACCGCCTGCTTTGCCAGCAGGGCTCACACCCTGCCAGCAAGTCAATGGTCTATCTTTCAGGAGTCCCAAAGGAGGGACAGCTGAGCGTTTGGGGAAGTAGAGCAGGATGACACTGCTAGTCTCAATTCCTGTCTTGTCTAGGCCTTCTCTTCCCACTGACTGACAGTGAGGAAGAGACAGGGAACGCAGTGTTGCCAAAAGTCAGGGGTTAGATGATGGCAAAGGGGCGAAGAAAAACACCCCAGGGTTTATAACAGGGCAGAGAGGGAAGAAAGACAAACAGTGTTCAAGAGCTGGGTAGGGAAGACAAATAACATTGTCCTCAGATTTCCTGTTTGATGAGTTTAAATTATTGCTGTTTGGGGCTCCTGGGTGGCTCAGTGGGTTAAGCCTCGGCCTTCCGCTCAGGTCATGATCTCGGGGTCCTGGGATGGAGCCCTTCATCGGGCTCTGTGCTCAGCAGGGAGCCTGTTTTCCCTTCTCTCTCTCTGCCTGCCTCTCTGCCTACTTGTGATCTCTCTCTCTCGCCCTCAAATAAATAAATAAAATCTTAAAAAAATAAATTATCCCTGTTTAATACCACCTTAAAATCCATGCAATTTTGTAGGTTGCAGAAGAATTAAAAATAGTTCACAAGTAAAGAAAAACTTTCACTGAATCTCAGTTTTATAGGAAATTGCTCACTCACTCAGATTCCAAATCAGTAAAGTGTGCTTGGAAAAAGCAATTGCTCAAATACACCCTAGAGCAGAACTAACCAGCAGAAGTTCAAACAGCTGTTTCTAAAACAAAACACCTGACTAAGGTGTTTACTCCCTCTAGCTCAGGCCAATAAAAATACACTGACTTGTCTCATAACCATGTCAATGAATCTTTTTATGTGGCCAGGTGGAAGAGACTCACCACATTTATTTAATTGCCAATTCTGGAATTTATGTGCCATGGTATTGTTACTTTTGAAAAAGTATGATTTCTCCGTGGTAAGGTTGCTTACTTATACCACCATCAAAAGAATTACTCCATTGTTTGTTAATATATAGCATACTTTAACTTTACTTCATAAATTATAGTAATGACTTGCTAGTTGGAATACTAATAAATTTTAAAGGCTTGTTCAGACTTGTGGTCAAATACAACACAGATGTTAGCCTTATTTACCTTTTCATGTTTTTCTCCTTTGTTATGAGCTGTCCTTCCTTCACATGTTTTATACCTGGCGCTCCTCTGTACTGTTATGAACCATTTACTACACCAAAAAAACAGTTTGACAGTGAACTGGAACTAGAGATTTTTAGAATAGGAAGGGGTTCTAGTTGAGAATACAGTTTCTCAAACATTTTAAAAACCACAATCCATGGTCAAAAATACATTTTCCATGATGGTCTAGTATTCTCTCTCTCCTTCTTTCTTCCTCTCCCTCTGTCTCTCCCACAAAAAGAGCTGAAATGAAGATCTGTCAAAATAAGACTTTACCCACTTTGCGGAGTGTACTCTGACAATTTTCCATTTTGTGGCCCCCTAATGTATCAGGACCCACAGTTTGAAAAGAGGAGCTCTGGAGTATACCCCCTTGTGATTTTAGAGACGGGGAGCTGGAGTTGTAGCAGTGCTCTGATCTGCTCCTGGTACAGGGCTGACTGGCTGGCAGAGTGCACGGGGCGCCTCGCCCACAGTCGTTTACCTAAGAGGAAACTAGCAGAAGAACAAACAGATAACCGTGTTCACAGGTTTGCTTACACTGGAGTGCTCATATTGAGGTGAAATTTATTTTATAAAAATCTTTTAATACCTTCAGATTTTTCGACTATATCTGATACAAGTCAAATGTGACAAAAGCCAACAGTGAACAGTTAATAAATTAGTCATAGCTTGATGGCTTATTTTGGCATATTTAAAGGAAGAAAAAACCCACATTTTTTAGACCAAAACTGAGACATTAAAATCACCACGTCTTTGGCTTAATCTTACTTTTCTTGTGCTTTGCAATAACAAATTCCAGAGCAGCAGTTATAAAATGGATGCTTTTATAAAACCATTTTTTTTTGTTATATCACTTTTGAAAAATTATTTAGAACTTTGCCTCTGCTTCAAAGAAACATGTCATTTAAGTAAACCCTGGGGCCAAATGTTTCCTTTTTTTTTTTTTTTCTCCAGAACTCGACCCTCCGGGGCTCTCGTCACTGTTGTTCAATATTTTCTTGACATTTCTCCTTCCTGGTGCCTATAACATCATTACTATTTTTTGAAGTTATCTTTCTAGAATCTGAGTACTCATCATCAATCCCTTAAATGATATGGGCCCCTGGGACTGTTTTATCCATTCCTCATTGTTGGGGTCTGCCTTACAGACCCCAACACACTCATGGCTTCAACAATCACCCTGCTCCCTTCTACTAAATCTTTGATCTCAACTCAAATCAGTTACCTGTGGGTCATTTCAAGCTGGATGTCCCATATAGCATCTGCAACTCAGTGTGCTGCACGTTGGATTCATCATAGTTTCTCTGGAAACCTACTGTTTTCCTTCGTTAGGAGAATGGCAACCTACCAGCCCCAAACCTTGGCATGCTTTTAAAGAGCCTCTCTTTACCCCACATCAAATCAATCATGACATCTTGCCATTTGGATCCAGAATTTGTGCCTTTCTTGTACTCCCTACTCTCCAACACTCCCCCTCCCCACATCCCAGCCTGGTGCCTCCTCTGTGGATATCTGCAATAGTCTCTTTTCCTGGGCTCTATGCCCAGGCTCTAACATGTCACTCTCCCATCAATTTTAGAAAACATCCAAACACTTCAATAAGTACTAAAGGCCCATAAATGTCAGACTCTTACTCATCTCCCTAACATGTGACCAATTTATAGTTTTTCAAACTATTTATCTTGAAATATTTTCTTCAAAAGTTGACTAAGCAGAGGCCTTATATGAAAGAGGAGGGTCTTTCAGATGTCCATTGACAAATGAATGGATAAAGAAAATGTGGTGTACACACACACACACACACACACACACACAGTTGAATATTACTCAGTCATCAAAAAGAATGAAATCTTACCATTTGCAATGACATGGATGGAACTAAAAGGCATTATGCTAATTGAAATAAGTCAGTCAGAGAAAGACAAATGTCATATGATTTCATTCATATGTGGAGTTTAAGAAACAAAACATATGATCATAGGGGAAGGGAAGGGAAAATAAAATAAGAGCAAAACAGAGAAGGAGGTAACCTAAGAGACTCTTAACTATAGGAACAAACTGAGGGTTGTTGGAGGGGAAGGTGGTGGGGGACCAGGTAACTGGGTGATGGGCATTTATATAGGGCACTTGAAGTAATGAGCACTGGCTATTATTTGCAACTGATGAATCACTAAATTCTATCCTTAAAAGTATTAATATATTATATGTTAATTAAATTGAATTAAAATTTAAAAACAAAAAAAGAGAAGGAGCTCTGATAGACATTCCTACCAAAGCCCTTAAAAAATTAGGGCAAAAAATCAGTTTCCATTGTTCACCCACATTAGTATGATGAGGTCATCTCCCCTTCATCAGTTAAGAGTCTCATCCCTGACTTTTCTCAGCCTGGCTGTACTGGGTACCATAGCTGCATGTGCTCTTGTCTAAGGAGGGCAGGGCCATATCCTTACATTCTCTATATCTTTGGGATCTAGCACAATATGCCTGGCACAGAGATTTCCCAAAGTTTGGGGGAATGATAAATGAATGAAAAGCAATATATAGAGTATTTCAAATAATTACAATGGCAAAAATTAAATTTGTTCTTTAGTTAATTGTTAGCATTCAATATTGGTAAAGAAAATTCCTAGATACCTAGCTTAGGAAAAGAAAAACAAAAACCCAGACATCTGAGTCCTAAAATGATTCTATCTAAATAATACAGTATTAAACATATTAGGAATGCCTGATTAATTTGTAGTACCTGATGAAAGTGCAGCCCATTCTTAGAACAGCTGCTTATAACTTATCTGCTTCATGTGGTAGATAAGATTAGCATAAGATCAGCAGGCAATTATTTATTTTTTAAATTCAGTATTGGTATGCATCACAACATTCTACAAAATATATTCTTACATGCTCTGCAATTCAGTTCCCTAGTAAAAATTGAGTAATACAGTGAAGAGGCTCAAAAAGAGAAAATACAGTGAGATACTTTATCTTTTTTCCTAGTTTACCAGAAATAGTGTCAATTTACTATAGCTCTTATGCCCAGGACATCCTATGAGCGGAGACCTTCTTCTCAAGCTGTTCTTACCAAAGCAAAACAAACAGCATCCAACATCCCATATACACACAGAGAACTGAAATTTAACTCTGCTCCTAAATTATTTTGATAGGATATTAAATTGCAAATGTCTGCTTAAAGTCATGAAAATAAAGTGAAGGAACTTGTTGCAATGTGAGGTTACCCCTGGCTATTGCATGTTAAGTCAAAGATGATTATGTCTACTGAACAGAAAGCAGCATTTAGCTGAAAAATTAAATAACAGTGAAATCTGCTGAGGACGGACCCAGGCCTAAAACGACTGTTTTGCCTTCATCCTTTATCAAGTGATTTTTAATTATCTCACTGCCTCAAGATCTTTTTTCTCCTGTTTCTGGGACACAGAACGCCCACAGGAACTCAAGTTGTTGTCATCCTAAGCTAAAATCACCAGCAGCATCCCTGGTCCATTGTCATTTTTTTCTGTTTCTTGATTTTTTTTTTTTTTTTCAGCTTGATCACTGTGAGTTATACTAGATGTTCATCTCATGAAAATGCTTGAAAGGGAAAAAAAGAAATTCTAGGCAAAATTAGTACACAGAAAGGCTGAAATGCCATTAAATTCAGCCTCTAGAGAGATTTGTGTCTGTTAGTCTTGAATTCACATGTTGAAAATCTATGATCTGTTTTGAATAAAGGAAAAGAATGTCTGTAGATACACGTGGGTATTGGGATTTCAGAAGACTGTGATATGGCCTCTTGTCACCCTGTTTTCAAAGATGAGCTATGGCATTTGATAAATTATCAGGGCCATTAAATATGCAATCTTTGCAATTTAGAAATTTGATGTTACTGAGATTCAACCAGATGAAGACACTGTTGCTCCTGCAAGGCTGTTCCATTTGCTTCTACGTGTCAGTCAAGGAGTTCTCTTAGGATGGCTGGCATTGAAATTGCCTTGTCCACAGTACTTACGATGTAGTCACCCAGCTCATCTCCTGACTGAACGAGGTCTAATACTAATTAGGTCTAACACAAGGCATTCTCAGGGCAACTCTTTGATGACATGACACAGAAATTACAGGAGTTTCTTCTAAAAATAATTGTGTTCATAACCTGTGGGCAAAAAACTCTTGCACGAAAGTGCAGAAGAGCATCAGAAATGCACAGTCTCATAATGGTCATACCACAAGCTTTGCAGTCAGAGAGTTTAGACTGGGATTCTGAACTTTGTCATTGACTAGCTGTGTGGTGGTCAAGGTCTGTTACTTCACCTCTGAGCCTTAGGTCCTTCCTCAATAAAATGGGAATAAAACCGGTGTGTGTTAAAGGTTAAATTTGGTAATTTAAAATTCTGAACATAGTGCCTGGCAAGCAGGAAGCTGCTGTCGGTGTTACTATTCCTGGTAGTGGTGGTGTTATTTCTACCATTCTTATCACTACTATACCAATAGCTGTAGGTCAATCCAGACATGGGACTCCACATTCCACTACAAAAAGATCATTAACATTCTAAATCAAATTGGATGTAAAGTTCAGGCTATTTAATGATAAGGGTAACCATAAATTCCCCATGCCAATATTTTTAAGATGACCATGTTTTTAAGAGCATAGTACTCAGTGAAGCTGATTTGCATAGAAGCTAAACTTTTAACACCCAGTGTTTTAATTCCCAGGAGTGTCTGCATTTTATTCTCACAAAAATAGCAACCAAGCTGTTTGGTACAAAGCTGGTTCTTACCACTAGAAGAGATGACCCAACCCTAGGAAACCAGCAATATGTTTCATATACTGAAGATTGAGAAGTTGAGTAGGAAGTAGTGTCATTCAGATAGGGTCAAGGCACCACACCAATTAAGTTGAAAATTACAGGTGTTCTTTAAAAAAAAACAAAAACAAAAACAACACATGTCGCTTTCAGCCAAGCAGTGTGATCCTGAGTTAGTCACAAATACCTCTTAGCCTATGCCATTAATCATTAAAAGGTCAGACTTTGTGAATAGGCAGGTAAGCATAGTCCAAATCCATCGTTTACAGCCAGTTAGTGAATGACTTGGGAGAACATGTCTTGGCAAAATCTTGACCCTGCCCAAGTTTAAAAAAACCAAGTGGCTATGGGATGTATGGCAATAATCCGTAATTACTGAGGTGTGTTACAAATTTAGTACCTTCAATGTATATATAGTCCCTGACAATGTTCAGTGCTCACAAAATGCTGCTGTACTCCAGCATTTCAGGAATACCATAATATCTTAGAGAGTTTTTGCTTGTGGTAGGGTCAAAGGATAAATTGTGGAAGCACTTTAAGAATATCAACACGACATATCATTATTAGCTACCATAGTAAGAAAGAAAAGTAAGGTCTTCTAATATCAGTTCTTCCACAAATAGTAACTCTGATTTAATCAATCATATGACTGACTACCCGGAAAAGAAAAGATGTGGGCATTCTTTCCCTAATGTAAATAGTTAATTACTTCCAAGTCAAGATAACATTGTATACACATTGTACATAAACCTCTGTTAAATATTATTCTTACACTACAATTAGCAAGGAAACCACCTGCAGAGAAAACGCCTAAGGCTAAACTCAAGCCTTCTGCAGGACAATAGGATTTATCTTTAAAATTAGCTGCCAAAGGTCAAGCCCATCTACAGATTAATCACGTTCTTTCACTGGCTTGAAACTATGTTTGATAAACTAAAATTCACCATGCTACTGAAGAGATAATAAAGAAATGTGGCACCGGCCAGATTACTCAACATGAGCCACTGAGATTATCTCTCCGTTCACTAGAAGTGACTAGGAAGATTTAATCAAGCATCTTCAGTAATACTGGAGAGCTATTCAAGAAGAGATATTTGAGAAAATCTCAAAATTAAGTAAGTGGTTTAGATTCATCTCCAAACTTGGCCTCACCAAAAATAGTTAAAATCTAGGTATTTGCAACAAGAACTGTTAATCATTTTGTTTCTGACAGTGGATCTGCATTTACTAGCTGAATTAATGAACTTATATTTTAACCCCCACCCCCAAAACTCTTGAGTTTCTTCCTTCCTTATCACCTATCTTTGAGCCAAGAAGAAAGGATATACAGGATAAGTAAGAACATCCTATAATGGATTGCTAAAGGGGACTGACTGTCTAACCAGAATGCTGAAGTTTTAAAAATGACAGCAACCAGACATTATACACCTCTTACTAGAAAGATATACCCTTCTATGAAGTCTTCACCTTCCTACCCCCCGCAAAATAAATAAATAAATAAAAGGATCTAGCTTCTATATTTGTAAGAAGTACAGGGGACAAGAAATATGTGACAAAGGGACACAATGGGGATGTAATAAATAAAATCTAGACTCCCAGGAAGTATACAGGACCAAGGTCTGGTTACTTCAACAAAAATGCACAAGATAAGGGGAAAAAAAGAAAAAAAAGATTGAGTGAGACTCCATAGATTAAAAGACACTTGAGAGACATATAGTAAATTGTTACAAATTATAAAACCACTGGAGAAAAGACTTTACAAACTAGTAAGAGAAGACAGAAGAAAACCATCTCGGTACAGTAAAGACCATATATGAAAGTCTACAGTTAACAGCATAGTCAATGGTGAAAGCCTGAATGATTTTCCTCTATGATCAAGAAAAAGATAAGAATGCCCCACTTTTGCACTTCTGCTTCATGGAATACTGGAAATCCTAGCCAATGCAGTTAGGTAAAAGAAAAATAAAGAAAAACCATTCCAATGGGAAAGGAAGAAGTAAAATTATCTGTTTACAAAGGACACAATCTTATATGTAGAAAACTCTAAAGATTCCACACACATACACAAAAATCTGTTTCATTTCTATATACTTCTATATACTAACAATGTACAATCCAGAAAAGAAATTAAGAAAATAATTCAATTTACAATAGCACTGAAGGAATAAAACTTAGAAATAAACATAACCAAGTAGGCAAAAAGCTTGTACACTAAAAACTACCAAAATGTTGCTGAAATCAAAGAAGGCACAAATAAGTGGAAAGACATTCAATGGGAAGACCTAATATAAAGATGTTAAAAGTACTCGAAGTGGTTTGTAGATTTCATTCAACCTCCATCAAATTCTCGACGGAATTTTTTTGCAAAAATAGAAAAATCCATTATAAAATTCATATGGAGTCTCAAGGGACTCTGAATAGCCAAAACAATCTTGAAAAAGAACAAGGTTGGGTCTCATACTTTCTGGCTTCAAAACTTGTTACAGACCACAGTAATCAAAACAGTGTGGTACTGACATAAAGAAAGAGATACAGACCAATGGAATATAACAGGGTCCAGAAATAAACTCTTATGCTATGGTCAAATGATTTTCACCAGGGGTACCAAGACCATTCAATGAGAAAATGATAGTCTTTTCAACAAAACTGGGTACTGGGGAAATGGGATATCCAAATGCAAAAAGAACAAAGATGGATTATTTCCTTATGCCATATACAAAAATTAACTCAAAGTGGACCAAAGACCTCAATTTAAGAGTGAAAGTATAATACTCTTGCAGGAAAATCTTCATGACACTGGGTTTGACAGTAACTTCTTAGATATTACACCAAAAGCAGAAGGAATAACAGAAAAAAAAAAAAAAACAGATAAATGAGACTATATCTGAAAACTTCTGTGGGTGAAAGAACCCAGTTAGCAGAGTAAAAAGGCAACCTATGGGATGGGAGAAAGTATTTATAACTCATGTATCTGGTAAGAGGTTAATATTCAGGATATATAAAGAACTCCTGCAACTCAACAACAACAAAATTTTGATTTAAAAAATGGGCAAAAGACCTCAACAGGTATTTCTTCAAAGAAGACATATGAATAATCAATAAGCAAATGAGAAGATGCTCAATATCACTAATAATTAGGGAAACATGAATCAAAATCACAGTAAGATACCACTTCACACTCACTAGGATGGCTACTATCAATACAGGGGGGAAGAGAAAAAAATAACAGAAAATAACAAGTGTTGATGAGAAAATGGAGAAAATGGAATATATTTACATTGTTTGTGAGAACATAAGATGGTACAGCAACTATGTAAAATAGTATGGTAGTTTCTCAAAATATTAGGCATAGAATTATTATGTGATCTAGCAATTCTACTTCTGGGGTCAGAAGTAGAACTGCAGGGTCTTAAAGATATTTGCATTTTAAAACCTTTAATTGAAGTATAGTTGACATATTAGTTTCAGGTGAAAAAAAACAATACAAAAAAGGAAAAAGCTATTTCTACACTCATACACACCTTATTCACAATGGCTAAAATGTACGAGCAACTCAAGAAGTGCCAGTGATGGATGGATAACCAAAATGGGATATATCTCTATAACAGCATATTTTATTCAGCCTTAAAAAGAAAGGGAATTTTGATACTTGCACACAACACGAATGAACCTTGAAGACATTACGCTAAGTGAAATAAGTCATTCAGAAAAAGACGAATTCTGTATGGTTTTACATGTATGAGGTATTTAAAATAGTTAAAATCATAGAGACAGAAAGCAGAATGGTGGTTGCCAGGAGCTAGGGGCAGGAGAGTAGGAGGAGGTGTTTAATGTATAGACTTTCCATTTTGCAAGGTGAAAAGAGTCATGGACACTGCTTGTACAACAAAGTGAATAGATCTACTACTACTGAACTATACATTTAAAAATGATGAAGGGGGTCCTGGGTGGTTCAGTCGGTTAAGCATCAGACTCTTGGTTTTGGCTCAGGTCATGATCTCGGGGTTGTGACACTGAGCCCTGAGTTGGGCTCTGGGCTCAACAGGGAGTCTGCTGGAGATTCTTTCCTCTTCTTCTCCCTCTGCCCCTCCCTCTCTGTCTCTCTCCAAAATAAATAAGTAAATCTTTAAAAAAATGCTTTAAAAGTGACTAAGAAGGTAGAGTTTACATGGTATGTACTTTATCACAACTTAACATAAAAATGAATTAGAGTTAAAGAAATGTACCTGTTAATTATTCATTGAATAACAAAGAAATTACTATTAATTTGCTAGATAACTAAAGTACTGGGTACCATCTACTATTTCTATTCTAAAAAATTCTTTTAATGGAGTCTTAAGTATATACTAGAAATATACACAAGTGAAATAATATATCTGGGATCTGCTTTCAAAAATAATCATAGGACAGAGCAGGGCAGGGGAGGGATGTGGTGAGAGGCAGATACAGTAAGAGTCACTAGGATTTGACATTGTTAGTTTAGAAACGTTACAATGAGTTTCATTATACTATCCCATCTCCTTTTCTATATGTTTAGAAGTCAGTATAATAATTTTTTTTTTAAATATAGAAAAAATACTCACCAAGATAAGACTGGTTGCATTTTGGTGATGAAACTATGGCTATTTAATTTGAAAACTTACAGCACACTCAAGCTATATTATAAAACGCCAAAAATTTTTTTAAAAGTCAAAATTACAAAAGCCTGGCAGAGTTCCTCAGCCTATCACCGTTTATTGAAAAGAAGGCACAAGGCTTTGCTTGGTAATCCTTACCCAGGCTTAAGTGAGCTTTAGAATATACACAAGAATCTATGTCAGACACTGCTTTGCCTGTATTAACTCTCCTAATTTTTATCACATGGGATGTTCACTTCCAGAAAACCAGGGGAACTTCTACATTTATAATTGAAGCCACAGGACCTCCGTCTCGTGCACTGAGGAATGATGGTATCACATTGCAATGCTGATCGGCTGCAAAGGAGAATTCCCAGTGTAATTTAAGAATAGCGGTAACCCTAGAAGCATCTCATTTAGGGCCTCTGGCATTTATGTTTTGGTTGTACGGCTCCCGTGGATCCTGATTTTTTTTTTTTTTCTCATCCACAAGACTAGTGTTATCATCTGACATCCTATTATTGGCTATTTCTAACTAGTGAAGTGATTATTGCTACTGGAAGAGAATGCCTGTCAGGAATAACACAAGGAGACTTGTTTCTTTCGTAATATTGTTATTCCTTTGGAGATCTTGTGGTTTCATTCTTTGTGGATTTCTAGTGGCATTCCTTCAGAACAGTCATGCCCCAGGGAAAGACTACTGTTGAAGAGTTACCCCTTCTCTCCCAGCAGCTCCCTTTATTAATTTATAAGCTCTGTGAAAGCAGGAATTGTGGCTAGCACCACTATATATACAAATATATACTAATTAAAAATATATACTATATATACACATTTGTTCTACATATATATATGCACACACTATATATATACACTATATAATATATATATATATATATACAATATATTATATATACAAATACATACTATAAATATATTTGCTTAAGAAATTATGGAAGACTGATGAATAACTTGTTAGTGTCAGGCCAGGAAACAAATCGTGTCTCAGGCAGAAGAAGGCTGGGTAATCAGGTGTGTGTCTTGGGTACGATAGCCTGTGTAACATAGGGAATTTTGTGTGTGCAACTTGAGAAGAGTGCCATTTGCTAGTACAATTTTCTGAATTATTTCATGGATGTTTTCAGTGATCATTACCCACAGCTAAACTACTGCCAGAAGGATAAGGTACTAAGTGCCTCCTATTATGACAAATTCTTTTGACAGAGTCTTAAATTTGGGGTAGCCCCAGCATGGAGACCACACGGTATTAGCAGGGCACCTTAGCCAATAGGGACATCACGGTGAATTCCTCTAGGTCCCCGCTGGTGGGGGGAAGTGGGTAATTTCTTATATGACTTTTGCTTTATTCCCGTGACCAGGGGGAAGTTCATGCTTCTCAGATTTTTTTTTTTGCCCATTTATGTTGAGAAATATTGTAGTTGCAACTGCATTGCTAATTCCATTATTTGTATATATTTGGTTGGTTCTTTTTTTTTTTTCTTTTTAAGATTTACTTGAAAGAGAGTGCATGTGTGCGTGCACAGGGGGAGCAGCAGAGGGAGAGGGAGAGAGAATCTTAAGCAGTCTCCCTACTGAGCACAGAGCCTGATATGGGGTTTAATCTCAGAACCCTGAAATCGTGAGCTGAGCCAAAACCAAGACTTTGATGCTCAGCTGACTGAGCCACCGAGGCGCCTCTGTACATGATACTTGATCTTAACTTTCTTTTAAGTAAGTGCTGCAAAAAATATTTGAAGGGTCATATGCACTCGTCCTCAAGTCTCACTCCCTAGCTTCAAATGGCAATTTTATCTATTTTTAATGTCAAACATGAATCACCCCCCACAACCCCATCCCCCACAGGCAGAACTGAGCCTGATTTAAAATTATTTTCTTAACCCATTTTCATTTACTATCTCAAAAATTCTACTTCTCTGTGTGTCTCAGAGTGTCCATGGTCCTTCAAGCCTCAAAACAGATAGTTTAAAGAAAACCTATTTCTCTCTGCTTGGGTTTTTAGAACAGGATCTAGAATGTTTCTCTGAGTGTAAAAATAAAAAAACTTTCTTCTTTCTCTAGAAATCTTTAAACTAGCTATTCAACTAACCATAAAAAATCTTCCTTTTATGTAATAGTATTAAAAGATGTCTCCCTAGATTTTTAGTTTTGGCTTAAAAATGTCACAAGTGCCAAATATTACATCAGATCATGTACAGTCCAAAAAGAATAACAATCTCATTTCAGTTTTACTATAAGAACAATAAAAAATAGTGCCAAATATTAATAAGGATGCAAGTTTTCTTTTTTGCTCAGCATTAACAGAAAAAAAAATGTTCTTATTTAAAAAAAAATTTTTTTTTTTTTAAGTATGCTCTACACCCATTGTGGGGCTTGAACTCATGATCCTGAGATCAAGAATCACATTCCCTACTGACTGAGCTAGCCAAGCACCCAAAACTGTTACTATTTAAAATGTAACTCTGGTTCCTACTGACATACCATGGGGCATTTGCCTTTTTATTCCTTTTCTTTTACTATCTTATTTTTCTAAACTGAAAAGCAGAAAAAATAATACTAAGATAAATCAAGCAAGCACAAAAGGCAATAGACGCTTGTCCGATTTAAATTCTTTAAAGTTGAAACCTTTAAGAAATATTTTAATACCCAAGTTATTGTTCCAATTTTTAAAAATTTTTAAAAGATTCTCTTTAGGGACGCCTGGGTGGCTCAGTTGGTTAAGTGGCTGCCTTCGGCTCGGGTCATGATCCCGCTGGGATCAAGTCCCACATCGGGCTCCTTGCTCGGCAGGGAGCCTGCTTCTCCCTCTGCCTCTGCCTGCCTCTCTGTCTGCCTGTGCTCGCTCTCTCTCCCTCTCTCTCTCTGATAAATAAATAAAATCTTAAAAAAAAAAAAAAAAAGATTCTCTTTAACTATTATTTGAGAGACAGAGAGAGAGCTTGAGAGGAGAGAGGTCACTGGGAGTAGCAGACTCCCTGTCAAGCAGGGAGCCCAATGTGGGACTCGATCCGGGTCTCCAGGATCATGACCTGAGCCTAAGGCAGTTGCTTAACTAACAGAGCTACTCAGGCGCCCCACCAATCTTATTTTTTTTTTTTTTAAGATTTTATTTATGTATTTATTGGGAGGGGGAGGAGCAGTGGGTGAGGGAGGAGGAGGGGAGAGAATCTCCAGCTGACTCCACATGGAGCTTCAAGCCCACCACCCTGAGATCATGAACCGAGCTGAAACCAAGAGTCTGACACTTAACCAACCGAGCCACCCAGGCACCCTTATTGTTCCAATTTTAGATAGTCACAGCATTCTGAATTAGTAATTGGGTTCTACAAAGTACCTATGGTGTTGGGGATTTATTTTTTTGAAAGTTAAAAAAAAAAAGAAAAAAAATATATATACACATGTAAATACACATATATGTTATATATTTAAATTTATATAACAAATATATGTTATATATTTAAAAGTTTTATATATATGTAAATACACATATATGTTATATGTTATATATGTGTATTTACGTGTATATATATATAAAACTTTTAAATTTTTATCTATTCTATTTTCAATTTATAAGCACATTTTAAATATATGCTAAATGTCTTTTGTGTCTCTCTTTTTTGAATGTGTGCCTTATTATATCTATGAGATCAAATCTATACAAACTCCTAGCAATTGCTATTCTGCTTTGGATCAAAAATAGAATACATCATATTTAAGAAAACGCTGTTTAAAGAATTAATCTTAGGCTAGAAAGAGATACTAGAAGGTGATTCAACTATTTCAAAAAGCACAATTAGTTCTTCAGGATACGGTACTTGGATTTTGAATTTGTAGAACGAAGGATACGGTTCCTAAACCATATCTGCCCTGATCCTGTGTGGGCAGCTAAGCCTCCCCTGGCAAGCAATCACTCCGTTGTAGTGGCCCAGTGAGGTGTGATGATAACAGTGTGGACAGGTTTAGGAGGATTTGTTGGTCAATGGGAAAATCTTGTAAAGTATGCTCAAGTTGACAACACAGCTTTGGGAAGCACCAGCCAGATGAACCCAAAAATACCTGTCTGGGACCCCTTCAACAAGTCCTTATTTAGAATGCTAAGCTTGCAGCCACAAACAAGGCCTGGATGTCATTTAAAATAAATTCTCATGCAGGATCTTTTGTTTTGGGGGAAAAGAAGCTGAAAAACAGGAATGGGCACTCTAAGTACAGGAGGGACCTATTTTCCTGGCCCCATGCTGGCTGCTCACAAGGGAAGGATTAAAGAGAAGATTAGGAAAATTAACTTCCTTATCTGAGAGGAGAAAAAAAAATTATGCAAAAATGTTATTTCTTTAAAAAAAAAAATCGCTGGAAGTGTTATGGAAGTGGTCTATAGAACCTGTGAGACCCAAAGTTTCCACTGTTTTCTTTCCACCTGTCTAAAGTCATCAATATCATCAAATGGAATATTAACTTCTTGCAATTTGAGAAGCTCCTATCACTAAACAGCTGGCATAAAATGCCACGTTTTAGGAGCTGGGTATAGTTCTGAAGCCAATTAAAGAATAATCTGGATTATCATGAGAGAGTGTATACACGTGAAAAATAAACCATGCTTGAACTACTGACTGAATGATTAAAAAAGAACAAAACCAAACCAAACCCAAACTTGTGGTGGGGCTAATCAGGTCATTTCTACTGATTAGATATGTGACACCCCACTGCTTTAATTTTCTCCTTAAGAGACTCCCTTTCAACATCGTGAAAATAATACCCACGTGGAAAGTAAGAAAAAGAACTTCACCATTCCAAAGATTAATTTTGATTGTGGAGAAAGCCCAGTGAATCCCAAACATAGGACAACTGCCAAGAAATGGTACAAAGTGGGAGGAAGAAGAAGAAAACCAGAGCAGACCCAGCCAAATTGGCCTGGACACATAAGGACCCACACAGGGCCTGCGAAAGCCTCAAGAGCTAATCCAATCAAAAGACCTATCTAGATTTCATCCGTAACCACTCTCCTATGTCCCTCTATCCTCGTGTTACAGCCATTTTCTTAGGCCTTTATTATTTCCTACCAGGAGAACTATGATGATCTACTCTGCTATCAGGCTAGTCTTCCAAATTGTGTAATTCCATCAGGTCCCTCTGCTGTTTTTATACTGTCCGTGGCATCCCCACACCTACAGCACAAAATCTTGGCACTCAGTGCTCCCTGCCGTCCTCCTTTGGGGGCAATGGACCCATCACAAGACTAGATTAGGTTCCTGCTGTTGTCAGTTAATAGATGTGTTCTCTGAAGCTGATCATTTAATTTTTCTGAGACCCAGTTTCCCCACTGGAAAAAAAAAGAAGAAATCAGCTGGATAATAAATGTGAGATAGATGTGTAAACTCTACAAGCTCAACAAAGGTACGGTATTTTTATTGCCATTTCAATAAATTATGTGCTGCTCATATTCTGCTGGTCTGGTCCTCCAGATATATTTTACAGGTCGATCTCCAGCCATTTGGCCTATGGTTTCCCTAAATGGTTATCTTCTGCTTCCACCTCTTCCGCTCTGCTACCTGCAACAACAAAATACTGACTCTCCGATTGTCCACTCCCCTCTCAGAATCCCCAAGGAAGCAAAAGCTCTTATTGATGGAATACCTCTAAATATTTTTCTAGTTGGTTTACACTGTTCTCCCAGCAGTGCTGTGATTGCTTTCATTTTGTAGATGGGAAGATTAAGACAGAGCAAGTGAGACTCAGAGAAAGAAGGTGGCTATCCTAAGGCCACAGAATGAGGGAAGTCCAAGGCTGGTAGTGGCAGGTCAGTGTTGTGTGTGGAAAGCTGTGGTCTGTGCTCATTCACTGTGTTCCCTTTCACAGGTCTGCAGGAAAATAAGGCCACATTCAATAAGGTAGCAGGAATACACATTTCACGGCCCGCCACTTAGGAGGAAGGGGCTGGCAATGAAAGGGAGAGAATAACCATCAAGATAAGGACAAAGAAATGAATGGAGGAGGATCTTTCAGCTGGACAGCCCTCTGACAGTCAAAAACACTATCTTTTTGAAACAAAAAACTAAAAGCTTTTTGTTTGGAGAGTTTGGATTCTGGGTCATTCCACAGTATCTAAAAGTTCTGCTTGGAACCATGAATTATTTCATCATTTCGGTTTAACCCAGCATTGATATGAAAAGAAGAAAGTGACAAAATCAGGAAAGTGTGCTCTGGGATTGAACTGACCACTCGTTACTCTGCTGCACACCTGTCACACTGCCTTTGGGCACTGCTCTGCTGTGGTGGAAAGTGTGTTTTGGGCTTCACTCATTTATCAAATAGTTTTTCACTGAGAACCATGGTTGCTCTGGCCACCTGTCCACCCAAACTCACTCTCTGCTTTTTCTCTGGCACACAGCTGGGCCATTTCTGCTTTCCTAGATTCCTTTGCCCCGGGCCATGTAAGCAGAAGTGTGTACCCCTTCTAAGTCTGGTTAGTGTAGCCTTTTGTTCTAGCTCCCCCTGCTTTTTCACTCTTGTGGGTTAGAAAGCTGATGACAGTGATCACAGAATCCTAAGAGCTAGATGGTGAGATGGCACAACCATAATCTGTGTGACCAAATCTTACCTAAACCAAGTAACCAGGAAGATCCACTCGAGACCACTAACTAAGGAAGAGACAAATTTCTATTGTCATGACATATCGGGCCTATTTGTTACAGCTGCTGCACCTACCCTAACAAATTCATGTGCTGGCTTGTGCTTCAGTGGGGACCCAGACACAGACACATGATACCTGCACTGAGTTTACAATCTAGGTGGCCACAGTGTGTATCACTGAACTGTCCTGATGTCCCAAGGGCAGGAGCAAAATAAAGCACCACCAAGTTCAGAGCATAATCTAGAGTAGAGGCAGGCATGTTTTTTCTCTAAAGGGAGAGACAAAGATATGATGCTTTGCAGTTCATAGGAAGTCTCTGACACATATTCTCTTTCTTCTTCCTCTCCTTTTTCACAATCCTTTAAAAATTTAAATAACATTCATAGCTTGAAAGCCCAACAAAAACAAGCCACAAACCAGATCTAGCCTATGGAATACAGTCTGTCAATTCCTGGCCTAGACCCTTAGGCTTGATTTTTAAAACCCAATGGAAGAAAAATACTTCATGATGGATGAAAACTCAAATTTAGGAACTACAAGTAAACTTTTACAGGAATACAGATACATTTACTCATTTGCCTATTGTCTGTGGCTGTTTTGCACTCTTAGGGCAAAGGTGAGCAGTTATGAAGGCATATGGCCCATAAAACCTTCATTTTTGGTAAAGGGTCAGCTAATAAATATTTCCCAGCCTCTGGTTCGGAGCTTCCTAAAGAGAGATTATTCTGTTTAAGTAACCAGATCCTCTACAATCCAAGGAGGACATTGTGTGTCTGCTATTTTGGCGCTATGCCAAGAATTCGGTATCTATACCAGCTACCCCAGAAGATCATCCCTCAAAAGATTTTGTTGGAGTTTAGTGTTTCTCTCTGCAACAGGGTAAGAACAGTAACCTATATTGGTTAACAGGCGTGTTCGAATGAAATTGGCTCTCTCAACTGCTGTCAACTTTTTCTCTACTCAGTGTCCTAAATGATTAGTCAACACTCACTAGGGAGGGCTTAGTTGATTTAAATTCACACTGGTGACTAGCAACCTTCCAAAAGTCTGGTGCATTATAAAACAAATGTTTAGAGAATGGATACATGATCAATCAGTGACACATGCTGTTTTCATTATAGGGTTATTGTTATTAATAAGCCATAGTGCTGGGCTCTTTTTGTTCAGGATACAACTTAGATCTTTCTTTTCCTGGCTTTACCCAAAATATATTTGACACAATTGAATTCTTAAAACAATTTGGCAAGTCAAGTCGCCAATTTTATAGATGAAGAAACTGAACATCAGTGTGAATAAACAATTTACTCAGGGTCAACTGAAAAGTCAAAGCTTGGATTTGAGTCTAGATCTATATGAATTCAATTCTGATGCTTTCTATCTCACGATAGGTCGATCTCCCATTGGTACTTCATAAACTTAAAGACCGTACAACATATTACTCCCTGGCCACTATGTCCCAGATTCAAGGTTGTGTTTTGTTGATTGTTTTGTGTTTTTTTGATAGTCAAGGTTCAATCACACTAAAACAAAATTAGTGTTTAATTTATGTCAGACATTTAATCTCTAACCCTTTGAGTTTTCTTATCTGTAGAAGGGGCTTGGTAATAGCAATTTCAGAGCATGAATGGTGAATCAAATGAGTATTGGGCACATAGGAAATTCTTAATAAGTAGGGCCTACAGTTAAAAATGTTACATTTTATGTTATCTCAAGTGTTCCTGTTTAAGTTTTTGTGTAAAATGAGGAGTGAGGCTCAATATCTTTAGGACCATTTCTAGCCCAAATTCATGAGACACAGGTATTAAACAACAATAAAAATAAGGTACTGAAACAATGACGCCATTGGCTATAGATATCTTGGGGAGTCCTCCCACAAGAAGGAACCAGGCTTGGGACATCAGCCCAATACTTACTTGGAATACAAGTTTGGGGTATATGATTTGATATTAACAACAGGATTATATTGTCTAATTTTACAAGGGCATTCAATGGAAAAAAGATCAAGATTTGTTTTCTTCAGCAAAACTGGGGGACATGGATAAGTTTGAAAGCAACTTTTAAAAATGCATTAAACCAAAAAAGCTAGGATAGACATGATTAACAACAATTTAATTTATGGTAACACACCCATGGACTTCATTTTCATGCTAATATGTTCTTTCTTTTCTCTTCCCTAGCCAGACCTGTCATGTACCTAGCACCCTTTTTGTTCCCACCACCTTTGTTATAAAACACTTCCTTATAATGCCCAACATGCCTGCTTCCCACAGCTAGGATTACATGGAAGGTGGGACATTCTCAAACTTTTTTGTACATATTGCTGTAACATGCCCTAATTTTGCATTATATCAACCAGATCCTGTATCCCCTTACTGAATGGCCTACTCATTGAGTTGCCTAAGCTACTGTGACTAAGCTACTTCTCAAGTATCTGGTTCCCATAGAGACAGAACAGCTATCACATTGTCAGGCATTCATTTCTTTATATGCCTGTAGAGTAAGGCCCAACCACATGCTCCCTTAACAATGCTCAGAGACACCACCAAAACTATGCTCCAAGAAAAAAGGCTTGCCCTTCAATGCTTTAAGACTGCTCTCCTTAGTGAAAGGAATGAAAGGGAGGCAAAGTGTTCAGATCAGCTTGGCTATTATTATTGTTTGGAAGAATCCTTGTTGAACCACATATTTTTACAAGGTGTGATTATCAGATTTGAGAGCAAATTTTTCCTGACTCTAAAGTTCTCTAATCAAAAGAACATCAAGCAAGCCTCCTTGCATGCTGCAGGCTCCAGTTCAACATCCTCAGCAATGTGTCTTTAGAAGGGATGCCTCATGACATTGAGACAACAGGTGTTCAGTGCAAAAGAGGTGTTCGCAAACATTTAGTATGAAATCATACTAAGAGTGTCTGAGGACCTTCTGATTCAGAGTTGTGTTCTGCTGACCCTAAACCTGTCATCTGAAGACCTGTCCTTTCCCACATGTCCCAGGCTCACCTTCCAACCACCTTCTTGCCTGGTCCAAGTAGATGTCTTCCTCATCTCAACAAATACACAACTAGGCTCCCAGCTGCTTAGGACAAAAACCTGGGAATGTTTTTTTCACTCCCCTCTATTACTGACCACCAGTACAAGACAAATCCTTTACAAATCCTGTTTTTCTACTTCCAATAGAATCCAGATGCCAGTGAGTTCTCTCCATCTCTACTGCTAGTCCATTGGGTCACTCCTACCTCCTTTCAGTTCCCCAACCCTCTTGCCCCACCATTGTTCTTCACACACAGCCAAAATAATTTGAAAATCTGAATCAGATCTTTTCATGTCCTCCCTTGAAGTCCTTCAGTAAATTCTTCTGGGATGTGCAATGAGATTAACCCTCTTGACATGCCTTGTACTTGCCCTCATCTGCACCTTCATCACTGAGCTCAGCCACACTTGCCTCTAACATCAAACCGTTTCCTGCTTCTGTGCTCACTGCTTTCTCTGCTTAGAACTCTCTTTCCCCTGATGGCCACATTATCAACCAGCCTCTTTTATTCTGACCTCTGGTTCAAAGTCATACTCAGGAAGACCTTCCCCAAACATGCCTTCCAAGGTTACTTTCTTCCCAACCCCTGCCAAATTATAAATGAATGGTTAACTTACATTTAAATATTTCAGGTCACCCATACTAAAGAATATATACATTTGGTTTTGAAAATTATAGGAGATAAAACTTTTTATCATATGCTCTAGGATGAGAAAACTAAACAAAATAACAAAATACTATTTGATGAAACCTCAAAATACTGATGGCTGATACTTTTAAAAATAAAATTTGTGGTACTTGTAATGCTTTGTTTAGATATTGTTGAGGGTCTGAATGAAAAACCCTAAGCTGCCAGTGGCTTCTAGGTTAGGTGTGAATTCCATGTGCAAACCAATGACTTATAGCCTGGGATTGACACAAGGTCATTAGGTCATGGGGATGCCTACCGCCTCACCCAAAGTTGGCGCCTTTCAGTGGTGAACAGAGCCCTGATCAAGACAGCTCTCTTTGCATCAATCTGGCCCTTAATGCGAAAGCTTTCAAAGATTCGACACTTTCTGGATGGTTTTCAAATGCTGGTGTTCTAAACACATGCTCATTTCAATGCTTTCTTCCTTAAGAGTTAGTTGTAGGGACATTAAAATGGTTTGGTTAAGAAGATCTTCAGGATTCTTCCTACTAATGATACATTGATATTTCAGCTACTAATCCTTAGTTTGTTAAGTAGTAGTCTTGTGGAAATACTAGTAATAGTATTCATAGAAATACTAGTAATCATATTCACAGGAGGAGGAAGACCAAAACATGCCACAGCTAATATTTATCGGATCCTTATTATGTGCTAGCCACAGAGTAGAGATTTTCTTTGAATGATTGATTCTATGGCTTTATTTTTTTTTCTTAATAATAATCATACTGTACTTTGTTCACTGCCTCCTTCTCATAGAAAATCTAACAATAAGATGGGGCATTTTGTTGCTTTACAGATAACTTATTTCTGAATAGAAATTCGAAGGGTGGATTATTCCAGAATATGTTTGTTCTTACAAATGTGCATTTTTTCCAGCCGTTTTTTGGGGTGGGGGGTTAGGTGTAACTCCAGGGTTAAGATAAGGAAAGCTGCATTGTGAAGCTCAACTGATAATTCCTCAACTTTCACTGACAAACTATACCTACATGGCAGCACTCAATATTTATGTATCGAAAGAATGGGTGCCTGGATAAAATCTCTATCGAGAGGATGCATTTTGCGGGTATCAATTTTAACATTTAGTTGTGATAAACACCTGGAGTCACCAAGTCACAGAATTCACTTCCTAAGGCTCTGAACCAATGGCTTCAATGATGTTAGACTTGTAAAATGATTTCTTTAAAGATTAAAAAAATGAAAAATACCATATTCACAGGATAACTTCAGAAATTACCTATCACCACTTTAAACAACACAGTTTTTGTGTAGGAAAAGTTTATGAAACCACCAAGAAATAAATCAAAAAGAATTTCTCAGGTTTTTGAGAAGCTCAAAAGGAGAACATGGAGGCCGAATGTCTACTCATAGAAGGCAGTCTCTAATACTCTTTCTTTCTTTCTTTCTTTCTGTCTTTCTCCTTCCTTCCAACCTTCCTTCCTTCCTGTATCTATCTATCTATATATCCATCCATCCATCTCAGAGAGAGAGAGAGAGAGAGAGAGTGAGAGAAGAACACAAGCAGGGAGAGTGGGGGAGGGAGAAGCAGACTTCCTTCTGAGCAGGGAGCCTGATGCAGGACTCCATCCCAAGACCCTGGGATCATGACCTGAGCTGAAGGCAGATGCCCAATAACTGAGCCACCCAGGCACCCCTGTAATGTTCTTTTTTATATACCACACCAAGGTAAGTATTGTAACAACAGTATTTGTCCAATTGGCGTTCAGAGGCCCAATTTTACACACCATTCATGTACCTTAGCCTCATGACATAGGGATTTATAAAGACATTCATAATGGGTATTTTGAAAGTAAAATACTAAAACTGCTAATCACTGAAGACAAGAACATGTAAAATATTTGCTCCACTGAATATGTTATGAATAATAAAAGTAAAAGAACAGTACAAATAAAAAATACCAAAAATTGTTCTATGTCTCTCTATATTTTATTATTTCATCCTAGAACAGTATTCCAAACACTTTTATTCATTAGGTTCTGAAATCAGAATAAATTTAATTGCATAATTTTTTCTCATTTTTAAGGACCTAAAAAAACTCCTTTTGTTCATTTATATGTTTTTGTCTTACATATATATTGGACTCTATCAATAAATTAAGACGTTCCCCTTCCATACTTTAGATTTATTATTTAAAGTTAAACCACATTCCCACCTGGACAAAAAACTCAGTTCCAGGCATATTTATTCTAAAGAAATGAAAAACTCTTGGTACTCACCCTCCCATATCTGTTGGCATAGGACCCTGTGAGCAAGGAATGGAAAACGATGATTGTCTCGTCCAAGTCCCAGATGAACACCCTCTACAAAGAGAGAACCAAATCAATACGTCTTTCCCTTGGTTGAGAAACCTGTTATTCAGTGCACTTCAACATAAATAAGCACTCTTAAAATAGAAGACAGAAGAAAAACCTGAATTTACTGTGTTTTTAAAATACAACTGTTCCAAAAAGCATCCTCTAGCTTTTCTCCAGAGTATAGCATCAGGTGAGATATAAAAGAATAATTATATTAATGACATCGATACAAACAAGAAATAATAATATATGTCCTTTCATGACATCAATACAAGCAAAAAATAATAATATATGTCCTTTCTACTTCTGAAGTATATTCTTAGTTTACTCTTCTGAAAAAATGAACAATGAGCTAAAACTAGTCTGTTTATAACTTCTTGAGACAGAGAGAGGCCAATAAATTAAAACTCATGCGTTTTTCTTACCTCTTCTGCTTATTAAGAAGCATTAAAATAGTGAATCTTATGTTTGATTTTCATCAAGCCAAGTATTAAAAAACTATACCTAAAACCTAAAACTTCACATCAACTATTCACCTTCTGTTACCTTTGGACTGTTATCACATGGATGGGTTATGTATGACTCCTGCCTGGTTTATAACTTCTTGAGACTTAAGCAGACACATCACACAGGCTCTTGATACACTCAGGCTATTTGGAATCAGATTTAAAGGAATTCACTTCAAAAACATCTTCGAGATACCACAGAGGCCTCCCAAGCCTACTTGTCTTCTTCCCCTTTCCACTCATACCAATATATATTCATACACATGGGTTCTGCTGGGAAATTTCCATCTTTTCAGCCAAAATAATCATGTTTTCCACCATCGGATTTCACTGGGCAAAACATAGAAACTAATTGCAGTGGATTCAAGGTTATGAAATCTACCTTTCAAGGTTTTATTTAATCCCTCCTGCTTTTGAACTCCACCAAAACAGGTCTCATAAAATGACTACCATTTCAGTTTAGAACATCCCAGGTTTTCCTTTCTCAATATATATGAGTGTGTCTTTAATTTTCAAAGTGGATTTTAGTAAGTCTTTTTAGTAAGACACTTAATTAAAATGACAATGATATAGAACAGTATAAAAGAATTTTCCTCATGCAAAAGGATATAATTTACTATTTTAAAGAGAAATAACCAGATACTTTACATGTAGTTAAAATGGTAGAGAAAACAGAAATGATTATTTTTAACTATAAGTAAAAGAAAAGAGAAAGAAAATGCTTTACTTATGATACAGAGAAGAAAGCAGTTACAAAGCATTTGGACATCTTGATGACGGCCATTTACATTACAGATGTCTAGAACTACCCTTTAACTACCAAGATACCTTGTTACCAGCGAACTGGCAATGACATACCTCGAGGTCAGAATCCGGGGGAGGTGAAGGATTATTGTTTCTTCGGCCCCGTCCGCGGGACTTCCCATCTGAACTTCGGCGCAATCGATCAGAATCTGAGTCTTTAATGGGTGTTGATGGGCTGTGGATTGTACTGTACTCTGTAGAAATACAGAAAGGCCTTTCATCTTTTGGTTCTATTACCATGGTGTCAAGATCAACCTTGTTTTAATTTTGGGGGAAGCTTGAAGAGTAAAACACATTTCATTCTGTTCCCTTTCGTTGCTGTTTACCTCCATTGATGAATAATTTGAGATACTGAATACCAAGAATCCATTCTTTTGAAAGAATGTGTGATTAGAAATGAAAAAAAATTAATTGATAGTGCAAAATTGGAGGCTGTAGGAAGTTGCCTAGTTTTTCTTTGTGGTTCTCCATGATGAGACAAAGCTCACCCATCCCCACCTCCACATACGTGTTTTTCTTTCATTCCACACAAGCAGGGCCCAGCCATACCAAGAGAGGTTCACACAGGTGCCTTATCAGCCACTCTCCCACCTATGAAAGTCTTCTGGTTCACAGAAAGAAAAGAAAAATCAACTCTGGGACAGGAAAAAACTGACTCCCAAGGCAGATGTTTCTTTGAAAATTTCAAAATCTCCTTTTCTCTCTCATTTTATGTGAGAACAAAGGAGTGGCAAGATAAGGAAGAACAGACATATGGGCAATACCCATACCTTGAGAGCATCCATCACAGATTCTCACGGTATCTTAGTCTCTGAACCAAAAATCCCAAACAGAGAGCACATTAAAATTGCTCACCTGGGTAACTCAGAGAAATCACAGAAACGACAAAATAAAGAATCAACCCTAACGAGCTACAGGAATGGCTGAGTAGTGGTGACTATAGAGTCAGGCTAGGAGCACGCTTACCCTGCTCCAAAATGAGCAAAAACCCCTTACAGTTTCTTCTTTTCTCCAGTCCATGCATTAAACAACTTCTACCTCCCCAAATGCTTTGCCAGATTTCTCTTCTGGATACAGTTTGGACTCTCCCAAGGTGGTATAAGGAATGATAATTCTTATTGAGATGTTGTTTATATTAGATTTCACCAAACAGAGAAGTAGTGAGAACAGCTGAATATCTGGTAGCCTCTATTAATATACTATCATCCCTAACTATATCCAGAAGGCCAGCCGTGTGTCAAACCATGTGGTCTCAGTATTACTTCCAAGTTTAAGGCTTAAGCCTTAGGAGGTGGAATAGATAGGAATGGACTTCAACAGAGTAAATTCCACTTCTAAACCACATAGAACAGCCCTATATCTTCTGTTTTAACTTTAAAATCCAAACAGATTCCTATCTCTTTTGGATGAGGCTTTTGCATGTCTTCTGCCATAGAAAACAAGACAGCAAACTTCTTCATATGCACCAGTCATGGGGTCCTTGTACCCAGGAACCACCATCATAACATACAAGCTTGTTAATTAATTATGGCCAGAAAGTCCAAAACAACTTTTCACTACGTCAGCATATGTAGTTCCATGGGATGCATTTTTGAGCTAACCTATCTTGTAGAACTATCAAAATACAGTGCTGGCTGGTCAAACTTTAACATTCTCCAAATCCACATGTGATCCTTTTCTTACAGAGGACTGTGGTATCCTCTCCTCAAAACGTTCAAAGCCAAGCATCTGCCTTCCATGTTTTATAGAGAATTAGGCCTCTGAAGAAATACATATTTTTAAGGAGCTCAGAGAATTCAAAGTTGTGTTTTGAAGAAAAAGTCTTGACCTCCTCCTTCTTTAAAAATTCTCTAACTACATCTCTGTGCAAACCTGGATAGCCACCATCTGAGACCGAACACATGCCAATTTCTTTACCAGTGTCAAAACAACATTTACTTTGCAACTGGCATAACTGGCATCTAAATTTGACTCATACTTCAAGTATTTGACTGCAAGGTCCATCTTCAGTTGTGAATTCTCCACCTTTTGAGGTTCATATTTGAGAAGAAGCTAAAAGATGTGAAGCAATGTATCATATCATATGATGTCTTTCGCTTTGACTTCTAGTTTAGGGCGAATTTTTTTCACCATGTGTTTCATCTTACCAAGGTTTTCCAAGGTTTTCTTACCCTAGATTTCTCCTATGGATTACTCATTCCTTTAGTTTTTGGTGTATATTTCTTTATTCCTGTGTTAAAACCCAATTAAATCTTTTAAAAAATGTATTCCATCTTTCTTTTTTTTTTTTAAATAAAAATGAATATTAAATTGATTACTCAATTCTATAAACCTATCCCCAAAGAAACTAAGTTCAATGAGCAAAGTATACAGGTAGATTTCCTAATTATCTTATCTAAAGTTTTTCCAGGTGGAAAAGAAGCCCTTAAATATGGACAATCTGATACTTCTAAATATTAAAACACACACACACACACACACACACCCCTTATAGGCCTCAACTTATTAGAAGGAATATAAAAGTTAAATGATGCAAGTTAGATTTTATTTTATTTATTTTTTTAAAGATTTTATTTATTCATTTGACAGAGAGAGAAATCACAAGTAGGCAGAGAGGCAGAGAGAGAGAAGGGGGGGAAGCAGGCTCCCTGCTGAGCAGAGAGCCCGATATGGGACTCGATCTCAGGACCCTGAGATCATGACCTGAGCTGAAGGCAGAGGCTTAACCCACTGAGCCACCCAGGTGCCCCAATGCAAGCTAGATTTAAAAAAAAAAAAAATCTCTTCCTCTTTGTTCTATGAGGTGGGAATAAACACTTCTACTCTCCTAACCAGCTTTCCTGACTCTACTCTCCTTCCTTCTATTAGTGTAAAACAACTCAACAAATAATTTAATCTTCTAATCCACTGAAATCTCATGTTTCATTAAAATCCTTTCCAAATTATTCAACTTTACCCCCACTGAGATAATGAATGTGAAAATAGAAGAGCATTTATTTCACTTAACAATGACTGCATGCCCATACTATTTCAGGCACTGTACCAAGAGCCTGAAGTATGATGATGTACCATACAGATATAGTCTTTTTGGAGCTTAAAATTCAGAGGAAGGCACTGATTTATGAACAAAAATAAGAGATTAGAAAACAATAGAGAAAGGGTCATGACATGAGAAAGGTAGAGTGCTGAGAAACCATAGAGCAAGTGCATATAACTTAAGATTTACAGGATTATAGAAGCGTCCTGAAGATGAAGAACAAACTTACCAATAAAAAATGGAATATAAATGTTCTCCAGGCAGGGACATGAGCATGTGTGATGGTGGAGAAAGAGAGAAAGAGAGAGGAGAGGAGAGGAGAGAGAATGTCAAAGAATTGAAAAAAAAAAAAATTAATCTGGCCTGATTCTACAGAGGAAGAATACAGAGATGAGGCTGGATTGGCAGGCAAAGAATTTAAGAATGGAGGGATGAAATCAAATTTCCAACTTGGATAGATGGTTCTAGCTCCACTATGGTGCAGGTGCTGGTGGCAAGTCAAGAGTGAGAAGCAGAGACCAGCCAGGATAATTCAGTGGGCGATGTTAGTGGTTTAACAACAGGGAAGGTGAAGGTATAAGGCACAAGGCATGGGTTTAGGAAGAAGGGATTATAGGGAAGTGTGTAGATGAGAATTCACATTCAACTTTGAACATACTGAACTTGAAGAGTCAGCGGTATTCAAGATGTCCAGTAGGCTGCTAGACTGCTCTGAAGCTGAGGAAAGAAATGTGGGCTGGGTTTAGGTTTGGAAACTGATGCCATACATAATGTGATTAAAGAAATGGGTATAATTAAAGACATGGAGGGTATGTAGAGGGACAGGCAGAGAAAAATGGGTAGGACATGAGGAAGAAAACACAGGTTAGTATGTTGTAGAGGAAAGAGTATGTCCTGAAGGAAAGAGTGATCAATTTGGCTGATCTGATCAGCCTAAAGATAAGCTAAAGTGAAGACTGACTCCAAGAGTACTTGGAGATTTAGAGTCAATGAGGACTTTGGCACACATGGCAGAAGTATAGATTTGAGAAGTATGGAGGTGGTGGACTAGAAGGATAAAAATGAGATAGCAGAAGGTAGAAGAGTAAACAGGGGTTGTTTCTGAAGACCCTATAATGGCCAAATTCAATAATTATATTTAGTTCTTAGTCTTATTGCACTTTGCTATGACTGTGCTGACCACTGGCTCTTCTAAACTGGGGTCCATTAGAGTAACTGACTTCTTGTCCTCCCACGTTTGCTTCTCATCCTCCCACTCACACTATTACTTCTGTCCCTTTAGAGACCTCTTCCTCTACCCAAAGCTTAAATGTTAGTGTTTCTGTATTAGTGATACTCAAATTGATCTGGGACAAAATAAGAAGCTTGTATCACGATGTTAATGCGATGCTTCCTTCATCAAAAGTCTCTCTAAGATTAAAAACAGTAGTTGAAGTACACAGTGTGCTCAGCAATGCTGTTGATTATATTCTGAAGCAAATCCTCATGTCACATGGACTATTACTAAACAAAGTGGATAGGTGGCCAGTTGGTGGAGTATATCTTGAGCAGCAGTGCAGGAGAATTTTCTCTATGGCTCTCTTATCTCACTACAAGCTCTCAGCAGTTTGTAGTATTTGTAAGAGGGATTTCAATGATCACTTCCAGGCTGATGATTCTAAAGCCTCTGGATCTGTTGACCTGAACATCTCAGTGTTTGCTAACCCTCTCTACCTGAATACTCCATGGGCACCACAACTAAAGCTGTCTCCACATGCAAGAGCCTCCTTCTCTCTTAATGAGTCTGCTTAATGGTACCAACATCTACCCAGTTTTTCAAGACAGAAATTACTTGTTAGCTCCATCATCTAGACTAAGTTTTGTGGATTTTACCTTTTGAATATTTTTTATTCCAAGTTCAGGCTCTCATCATCCCTGCCTTGATTCTTGCAACAGGTAGCTTTCAAGCTTCCTATCCACAACCTTTCAATTATCACCTACACCAACATGACAGAAAACTTTAAAACTTTAAAAACTTTAAAACTCCTAGGGTAGAATAGGAAGGACAGTCTAGATTATAGGATTTTAAGACACTGAGCTATGGACTTGACTGCCATGTTTCAAGTCACAATCCCACTGCTTATGAGAAGTATGACTTTGGATAAGTTAATTACCTTTTCTATGAGTCAGTTTCATCATCTGTAAAATCAGAATAAATGAGAAAAGTAAAACCAGTATACACATAAAGGTAGTTAGAACTGGTGCATGACACTAGCCCTCTACCATGTTAGCTACCTTGAAATACAGAGAAGTCCCACCAAGTCCAACTTCTCTCTCTTCAGACAGTCACACCTAATTTTCTGAGTTCTCTGAGCATGTCATGCTCTTTGATGACATTGAACATGCTATTCCACTTTTTTAGAATGCTCTTTCTTTATACTTACTACCCCTCCCCTGATTTGTCTGTGAAATTCCCATGAACACCTAAAGTTCATGTATGTTCTTCATGAATTTTCTATCTAAATCTGAGTCCCTGTTTTGCAGTTATGTTTATCTCTGTTGTAGGGTTATACAATTTTTGCAATCATTTACGTCCATAGTGGATAACAACTTGAGTTATTTTGAGCAAATGTCCCTTACTCCTGCTCTTAGAGGAAAGAAGCTGGTGGTGTTCATTTTATATTCTGAGAATGCAGTGAGAGTCCAGAGCACCAAGTACACATTAAAAAAAAAAAAAAAAAAAAAAAAAAAAAAAAAAAAAAAAAAAAAAAGATGACTGAAAGAATGAATGTTTCTCAAGTTTGGCTGTTGCTCTATTAAGTCTATGACGATTACCTACCTAATTATTCCTACTAGCTAGTCAAAATATTTCAAAATGAGAAATTTGTTTTTAAAGCTTATTTAAACATTAATGTTTACATATTCAATCATATAATTTTAGAATCTACATAAGATCATTAACATTCTTACATTTGTAAGTATTACTGAAGAGTTCCATAAATCCTTCAATATTGCAAAGGAAAACAGAACTGGAACTCAGAAGATTTCATTTAGTTCCTCTTGGCTCTCTCTGAGCTGAGTTCATAACTCCTATATATAAGACTCCTGGAGTCTTAAGGACATTTCTTCCATGTTTTGTAACCTCCTGGTCTATCAAATTGAGGACACAGCCTAGATGATTTAGCCTTAAAGTTTTATTATCTGTGACATACAATATTTACCACATCTTTCTAGCTGTTAGCTTTTATTCTTTCCCTCTTACATAGTCACCTTCAGACTAATCTATACAAAATACCATGGCAACACCAACCATCAGAATCCATCAGTACCTAGCGCAAATTCCTTATCTGGTTTTAGTTCTCATGCTATTCCTGGACAGGTTAGCTACTTTCTTATACACATTGCCAAATAGTTTTCAAAAGGACTGTATCAACTTAAATTCTGTCAATTTTACTACAGCATTACACACAATGATTATTATTGTTTTAAAGAAGTCCTTGCTATTTTATTCAGTGTAGAATAGTAGTGGTTTTAATTAGGACATATTGGAGATACTTACAAATATGGGTTTGAAAATTATACTTCCCTTTATGAACTATCCAAATCCTTGGCAATTTTTTATACTCCTTTTATTAATAAATACAAAAGTTTTAAACTCTTTTTCATATTTATAGAGACTTTTCCACTCGATAGCTCCTCAAATATTCAAATGATGCTGGTATTTCCCTAAATTATGTCTTCCTTCACAGAAGTTTTTTTTATTTTTATGTAGTCCTGCATTATATAAAGCACAGCCTGTTGGCCTGGTTGACTCCTTGAAGATTTAGGGATAAGCATTTGCATTTATTCTAAGTGGAGCAGAGAATTTTTGATCTAACTTTATAATCCTGGGACTATATATGCCAGTGGTAGTTGTAAAGGAAGTAGAATACAGGGTTCCTGCAAGCACACTTCTCTTTGCTTTGGGAGGATGGAAGCTCTCCGTCCTTGTTTCTAAGTTTAACTGAGGTGAAAGACTACTCCTCTGAAACAGAATCAAGTAACCAGACTCTGTGTGGACAGGCAGCTCTTGCCACATATATAATGATAATTGGGTTGAGGCCAGGAAAGCTACTATCTCTGGCTAGACCCTGAATCTACGCTAAGACAATACCAATTACAAGAGGAAGTACAGAGCTTTGTGGAATAGCCTTATAGAGATTACCTAGATTGAATGAACCTGATACATGGCAATCAATAGTTGTATTCCATTTGCTGCTATAGGAGACTCAGACAAAAATAACAGGGTGTCTTACTTTCCTAAAAGCAGGTGTTGTCATGTTTGAGACTCAACATTTTAAGTATACGGACAGTTACACAGGTTGAGTGTGAAGATGTCAGCAACTGACCATGTGGCACCCCCAAACTTTGAGACTCTCAAAATCAACATATGTATATATAAAAATCCTCTCAAATGGGATGAATCAAGCCAAAATCAGGAGGATTGAGAGAAAGAATGCAGAGACATTAATTTTGATTCCATGAGGAAAGGTTATTCTGATTACCCTGACATTTCCCATAGGGAGGCCACAAGCCTAACAAATCCTAAACCACCATTGGGTTTATTTCTGTTTATAATTTTTAAAATTGGTTTTCCTATGAGGTAAAAAAAAACCAAAAAAACCCAAAACTACTCTATAAAGCTGAGTTTGATTACTTTAAGGTAAATATGGGGTTGCTTCTTACTCCAAGGATGGGCTCTGTAATCAATGAGTAAAGTAGGAAAACCACAAATACTCAGTTTCCCAGAAATCCTCTCTCAAATAGCTACACTGTGAGGTGAAAGGGCAGTGAAACCCACTGGTGGGATAGCGAGGTACAGATAACATAGGTACCCAGAGAGAGGCATGGAGTCGACTTGCCCACAATATTTTTTTTTCTGTCTCTATTCGTTAATGAAAAAGATAGCAATTTTTTTTAATGCCTTGGGCTTTGTGTGACTTAACTCTGCCATTGGAAGTGGAAAAGCAACCATAGGCAAAATATTAATAAAGGAACAGGGTGGTGGTGTCTCTAAAAGCAGGGGAAACAAGGGCAAAAATTAGCTATTGGGACTTCTAAAGATGAAAGGCTTTTTGCACAGCATAGGAAACAGTGGACAAAACCAAAGTACAGACTACAGAATGGGAGAAGATATTTGCATATGTTTTATCAGATAAAGGGTTGGTTAGTACCCCAAATCTATTAAGAAATTATCAAAGTCAACATCCAAAGAACAAATAATCCAGCCAAGAAATGGGCAGAGGACATCAACAGACATTTCTCAGACAGACAAATGGCCAACAGACACATGTAAAATTGCTCAACATCACTCAGCATCAGGGAAATACAAATAAAAACCACACTAAGATATCACCTCACACCAGTTAGAATGGCTAAAATTAACAAGTCAGGTAATAACTTGATGTTGGTGAGGACATGGAGAAAGGGGATTCCTCCTACACTGTTGGTGGGAATGCAAACTGGTGTAGCCACTCTGGAAAACAGTATGAAGGGTCCTCAAAACGTTGAAAATAGAGGAACCATATGACCCAGCAATCTCACTACTGAGTATTTACCCTAAAGATACAAATGTAGTGATCTGAAAGGGCACATGCACCCCAATGCTTACAGCAGCAATGTCCACAACAGCCAACCTATGGAAAGAGCCCAGACATCCATTGACAGATGAATACAAAATACAATGGAATATTATTTAGCCACCAAAAAAAAAAAAAAAAAAGAAAACTTACCATTAGCAACAATGTGGATGGAACTAGAGTGTGTTAATCTAAGTGAAATAAGTCAGAAAAAGACAATTATATGATTTCACTCATGTGGAATTTAAGAAACAAAACAGTAGAGAACAGAGGAAGGGAAGGAAAAAGAAAGCAAGATGAAAACAGAGAGGGAGACAAACCATAAGAGATTCTTAACCATAGGAAACAAACTGAGGGTGGCTGGAGGGGAGGTGGGATAACTGGGTGATGGGCATTGAAGAGGGCACATGATGCAATGAGCACTGGGTGTCATATGCAAATGATGAATCACTAAACTCTATCTCTCAAACTAGTAATACTTTTTTTAAAATTAAATTGAATTTAAAAAATAAACAAGTATGGTGGTGTTTCAACAAACCTTTATCAAACAGATTTGGCTTATGGGAGTATATAATTGTATTCATTAGGGAAATAGTGTGTTAATATGAGATTCCAGGAAGTGACTCCCTTATGACTATGTGATTTAAGTGATTGTCACCTTACTACTCTGGGTGATATTGCTTCTTCAACATTGCTGCAAACCTTAAATGTTAACATCATGATACAAGTAATAAGTGAACCATGTTACCAAACTAACTGGAGAACAAGGTCCAAAACAAGGTGCTTATTTTTTTGGAATTGATAATAAATAGAAAAGGAATTTAATTTAATACGTACTTTTTAAAAGTACATATTATCCCAGGTGGGAAGTGACCCCAGCAGTCATGGTATCAATATATATCTACTTTGAATATGCAAACAAAGTTCTGTTTTTCTCATGAACACAGTAACTTGGCATGCAAAATAGATCAGAGTCTCCTTGGGTTCGTAGGAACACTGGACGCATATATCGTGCGAGTGATTTTGTGTCCTTGTCTCTAGCAGAATGACTCTAGGCAGGCACCAAGCCTAAAGAAACTGCTGGAGGTTGGGCACTGCTCTAGGTGTGTGGCCTTGGGGATGCTTTCTTATAGGACTCTTTGTAGTTGACAGAATCTGAAGGACACAATCACAAGCTATCCCAGCAGGCAGGCACATCAGGGACACTGGATGATGAGCTAAGCCGTCTTTCTAAGAAAAATTCAAATGCCCAGCCATTGTCAAGCCATGCTGTTCACCACACAGGAAAATTAGGAAATTTAGGTGAAAGATCCAATGGCAAAGGGGCAGGTAGGCCTTTCCCACTGAGCACTTAGATGTCCTGGACTAACAGAGACCTCTAATAACTGAATCTGAAGAACATTCCTTCGCAGGCTCACCTCCAGCCCTCTGACGACAGGCTCGCCTCTGCCCTCTGACGACATTTTGTAAAATGGATTCTCTTCTCCTGTAAGGCCATCAGGAGGAGCACTGCCTGGAATCAACCTCTCTACTCAGACCCTCTCAGAGCTGAAAACTGAAATTCCTACTATTGTCAAGCCTCTAGAGAAATTCCAGTGGTGGCCTAAACTTCCTGCTTGAATTCCTCTGTGTCAGAAGGCAATACCACAGACAACGAAATGTGTGTGCGTGCACAGATTCGCTCAGCTACTTTCATTTCCCAGTAAGAGGGCAACAAAGTTGGAAACCTTTGAAAAGGTCTTTATAGACAGCATTAAATTAAAAAAAAAAAAAAATCCTTGAAACAAATCATTCTTGTTTGCAAGGCCAGGCGCCATGCTTGGCTCTCCCACGTTTTGCATTTATGCTTGCTGCCCTGGTCAACTCATGCAGACATGTAAGGTTTAAATAGCATCTGTGATGAGCCACAAATTTAGGTCCTGAATTTTCCTACCCAACAGACTTATCCACCGAACAACCTACTTGCCATCTTCCCCTGGATTTCTAACAGCCAGGGCACCACAAACTTAACACGTGCTCAACAGAAGTTCTGATTTCTCCAACAATACCTTCTCTTCTTGCCATTTCTACCATATTAATAAGTGTCAAATGCCCTTTTTTAGCTCTTTGGGCCCAAAACTGTGGTGTCATGATTCCTCTCTTATTACTCTTCACGTTAAATCCACCAACAAATCCTGATAGCTCTACTTTCCAATCTCTCCAAAATCTGACCACATTCACCACCTCCTCCCCTATCATCTGAGCCTGCCCAAACTCCCTCCTCTTGGGCCACAGGAACCATCTCCTGCGTGACCACCATGCCCCTTCTTCTCTTGCTTATTCTAAGTCCAACAAGCAGACAGATTCTATTTTAAATATAATGATACCATGTCACTTTTATGCTTAAACACTTCTCACCTCATTCAAAACAAACAAAAAATCCAAAGTCTTCCCCGTGCCTACAAGCCTTCTATGATCCAGATTCTTACCTCCCTACCCCAAACCCCTTCCACTCTCCACCCCAGAGTGATCCAGTGACACTGGCCTTCCTGTTGCTGCTCCATTCACCAAACACAGTCCTGCCTCCAGGCTTGGGGAACTGCTGTTTCCTCTCCCAGAACACTCTCCCCCCCACCCCCAAGACTCAGAGGTGGCACTCTCTACAAAGTAATTCCAGTTCTCAGCTCAAATGTCACCCTGCCAGACCATGCTTCTGAAAGAATTTGTCTACCCTAACTCTATCTATTTTACAAACTGTTTCATCCTTCCAAGCACTTCTGACAACCAGAGGCATTTTACATTTACTTGTAGTCTGTGTGCTGCCTAGTGCCCTGTGTCTAGAACAGTGCCTGGAATATACCATAAACATCCATTGTTGAATGAGCTAACAACCCAGCATGTGGGACATCCCTGGTTCACAGGGTGCACGTGATCATGGATAATCCTTCATGCAAATCTTATTTCACCATTCTCATAAAGAATGTATCACAGTTAACTATTTATTCGTGTGCCTTCACGCTCATACTGGGAGGAGCTGACAGGAAGGGAACTTGGGCACATTGATTCCTGATGCCATCTTCTGGATTCAACTTATTTTATGCAGTACAGAACTCGGAGTAGACCTTACCCTTCACTGGAAGAGGCCACATTAGGGTTGACAAGTAGACAGGTGGATTGAACACGGCTTCCTCTAGGCTCTGAGATTACTTCTCTCACTCCATCTGCCTTCTCTGGCTTCACACACCTGACTGAACCAGTCTTGACTTTTCTCAGAGAGCATGTCACTTCCCCAAGCCAGAACCCTTGCTTCACAGCCATGAAGACAAAGAGATGATAGAGTCACTGATGAGCCCCTGCCTGGGGAGGTCTGGGGTCAGAGAGGGAGCTGCCTGGAACAGAGGCTTAGCAGCATGGATTACAGAACCTGTACAGACTCCAAAAATGTGACCTCCTCCCTTTCAATTTTTGGGAAATAACCCACCTGTGGAAGGGATGGATCTTGCAAACTTGGTCCATTTCCACATCCTCCTTAACTTACTGAACATGGAAAATTGAGTAGTTCACATTTCACTGTGGTAGACAGCATAACCTACAAATTCAGACAGTAGGATCTGAACAGGCTTAGTAACTTGTCATTTGTAGAATTAGCCAACGTGTTAGTGTAGTGGTGAGAAGTAAATTGTTCAAAGTTGTCTCTCTGGGCTCAGTTATCTTACTCATAAAGATGATCACAAAGTAATTTGTCGGCTCAAAAAGGATTTCATTCTTCAGTGAAATTTATATTCTGATGGAAGTGATAGCTCTGACGAGCCCATTTAAAAGGGTCTATTTCTCCAGCCTTGAATAAATACCCCATCTCTATTCTCTGTCCTTCACCCATTTACATCATTCATTGCTGAGAATAAATTTCATTCCTTTCATTAGTTTTTTCTCCAAATACTTTATATAAGAAATCTCTGTTCTGATATTCTTAGAGCACTTTGCTGCTTCTAGCATGGTATTTTTAAAAATATAAGATTTGTTAGGTTTGGCTATTTACATAAATGCTCCTTGATATAGGGAAGAACCGTCCTATTCTCTGTATCCCTTCAGAACCTAAGACAACTTTATAATTAAGAGCTGCTCAATGAATACCTAATGGAATGTTGAGGAATATCTTTAAGCCCTCACTCATATTTGAAAGGAGAAGAAACTGTGTTTTCTGCCTTTCCTTCAATTAGGGAACAGCGTAATTAAATTTAATAGCAAGATTAAGGAATAAGTCTCAAGAGAAATGTGCTTCCTCGATAACCTTTATCAATATTAAAAGTGAGTCAGGGGAGGTAATTAGATGAACAAATGTACTGAAAGAGACACTTTAGGGAAAACATTAACTGGGAAACTGGAAAGCAAAGAGACTCCACAGAAAGAACATTCTTAGAATACTGAAAGGGAGAACATTTAAAATGTCATCAGGGATGGAAAAGAAAATAAATTGCACAAGTTGAAAATAATGTCAGTGGTAGAGAAAATGAATTCTTACATTTGGGAGCCATTTTGCAATTCACAACATGTTTTTTATATAAATTAGCTGGATTGAAACACATAACAAGCCTATTAGACACGGCAGTTTGGGGCTTTGAGCAAAGAGAAGAAAAGATGAGCAGGTGTGTGCTCTTGTGAAGCTGTAATTATGAGAATCTTGAAGTGGGTTTTTGTGCACATATTAACCAAAATGGTGACATTTACAAACACGGTGATAATGGAAAATTTAGAAACTAAGTGCTTCCTGAATATGGACCGAATGGGGTAAATCGATTTTCTCACTCCTATTCTAATTGAATAAAACATTTTAGTTCTTAATTGTATTTTCCAGATAATTTATATCTTACCGCTCTCCAGAATGGGTTTAAGATAATGCACGAAATAAGTACACAATAACTATATGGAAATTTAAAAAAACAAATGACCACATTAGAAAAAAAAAATACTGAATTGGAAAAGGTAAAATAAAATCAGGAGACAGAGTGGTCAGCACATGTCTGCTTGCCCTAAGGTCTGCAGTCAATGGCAAACAGAATTCTAAGACTCAGGGGTATCTATAATGAGACCGTCAATTTTTCTATAGAAACCTAGGTATTTCTAGCACAGAGACGAGACAGAAATGCCTCCCAAGACTGCTTACTGAGAGGATGTTAGTGTGATGCCAGGGATATATCCTCATGGTAAAGGAAAACAACAGGTTTCATATGATTCTTACTTCTTGGACAAACCACAGCAGACTTCATAGGGCTAACTCAGTTCTTAGATTGCAGAGCTGGGCCGGGTGGGAACCTTGCTTATTTTAAGGGTAAAACTGAAAATATCTAAAAGAATGAAGCTTTATGTGCCCTTCTGGTAGTTGACAGAAGCGAGTATCTCCTTGAGTGTTAAGAAGCAATGAGGTAAGATGTTATACTCCAAGTTACCTGAAGTGGAGCTCCTCTTGGTTGCTCAGTTGAGTGGAGAAGGATATGTTTTACTAAGTTACCTGTGTTGAGAATAGAAACGATATTCTCTTATGAAAATAAAGGGACCTAACCAGGGAAGATTCCCATGTGGAAGGCCACAGCCAAAGGGAAAGTCTCACAATAGTCCTCAAAATCTGCTTATAGACCTACCAAGTAATAGGCTATCAAGCCTTCAAAATTATATGCCACAGAGTGTGACCATGACAATGTTATACTGGGAGATGTTTTAAGTGGGAGTTTTTGCTGTCTTGGACAAACAAACAAACAAATGAACAAAACCCAGAAGTCTCAACAAGGTCTTGAATAAATTACATTATACTATATTATATTATATTATATTCTCAATAAATATTACCTTATTAAAGAGGAGAACACTTAAAGGAATCTTAACAACTTTAAGTTATCAGCTATAGAACTCTCCCATAGAAACTTGGGTAAAATAAACTAAACACAAGTAGACTTGTTGACTAATGTTATAGGATTAGCCAGAAGTTGGATTAATACATATTTGAATTAATGTTAGAGAACTGTTCTGACTTCTCTATCTGTATTCTACAACCATTACTTCCCTTTCACACCATCACTGATTGTGGTCTCTCGGTAAATTAATTCTTCAGTCAAGGTCTAGTAACTAAATCAAGAGAGATTTCTCACTCCTGGAATACAGCCATTGTCTCCAGTACTCTGTAGACAACCTCCTAGAAACTTCTGTCATCCGTCCTCACACGTTTCAGCCTCTCCCAGTCATACTACGTGGAGGAAACTGGTCAACCACACTTCAGGGGCTTCAGCGTCTGAAATAACTACAATGCACAATGCGCTGCCACGTTTCTTTCCTTCAAGAGGGAAGAAAACACACTGACTCCCTATTGCCAGGGATCTTGCCCTTTTTGTCCCCTCATATTCCCTGGGCCAGGCACAAGGCCTGGCACAGCTTAGCTTTTATAAATGTCTGCTAAATGCACACATGGAACAAATGAACACTTGAGGGCCCCGTAGGCGTCCGTCACTTTGCGGGCCACTTACATAACGTCATCCTCACATTCATCCCATACACATGAGCAGGGTTATCCTCATTTAATGAAAACCGATACGCTGAAGTGCTAAGTGACCTGCTCAGAGTAAATAATAGAGCCAGGATTCAAATCCAGGTTAGCCCAACCCCAAATCCTTAGCCACCACTCCTTTTTCTTAATTAATACCTTGAGGCGGTGCAGTCCCCAAGATCACAGGTATCCCTTGTGGGGGTGGGGGTGGGTGGAGACTGGTTCCGAGACCAGTATTATTGGGAAGCATGTCCACTATGTGCAGTTCTCAGTGGGTATTAGTATCAAAGGATCCGGAAAGACCTCAGGTACAGGAAAACCCTGATAATTTTAAACCTAACGATTTGTCTCCCTAACTGATCCTGCTTGCGTCCCCATCTTTCACAGACAGCAGTGCTGCCCAGAGCAGTGGAGGAAAGGCCATGCCACATCACGCTGCCTTCCAAGGCTGCCACTCCAGCATGCCATTAAGAGATGTGGGCAAGGATGGGTGATGCCGCTTTGGAAAGATGTCATTATTTCCAGTTTCCTTATTCATAATCAGGAAAGTGAAGGTCTTCTGCAAAAGAACCTGTAAGGTCCCTTCTAACTTTAAAATTCCCTATTGCCCAATGGCTTCATGATAAAGTTGCTCAGGTGGATTTGTAGAGACAAGAGAGTTGTCAATTTACAAATCAGCCATGTTTTATGTTTTTTGGTCTGTTGTTGTTTTGAGAGAGAGAGTGCTTGAGAGCAGTTTGTACATGGGGAGGGGCAGAGGGAAAGAGAGAATCCCAAGCCAACTTTATCCCTAGTGTTGAGCCCAAGGTGGGACTCTATGCCACCACCCTGAGATCATGACTTGAGCAGAAATCAAGAGCGGGTGCTTAACCAACTGAGCCTCTCAGGTTCCCCTGCTTTACATACATTTAAATCGGTTTTTGGAACCCAGAAGCTATTCTCCACAGAGACAATGGCAGACGTGATTGCTAAATCAATCCATCATGTCAATCAATAACGTGATCATCAAATCAATCAATAACCCAGGTGACTACTATTGCAAAATATTAGAAAATTATACTCAAATATCAGCACTTACATAAAAGGGAACAACAGTAAAATCCGTCCTAATTACTGGTACTGAAGAAAATGAAGTTTTAATTTTATGAAGAGACACCTGAGAAAGTTTCTGGAGGGGTCCTATAAATATTTTCAAAAGTGTTAGAAGGTGACTGTACTAGATTAAGATGCCTACTTATACTTCAAGATGGATGGCTTAACCTTTTCCTTGATAAAATAATAGCATCACCCCTACATTTATTGCTCATCACCAGGAGATCCAAGTGGAAAAAGAAAAAAGAACTTGGAAATGTAGAGAACCAGATCCTCCGGGAAGGACAGGGGATGGTGGAGATGTTGTGAGAAACTGTTCTCTAAGCAAGTCCATGACAGATAACTATTAAATAGATAAAGAGGGAGTGGAGAGAGTGCACATTCAGGAAAAGTATGCTTATGGTTGTTGGGTTATTCAAGATATCTACAAACTGATCCTATAATTCAGGAAATACTAGGGGGTGCCTGAGCGCCTCAGAGGGTTAAGCCTCTGCCTTTGGCTCAGGTCATGATCCCAGGGTCCTGGGATAGAGCCCCACATCGGGATCTCTGCTCAGCGGGGAGCCTGCTTCCCCCTTTCTCTCTGCCTGCCTCTCTGCCTACTTGTGATCTCTCTTTCTCTGTCAAATAATTAAATAAAATCTTAAAAAAAAAAAAAGAGAAAAGGAAATACTACAAGATACCTTAAATATACTCTATACCACTTCTCTGTAATTTCAGACCTAAACTATTTTGCAAGCAAAGAGAGCCTATTCAAATTATTTAACACATATTTAACTGAATATCTGCTAATACATGCCTTTGCTAAGTTCTTTGAATAATTTAAGAAAATGAACACCAGATCGTTTCTGCCTCTTCTTTGTTTACATTTCCATTATTTTGCTTATTTGAAACCTCAGACACAGTGGTTTCTGGAACCAGCCTGCCGGTCTAATTAAGAAGTCAAGTTCTGGAGGTTAAATCCTCATGCAGCCATGGACCTCTCTCCTTAGCTTATCCATCTGTAAAATGGGGAGAATGATAACACTTCCTATCTCTTGCAATTGGGTGAGAATGAACTAAGTTCACGCATGAACAGTGCTTAGGAAAATGCCCGGCACATAGTGTGCACTCAAAAAAACCAGCTATTATTATACTTGCTTATAAAATTCATATCAAAAATACCTATTAATTTTTCTCTGTATATTGTTAAGTAAAAAAGTAAGGGACAAAACAGTATGTATTCTGGGGCACCTGGGTGGCTCAGTGGGTTAAAGCCTCTGCCTTCAGCTCAGGTCATGATCTCAGGGTCCTGGGATTGAGCCCCACATTGGGCTCTCTGCTTGGTGGAGAGCCTGCTTCCCCCTCTCTGTCTCTGCCTGCCTCTCTGGCTACTTGTGATCTTTCTCTGTGTCACATAAATAAAATCCTTAAAAAAAATAAGAAAAAAAACCCAAACAGTATGTATTCTATTCTCTTTAAGGAAAAAGAAAAACAACAAACTATACATACTTGAATGTGGGAAAAAAAAAAAATATCTGGGGCAAGTGCTTTGTATATGTTTATATAAGGAACATGTATCCCTGAAAAATATACAAGGAACTCCGCTGAAAAAAACTGTCTACAAAAGATTAAGGGAATTTTGTTCTTCTCTGTAAATCCTCCTATACTTTTATAATTTTTTCCCATTTTCATATGTTCTTTAGTAAACTGTAAAAATTCACTACACTTAAATTTTTGGCTATCAAACTGGGGACTAAAAATGATAGCCATCAATTCTATCTTTACTTATAAATTAATCGAAATAAATCACGGAGATGAAAGGTACAGCACAGTGAATATAGTCAAAGGTATTTTGATAGTGGTGTATGGTGACAGAGGGTAGCTACAGTTGTGGGGAGCACAGCGAAATGTACAGACCCATCGATTTACTATGTTGTACTCCCAAAACTCATGTAACATTGTGTATTAACAGTATTTCAATAAAAATACATAAATAAAATTACATCATCCCCAGAAAATAAATGAAAGTCAACCCAAAACTTATCCACTAAACAAATCAATCCAAATTAAATGAGGCACAGGTAACTTTGTATGTTCTTTTCTCAACCATCTCCAAAGAAAAAAAATTTATCAGTAAATGCTGATGTCCTCCAACTTAAACAAGGAAACTTATTACATTGATCTGTGTTGGTCCCACAGGATGCTTAATGCTTTACAGAAACAACAAATCAATTAGCTACCAAAGAAGATAAAGTAATAAACGGGAAGAATAGTAAATGAATTTAACTAGCTCAATGATATATGCTTTCTTATTTGGGGTATTTATACACAAATCATATGTTAAGTATAAATAGAAGAGAGAATGACATATTTGAATCCACGCGTACTAAAACGGACTACAAACTGAAAAAATTAGTCAAACCAGTAATGAGGCACAAAATGGGAAAATTCTAAAACACTGTATTTTTCACTTTTTGGAAACACAATCCAAAACTCAAAGATAAGGCAACCCACTTTTATGACTTTCCTCACAATATAAAATAAAAAATTAACTTTAGTTTCAAGATTTTTATAATCTCATTAGGGTTAACACTGTGTTTCCTCTGGGGTGAGGAAAAAAAAAGCAAGCAAGCAAGCAAATGCCATCAAGACAAACAAACCCAACAACCCCAAACAAACATCTGTTTTGTTTTCTCACATCGTAATAGCCTGACTATTTTAGACACAAATATTTGTTTTGCCGACAAATGTTTCCAGAATGTTAGTTAAAACTGTTTCAGTGAAAGAGTTTATTTTTGAGCTGAACAAATTGCAAACTTCTCCAAAGTCCACAAGGCATCAGCGAAAAAGAGCAAGTATGGCCTAAAGATTTTCAGAACTGCTCACTCGGCAAAACGGAGCAATGGAGACCCATGCTGTTGCAAACCTCAGGATCATTTCTGCAGTGGACAGATGTAGGCGTGTTCGGTTATATAGATGTGGCCCGAATTTCCTGCATTTATAAGGCAGACGGCCGGCAGTTTAGTTTTTCATCCTGTCACACTGAATTCCTGTGAGAGCTCAGAGTTCCCCTGCAACTTTGCACAAGAATGTTCCCGGTTTTCAGGCGCTTTGCTCTACTTTCGTGTGCCTTGGCAAGGATCAAAGAAGCAGAGGGAACAAATGGTTTCCCATGCATATTGAATTCCCTCTTATACTGATTTTTCCTCTGTCACTTGAAATTCAATATTGGCAAGATTCCCGTACATCACCTTAACCAGTAAATCGTCTGCATGTAGTCAGAGCATGAAAAGGTAGATTTCAACCGTCTACCTTTTTGGTAAAAATTCAAATGAACAAAGCCTTTGAAAACCTGACTTTTCTATAGCATGCATACCAAAACTCATTCCTAATGAACAACTAGTTTTATTTTGCATTTGCCTAAAATATTTTATTTCCTATTTATTTACTCTTTCTCTCTGATGGCTTTGTAGTATTTCAATAAGACAATGTTATAGGTGATTAGTCCTTCCACAAAAATTTGGCCGCAAAATTCTCAATTAACTCAATAATATTTATAGTTTATTGAGCATGTAAGAGCTATGTACCTGATTTTCCCCATCTGTAAAATGGGGACAAATAGTACTACACCTCATGGTTATAAGATTACATGTAATGTAAAGTTCTAAAAACATCGATTACATTTGTACTATGTATTATTATTAAGATAGCTGTCGTAATTATTATGAAATGTTCTAAGATTTTTGACAAAAAATATGTGTTCCAGCCAAATTGTTTAAGTAAATGAATTATAAATAAGTTCATATTTTGATCATATAAGGAGAAATCATACAATAAAAATTATTTTTAAAGAATGGCTTAAGTACTTTTCTAAGAAAGTCAAGTTACAAAACTCCTTCATGACCATTATTCTCAAATGGTAGTTAAATAGTTTTTATCATCTTTTTGAAAAAAATGTACTTGGTTACTTTGCTAATAATATGACTTAAAATTTTTAGGGTTTAATATAAGAAAATAGCATTCATCACATGTCAGTGGCTAAGAGATGATACTATGTGAACTCAGATACTATCAAAAAAGAAAAACATCCTAAAATGCCTTTTTCTTTTTTCTTACCTCTATATGTTTTTGAACATAAAAGAAAACCATTTGCTTTGTAAAGAATTGTTTCAAAAAAGAAATTTAAAAGAAATTTAAAATGAAACCCATCATTTAAAATTTAATGTAACCATGGGTTTAACTATGATACTGTCTTACAAGACTTAGAATTGAGTAAAAAAAGAAAAAGAGTTGATTCTGATAAAAATGTTCTCTTATAGATACTGGAATTTGAATTTGCCATGAAATACTCTTCTCAGAAACTAAATACATTTCTAACAACAGAAAGCCATTTAATTGGAAAGATATGAAAAACTGGACAGCAGTCACAAATAATACATAATGTACTGATATCAAGTTTCTAATATTTTTCTCCAATAAAAAGTTTATAAATATATACCTCTTCAAAGGGGAGGAGTTTGATGATAATGGAAATAAAAATATTTTGACCTAAATAAAAATAAATAGAAATATTAAATTTTGTGGGATATAACAAAAACAATACTTAGAGGGAACTTGATAGCACTTACTGCATGTATTAGCAGGGAAGGAAGATTTAAAACCAACAATCTAAGCTTCAAGCTTTAGGAAACTAGAAAAAGAAGACCAAGTTAAATCAAAATAAAGCAGAAGAAATAATAAAAATCAGAGAAGTCAATGAAATTGAAAATAGGAAAATGATAAAGAAAAATCAATGAGATGGAAAGCTGGCTCCTGAAAAGATCAATAAAATTGATAAATCTCCAGCTAGGCTAAACAAAGCAAAAAAAAAAAAGGCGGCACAAATCATTAATATCAGAAGTGAAAAGGATATCACTAGCAATCCCTTAGACATTAAATGGATAATAAAAGAGCATTATGAATAACTCTATGCCCACCAATTATAATGGTAAGAACCATTCCTTGAAAGACAATCTACTCACACAGAAAGAAATAGATAATCTGAATAGTTTTATATCTATTAAAGAAATTTAATCAATAATTAACCTTTCAAAACAGAAAGCACTAGGCCTAGATGGGTTCACTGGTGAATTCTACCAAATATTTAGGAAAGAAATGATACTAATTTTTTTACAATTTGTCCCAGAAAATAGAAGCAGAAAAAAAACTTCCTAACTTAGTCTGTGAGGTCACTATTACCCTAATACCAACACCAGACAAAGACATTATAAGAAATGAAAACCCCAGGCCAATATATCTCATGAACATAGATGCAAAGATTCTTAAAATATTAGCAAAACTGAATCCAACAATGTATAAAAGATTTATACACCATGACCAAGTGGGATTTATTCCAGGTAAGAAAAGCTGGTTCTACATTTGAAAATCAAATAATGTAATTCATCATATCAACAGGCTAAGAAAGACAAATCATATGATCATATCAACAGTGCTGAAAAAGCACTGGACACAATCCAACACATACTCATGATACAAACTCTCAGCAAACTAGGGGCAGAGGAAAACGTCCTCAAGCTGATGAAAAAATAACTACAAAGAACATGTAGCTAACAACACACTTAATGGTGAGAAACCAGAAGTTTTCTCACTAAGATCATGGGAACAAGACAAGGATGTCTCCTCACCACTCCTGTTCACCACTGTATTGGAAGTCCTGGCTGATGCAATAAGATAAGAAAAGAAAAACAAATGATATTCAGAATAGGAAGAAAGGCATAAATCTGTCTTCATTCAAAAATGACACAAATGTTTATCTAAAAAAAGAAATACCAAAGAATCAACATGAAAAACTTCTGGAACTAATAAGTGATCATAGTGAAGTTTCAGGATACAATATACAAAAGTCAATTGCTTTCCTAGATACCTGCAATGAGCAATTGGAATTTGAATGAAAAACATTATATGATTTAATTAGCACCAAAAAAGAAAGATAAATCTAAAAATATGTATAAAATCTATATGAGGAAAACTATAGGACTCTGATGAAAAGGTAAATTAATGGAGAGATATTCCATGTACATGGATAGGAAGATGCAATATTGTCAAGATTCAATATTTTCAGTTCTTTCCAACTTGATCTATAGATTCAGTGCAATTCTAAACCAAATCTAAGTAAGTTAGTTGATGGATACTGACAGGCTGACTCTAAAGTTTATGTGGAAAGGCAAAAGACCCAGAATAGCCAACACAATATTGAAGAACACAGAAGTGTGATACTCCCCATCTAAAAGACTTATTCAAAGTTACAATAATCAACATAATGTGGTAATAGGAAAAGAATAGACAAATAGATCAATGAAAGAGAACAGAGAGCCCAGAAATAGACCCACACAAAGTTTGCCAACTGATCTTTGACAAAGAAGTAATAAAGCAAATGGAGCAAAAGATAGGCTTTTCGACAAATGGTGCTACAAACACTGGGCAACCACATGCAAAAATAAATAAGTAAAAAGGAATCTAGAAACTGACCTCTACGTTTCACAAAAATTAACTCAAAAAGGATCAGAGACCTAAACTGAAATAGCAAAACTATGAAACTTTTAGATTACATAGGAAAAAAACTAGGTGACCCTGGGCGAGGCAACGAGTTTCTAGATACAAAACCAAAAGCATATTCCATGAAAGAATAAAACGCCTAAAATGGACTTGATTCAAATTAAAAGCTTAAGCTCTTTGAAAGATACTGTTAAGAAATTAAAAAGACAAGCCACAGAATAGGAGAAAGAACTTATCTGATAAAGGACTTGTATCCAAAACATACAGGAACTCTTAAAACTCAATAATAAGAAAACAAGCTCATTAAAAAGTGGGTACAAGATTTGAACAGGCACCTTACCAAAGAAGATATACAGAGCAAACAAGAATATGAAAACATACACAACATAATATTTCATTAAGGGAATGCAAATTAAAACTAGATACTGCCTCATACCTATTAGAATGGCCAAAATCTGAAATACTGATGACACCAAATGCTGGCGAGGTTGTGAACAACAGGATTCTCATTTGTTGCTTATTGGTTCACAAAATGGTGAACACTTTGGAGGACAATTTGACAATTCCTTATAAAACTAAACATTCTTATAATACAATTCAGTGATCACACAGCTAGTTATTTACCACCCAAGTGATTTAAAAACTTATGTCTATACAAAAAAAAAGTTGAGCATAAATATTTATAGTAGCTTTATTTATAATTGCCAAAATTAGAAGCAACCAAGACGGCTTTCAGTGGGGCAGAGGGAGGCTGGCATTGCTAGTTGAAGGGTAGGTGTGATTTTCTTGAGCCCAATAAGTAAATTACAATGCTGCTAAATAACCAGATAAACCTCACTGTATTTCTCAAGGTAGGTGAACACTCACATATTTCCACCAGAAGATGTAAATTTTATTTTATTAAGAGAGTCAAAACAACAATGAGTTTGTTGACTAACAAACTCATTTTTTAAAATAAAGATTTATTTATGTATGTGAAAGAGAACATGTGAGACAGCCGGGGGGGCGGGGTATGGTGGGGGAGACAAGGGAGAAGGAGAATCTGAAGCAGACTCCCCATCGAGCATGGAGCCTGATGCAGGCTGAATCCCATGACCCTGAGATCATGACCTGAACCAAAATCAAGAGTCAGACACTTAACTGACTAAGCCACCTGGGTGCCCCAAAATCATTTTAAAAAATGAATGCAAAGGATTTAAATTGCCAAGAGTAGATCTTAAAAGTTCTCATTACAAGGGAAAAAATCTGCAACTATAAATACTAGTGGATGTTAACTGGACTTACTGCAGCGAACATTTCACAATATGTACAAATATCATATTATGTTGACACCTGAAACTAATCTAATGTTAAATACCAATTATAGCTCAATAAAAAAATGTTGCTGTTTTTAGTTTTTAAAATGAATTGAAATTTTAAGATTAAACTTTCATGTTCAAGTTATATTATTTTGAATGTATTACACATATCTACCCAAAGGAGACTATAGTTTTCAATATTTAATTATAAACACATTAAAATAATTTTTGAACTTAAGATTCATGAGGAGATACATGTTTCTAAGTGATACTGCTTAATACCATAGACTTAAAAGCTAACTATACTTCATAACTTTAAAAATGCATAACACCAAATAATCAGTCCTTATATGTAAGGCCTGAAAAATCCTTGCAAGATTATCTTTATATATTCATTACGACCTAACAATTCCATGAATAATACAAGGACAGATATTATAAAGTATGGGAGGAAGCCACATATATACACTGTGCATTCATTCTGCACTGTTTAATTCCTTGAAACTGAAAGGCAGAACCCTGGCCATACAGAAGACCAGATCATACCTAGAGTCTAATTTTCCAATGTACAAAATAATGACCTTAAATATAATAGACTATTAAAAGAAAAACATCTGAAGTTTTTCAACAAAATAGACATGATTTTAACCTTTTTTTATTTCTATCATAAGACAAAAACATTAGATTATATGTTATAAATCATTGATTCCTTCTTCAATGATTTTATGGATTCTATCATTCAAAACTTCCTTTTTATCAAAGACCAGTCTACAATCTTACATAATCAGTAAGAAAGGAAAATTAACACCAAAAGACTTAGGCAGAATCCACAGTCACACTGCAAATGTAAATAAACAAATGAACCAAAACCTCTAAAATCAGACTAACTCTTCCTTGAATTTCTCAAGTAATCTACATTTCTTTTTAATGTAGAAACTCCCTGAACCTTCTCCTTCATAAGGAAGGGTGATCCATACATTTATTTTAGTGGGAAGTGGTAAATAAAAGGAAGTTGAAAAATATTATTTTCTCTCCAGTTCAATTCATTCTTATGCTGTAGCCATACACTGAAATTGAAATGAGTACCTGAAACACTGAGCATTGATTCAAATATAATCTAAAATAAATAATTTAATATTAAAAATCATATAGACATTTTGAGGGGCGCCTGGGTGGCTCAGTTGTTAAGCATCTGCCTTCAGCTCAGGTCATGATCCCAGCGTCGTGGGATCGAGTCCCATATCGGGCTCCCTGCTCAGCAGGAAACCTGCTTCTCCCTCTCCCACTCCCCCCGCTTGTATTCCCTTTCTCGCTATGTCTGTCAACTAAATAAATAAAATCTTTTAAAAAAATCTTATAGACATTTTGAAAATCATACTTTTGCATTGTTTCCTATGTGACATGGCTTTGTGGCAAGCCCTCCCCACTCCTTCACTTGGTACGCTTTTGATAAATAAAATTCACTTAAAATAATGGCACGTTTCAGACACAAACTTTTCTGATATGACTAAATTGGGATTTTTCAGAAAGAGCTAATCAACCTTAATTTTTAAAAAAACATGATTAAGTTTTCACTACTTTGTTTTGTACTGTACTCTTCCCAATCAAAATGTCATGATGAGTTAAGTAAAATTACTCTGCGGTCTTCTTTTCTCATTCTGTTATTCCACAAATCCTGAAGAGTTTCTCCACTTGTTCACATAGCTATTCTAATTCAAAGCTCCTGTTAGTCCTCAAGAAGTTGGGATGACCCAGATGGCTCATACGAATACATGAGATCTCCCTGAGATTGGGACAAGCCATTATCTTTCCTCATGATGCTATGAAATTAATGGAAGTGGAGAGGAAAACTCTGTTAACAGCTTCTATAATAAATCCAATTTTTGACAGCAATTATATAGATGTTAAATCTAAAGGACTTGTATACTAGATTCTGTGAATACTGTATTTATACATGTGAACAGAGTAAAAAATATACCAAGCAACTTCTTAAAAAAAAAGGGAAACAGATTATGATAATCAAAGATTAGAATGTTTGGAATTGGGCTGTGCAGAAATAGTATTTATAGTTCACTGGAATACAAGTTTAAGAATGATGTAACTTCCTGCTGTAGAACAAAATAGTATTCGTCTACATTTAAGAAAAAATGTGAAACGCTAAAACCCGAAAGGAGATTTTTTTTTCTTATGGGGGACATCTGGTAATATTTGCAAGACAAACCTATAGTCAAGATTGAAATTAGCACCTGTTCCATAAAATTCGTTTTCATGATTTAAAATAACCAACTAGAAATAGCACACTATGATCGCATTGTGATAGAAGTGTATTTCAGAGGAAGACCATTTTACCCTGGCTTGTAGCAAAGAGCAGGCTTTGGCTCTAAAAATAAAAGGCAAAGGGAAGCAAACTCTGCAATTGTTTGAGGATAATAGCTCACTTCATACTCCATGAAAGGAGAGACTATATTTTTAATAGGACAAAGGTGAGACGTACAAGAGAAAATATAAGAAATACAGGTAAAGACCAATTCAGGAAATTAAGCCAACAATATTAAGAGTTTCAGAGAAAAAAACTAAAGGAGGGAAAGAAAGGTCAAAAACTTGGTAGGAAAATTTCCAGAGATGGAGAGATTTTCACTGGAAAGGTTTGTGCAGAAGTATGAAAATTCTCATGCCCAGTTATGAAATTCAGAGTAGGACTTGAGAGTGGGAAGGGTGAGCCAGAGGAATCATGATTTTCCATTATTAACTCTGATTTTATTTTTTTTATTTTGGAGAAACATTAAATATTTAATGATAATAAACACTGAATTTGAGGTAATATTTATTTTCATATTCAATACATGGGCAAATATTTATAATTATAGTTAATAATTATAGCTCAATATTTCTAATTATGTATCCAAAACACCATCTCTCTTGAAAATTGAGTATATTTACAACTAACTAAAATCTCAGTTTCAAGGGCTTTTGAAGTTACGTAATTTATACTGAAATTTTTCAGCAAATAAAAATAAATAAAGTTAATGCCATAATCCTGATGTTGGACTTACATGTAGGCTGCGCCAAAACTTGCCAAAACTGTGAAACCACTGCGTGAATATAGGACTGTCGAAAAATGCATTTAAACCACCAGAAATCTAGCCTGCAGGATTAATAAAGTGCACACAGTTACCTGCTGCGGGATCTGTAACCGCTTGGCTGGTGATGCCAGATGGTGGCTCCTGAAGCTGGTAAGTGGCATTTGTGGACGGTGTGGTCGGGCTGGTGTTGCTGCTCGTCATATAATGGGCTGGATACGGGGAGCTATTATAATACTGTGCGTACTGACCCTGGCCGAAGCTCGGATAAGATGGGTAGTCCTACCAAATCAAACCACACAAGAGTAATCCATCAGAGGATGTTGCTGCTTATTACTCCCTTTTCAAAGTATAACTATGTTTGTGTTTCTGGGTCTTCTCTGAATTCACAAAGGGACACGCAAGTACACGCAGACAAAGTGCCCAGACTTGCCAACAAATTTGATGTAAGATCAGATACACTCTCCCTATGCCTTCTAGTCCATGACGCATGACCAGGTAAAATGAAATGAATCCAAAAACCAAACGCTCACCATGGAAGACTCTTAAAGTGATTTTTAAAAGAAAAAATATATATATGTATTTTAAAAGGCTTAGGTAAAATGTCACTCACAGTAGAATATAAACAGATCTTTCTTTATATAGGAAAATCATCTCGCATTTAAAAAAAAATTTCTCAAGTTAAACTGGCTTTTAAAATTACCTGCTGTGAGCTGTTAAATCCAGAGGAATTTGTGAGTGAATTATTTCCTGTATATAATCCTGATGATGTTGTAAAACTGCTACCTGAAACGAAATGAAAAGAAATACGGTTGAAAAAATATGCAAGAATAATGTACCTGTAAGAAATCATTATTTAGATAACACAGAGTTGAAATTCATTGCAAATGTATTTGGTTTCTCTTCAAAACCAGAATCCACCGCCATGACAAAAACGGTGCTTTCTTAAAATCGTTGACAATTTTAGTTCCACCATATTGCAAAACATTAAAGAGTAGAGAGATTTAAATTTCTGAGGACATGAGTAACTCATATAAAATTATGGGCAAAATTATACATTTGTGCAAAAAAATAGATACTGGGCTTTCCATTTTGGTTTGTGAAACACACCAGGGTTTTTTCATGGCTTTACATTAAATATGCTTAATGAAAAATGATGGAACCTGATCAAAGGGTCTTTAAAGTTCTTGCAGGCTCAAAAAGTACAACTACTTTCAAATACTTTCAGACCTGCGCTTCTCACTATAATGGCCTACTGAAAAAGCTGATTATTTCATTACACAGAAGAATAAATGGCAGCCCTTAAAGTATTTGATAAGACAAGGACCAAAGAGGGACAAGATCAATGTTTTATGTATTACATGTGCTCTCTAGGAAAATTGTATTTGCTCAATGTCTACATGTGTTCAACAATAAACAGTAGTCACTGGGCAGGATACAAACATAAAAGCAAATCTCCGTTCCCTCTCTTGTTTTATTTATTTATTGTTAAACTACTCAAAGCAACATTTTCATTTCATTTTATTTTTGAGAGAGAGTGTGTGCATGTGAGTGGCAGGGAGAGGGAGAAGAAGAATCTTAAGCAGGCTCCATGACCAATGCTGAACTTGAGGCGGGGCTCGACTCCAGGATCCTGAGATTTTAAACCGATGGTGAAATCAAGAGTCCAAAGCTTAGCCAACTGAGCCATCCTAGTGCCCCAATAATATGCTATTTCTGATGATCATATTAGCAAAGATTTTGAAAATATGAGGGATTGGTAAATGTGTAAACCAAGGCATTCATATGCTACAAAGCGGGATTTTACGTACAACCTTTCTGGCTGGTCTCTTTGGTCAGTGATAAATAACAGCCAGCAATTTTATTGCCTGACATTTGCTGTGAGAAATGAATGCATGGATTTATACAAAGAGATCATTAGCAAAGATGTTCTTCAGTGCTGTTTTTAATAACATAGGAAGCATTCCCAAATCTTTAACACAGTTATTCAGGAAAGGGAATATTATGAAGGCATTGAAATGGTATCATAATGATGTTTAATTACATGGAAAATTTTTTCATATTATTTTGCTAGAGTAAAAATGAAAACAAGGAAAATGTTTTGATGATTTCATCTGGAATATTTTTGAAAGCATACAAACGTTTTTAAAAAGCACAAAAATCTCAGAAACATTATCTATGGAAGGGCATAGCTGTTGGTCACATAATATTCATGAAGCCAAGTCATACTTCAGACTTTTCGACCCAGAAGCTGCGTTGCTTCTATAAACAGAAAAACCGTTTCCTTTAATTAAAATTTTATGGCCAATGAATGTGTTGGCAGTTGAAGGAGAAAGTCTTCAGTGTGAACTAGCTCTTCACAGATGCTTTCAGGTATGATGCACAAGTTAATCCACGCCAATTACTTATTTGCTACTCAGCAGTTAAGCACTACCTCAAGAGTCAGAAAACAGGGTTTCCAGTCATCACTTACGAGCTGTTTGGACTTTGGACAGATCACCCAACCACTCTAAGATCTAACTTCCCCATCCGTGAAAACTCTACTTTGTAAGGTTCTTCAACAGATCAAATGAGGTAATGTTTTGGAAAGCATCGTGCCCGATCTATAACAGCACACCAGTATTAGAAGCTGTTATTGTTTATCTCAGTAAACATTTCTAAAATTCTCCACTGCATTTCTGTATCTTTTCTCTCTCCTTACTTTCCCAAACTAGATAAATAGCACTTAATCTCTTTGCATATCTAACATTCTTTTCCTACTTATTTATCAGACATCTCTGAACTTTAAAAACCTGATCCGAGCCTTTGTTATTTTTATTAAGGGAAAATATTTCCTAAGATAGTTTCAAATCTGGTTATCACAGACTCATATTTGAGGTTTCTTTCTTTGTGACTTTCAGGAATACCAATTGTTCAAAGTTCCCATAACACCCATCACAGATAAACAAAGAGCTCCCACACTAATATTTATTCTGCCGTGAAAACTGGGGCTTCAGGCAAGCTTCCCCTATTACTGTCATTAGCATGGGACAATCGCAAACTTCTAAACATATATTAAGTGCTGGACTCGCGGTGGTAATTACATGGGGATAAAAGAATGACTGAGACATAGTTTGGGACCTCTCAGGACTTATCAGGATGACATCGGTTTTGTTTTTTTTTAAGTACTGGACCTCATGGGCATGTGACTCACTCTGTATTTATCAGCAAGTAATTAATCAATATTGATATTTTATATATAAAGCAAACTTACACTGAACAGCGTAAACATGCCTTGTAAAAATAAAATTTAAATTTCTTTTGGATGAGTGCAATATCAATACTTTTTTAAACTATACTATATACATTTAATAGGAAACATTACTTTGGGTTATGACTTGTTACTTTCATTTAAAACTGCACATTTCTAGGTTATGACTTGCTACTTTCATTTATACTACACATTTTTGAACAATAAATACTGACCTCAACAATCCCTATCCACCAAGAAAATGAGTACGATATAGAAAATATATTTTTTAAATGGGTGTTTTCATTCCATAAGTTATTCCCTGGAACAAAGTAGAAAAGGCCACGGAAGCTATATTGGCACATACAGGCCACTAAGGTATGACCAAGTAAATCACAGTTCAGTACTTGAAATGGTACCCAAGTGACTTTCCAGACTTAATGCTACTTCTAAGGCTATACATTAGCTGGAATTCAACATAAGTTATAGTCATTTACTGGCTGATAGCTGGCCGAGATTCCATTCCATTTAGTACACTGCAGCAGGCTTTAATGGCACTCCTGAGGCCTAGGAGACTTAATGCAACTTCCAAAAGGGTCTAAGTTACTTCAGGGAGAGGGGTACACACTAGGGACTCAGGCTCAGGCAATACTCATTTTTCACCACCAGCTTTGGATCTGTAGGGCCATACCACCTGCCTTCATGTAGGACTTAGGCAAAGAAGGCAGCTAACTTTCAGTCTAGGCCACCAGCACTGGCTTTCTGCAACAGCCTGCTTTACTGGTTTCCTGCCCATCTTCCGGCCCTCTCCAGTTCATTTTCCACAAAGGTAGAATATTTTCTCTAATGTGCATATCTGATCTTCTCACTCCCCTGTTTTTTTTGTTTGGTTTGGTTTGGTTTTTCACGTAACTGTTAGTGGCTTCCTCTTGCCCTCAGGATAAAATTCAAACTCCTTCCCAGAGCTTATTTATTAGACCCTGGTCTGGTTCCAGTCTATCTTTCGGACTGCTCTGGTTTTGTCTCAGGAACCTCAACCCAACCCAACCAGATACACATTCCAACCTAACTTCACACAAATGAAGCAACATGTGGTTCTCTTAAGGTGGCTTCTTGCACCTCTTACCTCCTCCCCATTGTATCCTGACTAATATCTCATCAACTTCATAACTCAGCATGGACTAGAAACCTTTCTTCTCAAACACCTTCCCCATATTCCCCTCTTCTCTTTCCTCCTAAGCCTGGATTACTGAATCTCCCGTCTGTCTATCTGCCTACCTACCTACCTAGCTACCTACCTCTGTAATGTATACATAGTATTATATAAATTTATATATACTTAGATACATTATATATTTCTATTATATAAATGTATATATAACTTACATGTATAACATATATTGATATATTTACATTTGTACGCTTGTGTTTAATTTATTGTATAAATTTATATAATAGGCACACAAATTTATATATATTTATATACATCTAGGACTACTCATCAGTATTTTAAGCTAACTAGTATTAATTAATTAGAATATTGATACAGGGCGCCTGGATGGCTCAGTGGGTTAAGCCACTGCCTTCAGCTCAGGTCATGTTCTCAGGGTCCTGGGATCGAGTCCCACATCGGGCTCTCTGCTCAGCAGAGGGCCTGCTTCCCTCTCTCTCTTTCTCTCTCTCTCTCTCTGCCTGCCTCTCCGTCTACTTGTGAGCTCTCTCTGTCAAATAAATAAATAAAATCTTAAAAAAAAATTAGAAAATTGATACAAATTAAAGACTCATTTTTTAAAAAAGATTTTATTTAATTTGTGAGAGAACACACCTGCAGGAAGGGGAGGAAAGGGGATAGGAGAGGGAGAGGCAAACTCTCCATTGAGCACAGAGCCCATGTGGACGGAGCTTGATCTCAGGGCCTTGAGATCATGATCTGAGTCTAAATCAAGAGTCGGACACAACTGACTGAGCCAGCCTCAAATAATAATTACATTTAAACTCATTAGTCCCTTCCCTATTAAACAAGCTAAAAAGAAATCTTAGAGCTTATAGAATTGGATGTTTGTAGTCAACCCATACAAACATAACCAGAATACAAACTAGAGTAACAGTAAAGATCGACAATGTCCCTGAGTACTTACTATGTGCTAGGAGTGTGTTCCTCTGTTATATGCTTTATCTAAATCCAACAGCTTGATACTATAGGCAGTATTAATATTCCCACGTTGCAAGTAAGGAAACAGAGGGTTAGGTCAAGATCATACAGCTTTATTGGGGTAAAAGTGAAATTGAACCCAGCTCCGTCTGGTTTCAGAGTCTACACAATGCTCTCTCACACCCTCTTACCTTCTCTATACAGCTTTATAGAAGCCCTGAAATCCACTCTAGTTTTCTACAGGACTAAGAAAAACATCAGAAGCAAAATAGATGTACATAAGACCAACTGATAGCACTTAAAGGTTACTAAGTGCTGGCTCTGAGCCAGTAGTTTCCATGTTACAGCTCCCTGGGCCCTCCTAACTGCCCTGTGAGAGGAGAACTTACACCCCACTTTACAGATGGGCAAACCACCAAAGATTATGAAGAGTATTCTGGGCCACCTGGCCCCAGAGGCTAGGTTTCTAATCCCCACAGTAGATTACCTCTCAAAGCAATTGGGACCAGGGTGGTGGTGGGGGGGAGGGGTTGGAGAAGATCTTGGAAAAAAATTATTTTTTAGCATATCCAACCTACAGCCAATGCTAGGCAATTGTCAGGAGGCATCTGTTAAAAGGCACATGTCTACACCCCGCATTAGACAGAGGAATCACCAACCATCTCACTGAGGTAGAAGAGGGAGGGTTTGACCTAAAAAGCCACAGGTTTATCAAACACCTCAAGTAACTGCGACTGTGTTTTATACCAATTCAGTGGGTGTCTTTGTAGTCCCTTCAGAAACACGTAACCAGTACAGGCTTGCTTTTTTCCTCTAAGAAAGGAATCACACTCACCAAGCATTTCTAGAGTGGAAGCTTTAAGGAGACTGTTTAGGGGAAGTTTGGGTCCTCAAGCTGTGGGAGAGCTCGTAAAGGGAGGTGAGGGTTCCAAGGCGACAGCTGATCCCAGGCAGATCTGGTGCCCATACCATCCGATGAATTTCACCAGGCCAGAACACCAGAAAGCAACGTCAACAGAAACACCTCGATGCTCCTGAGAAAGTTTCAGTGTGTCACTGCGAAACCCACTTTCTACCCTGAGCAGCCCCGGCAGGAGAGGCACTTTTGTGGAGAAGGCTTCCCTACCCCAGGCTTGAACATGGATGCCGGAGGGGGAGAGAGGGCAAGACGCGACGAGGGAAAACAGACCTCCTTTGTCCGTTTGAGGATCCATCTGCTGCGAGTTTCTGTTTGATTCATGAGTCTTCACTTTTACCTTAGGTCCGAGAACTAGGCTTAATATTCAGAATTTCTTTATCAAAAAAACTAAAAATATTCTCCTTCCTAGAGACAAACCACTATATGTGAAAAGCCACTTCTAGGTAAATAAAAGAGCAAATATATTGTAAAATAAAATGCTGAGTATTTTATATAACAGAACATTACAAAAATTCGCCAAAGTAGAAAGAATTCCCACTTAGAACTCATTATTTCTTAATTAGGGAGTTTGACAGGGATAGGTTCAAGTGAAGGTCCAGTAATGCACAGTATTAATTCTTGGTACAGTTTGGAATTAAGTTACGCTTCAAGCAGGGTGGCAGTGGAGGAAACTTCCTACCCAGTTGTTAAGACAAAAATCTTATCTACTTAAATAGTTCACTATTGTGAAAAATCACAGCAATGCTTTTTTTGGCAGAGAGCGGAAAAGAAAAGAACACTGAGATCATTTTTCCTTTCAGAACACCTCTAAGACACAAAGCTACTCAAGTGAATGAAAGCACCAGGTTAGTTTGGGAAGGAAAATACAATTGTACAAAACAAACAAACAAACAAACAAACAAGTAGTGTGTTCCTGGCATACAGTGAGGGAAAAGTGCCCAAAGGAGAAGATCAGAGAGTGAAACATTCTCAGAAAAGCAGGGGGAGAGACGAAAATTAGATGAAAGAAGTTTCTTGATCATTTCAGAAAAGATTAACTGTTCAGGAAAAGACATGGCATTCTCTAACTGAAAAACCCAAGAATCTGGACATTGAACATGCCAACAGGAACATATTGTGGCACAGGAAACCTGAGAGGGTAGAGAGGGTGAGGGGGAAGCTGACATACATGTTAAGGACATGTATGTGCATAAAACTGGGCCCGGAGAAGGGACATGAGGTTTGGAGAGGAGAGTTTGGGATGGATACTGCCTAAGCTCCTTCATCCATAGTCTGCTGTATTAACTCAGGACGGGATCCCTGGGATCCTGGAAACACGTCAAACTCATTCCTGCTCCTCTCCTCTCCTGCTTCCCTCTAACAGTCTGTTTCTCATCATCCGGCAAGGCCTGGTTCAAGTCCTAGCTTTCCAATAAGCTTTCCCTGACAAGTCGTCTCTGCACGGATTTCACTTTCTGGGAATCCCAGCTTGCTAATGGAAGCCACAGAATTTGCCTCTTTGCTAGTCTTGCTTCTGTCCTTTGTTCCTTAGATTTCTGTGTGGTACTTCTCCTGCCTGCCTCACATGGAGACGGATAAGCCATGGCTGATTCATGCCTTTGAAGGGTTTCATCCAGGCTCATGTGAGAACCGGTGCTTGAGAATTTTAGTTCAGTGTGGTAAGTGACAAAAGGGCCTGGTAATAATACACCTGTCCTAAAAATCAGGTGTATGGACTGGAGGAAGACTTTTAATCAACTTTTTTTTTTTTTTTTTTTTTTTTTGGTGATGATGGTGGTAATTATGGGCACTTTGGAAGGGCAACTTGAAAGCCAATAGACATCACAAGAGAAAAACATGTTTCAACTTCCTTATTTGTTCAACAGTGGAAAAAAAAGAGGGAAAGGAGAAACAAATTAATAACAGCTTATTTCTCAGATTTTATCTAAAGAACACACACTTTAGTGGTTTTTTTTTGTTGTTGTTGTTAAACTAGATGGTGTATAAAGGCTTATCTTTAAACACTAGATTACAGATTTAAATTAAAGAAAATTAAATTCAGGCTTGAATAAACACCCTTCTGGAAGGATTTAAAATATTTCTAAATCTCCAAAAAAAAATCTATGAGTGATTTAAATCAAGTAAGATTTTTAAAATTTATTTTTAAGTTTTATTTATTTGAGAGAGAGCATGAGTTGGGGGGAGGGGTAGAGGAGGAAGCAGACTCCCCGCTGAGCAGAGAGGCGGATGTGGGGGCTCAATTCCAGGATCCTGGGATCATGATCTGAGCCAAACCAACCGCTTAACGGACTGAGCCACCCAGGTGCCCTCTGTTTTGTTTTGCTTTTTAAATGATCAAACAAGATTTTAAACTGATTAAACTTCATGGATTTTGAACAGCTCATAAAATCTCACCAGTTTTAGATGCTCCGTACCACTGGATCCCAGAGATGATACAAGGATGTCACATCTCTATAAATACCACACAGGTGTCCTAATAGAACACTGATCTTACCACACAAACATGGGCCTCCTAAGAGGCTACTATTAGCTCAGATATTGGCATCCTGTGGGTATATAATGAAATTAAGAGTCTTGCTTGCATATGAGAAATTTCATATTCAGAATGCAATAATATTCTATGTTTTTACAGTCCATTTATATTTTGGTATTTCCACCCCATTTTTTCTCTGGTTATTTCCACCATCAGACAGTGAGGTGGCTGAGGCAGGGATCCTTCTCCTTCGCCAAGAAGCAGGGTGAAGCTACTTTCTCTCATGCAAAAGGATTCTCAGTTAGGGAAGAACCACTGTCTCCATTTTCAGGTCACTGTACCATGCCATACCCCACGGTTCAGATTTTCTGATTCAGTGACATTGAAAGTGAATTGTATATTCTGAAATGTGGCCTTAATTTCTGGTTACACTAACATCGCAGATGGTAGAGACAAAGGCACCTGAAAAATTTAATGAATACCTTTGCCATCAAATCATCTCATTTCTAAAAGACTTCTTCCTTATAACTCTCCTGTAGGCTAGCAAGTAATTTGAAAAGCACATTATATAAAGATGCCCACAGACCATGGATCACAAGGATTTTGCTTTCCTCTTGTCACTGTCAGGGGTTCCTACAGAGAAGGGTGGTGGTCTCGTCAACCGTAACAAACATGAAACAGTCTTGCTAGAAGGCCCGGTGCAGGCTACATCATTCTATGTACTAAGCAACTATAGTTTAAAAATAAGCCAACCTCTCAGAACCTTGATTAATAAACCCCTACAAAGTTAGCATATTAAGAACATAAGTGATATTGACACACTCCATAATTTAAAGTATCGAAGTTTCGGATGTGATTTAACCTGGAGAATACTGCCCAACTAGAACTTCAAAACGCTTAGGAAAAGAAAAGGCTAACATGTAGGTCAAAGGTCTACTTCACAGAGAACAAGGACTCACATTAAAAACCAGAATCCCAGCCAACCTAAGAATGCTGGGACCTGCTGGGGCCTGTCTGTACTCCCCATGTCTGAGAGTGTTTCCTAGCACTTCCTCAGCAAGCAGGATGCTATTCGCCCCTCGTGTATTTTCACAGAAGTCCATTTGCTTTCCTTCCCTGGCCTCTTTGCCATGGGCTATGTCCATCATCGGGCGCGATCTATGTGGCAGAAGTTAGCGCAACTCCCCGGGGACAAGCCTCTGAAAGCCAGATGGGTTATTTAATACCAAAGTTTCCCCCCTTTCTTACAAGAAGGATTTTCAGCGACCAAGCTTTCCTTTTTATCCCGGTAACAGTTTTTATATTCCAAAGAGCGTTTTTAACTTAGGCAATAATAACTGGAAAGCCTTTGCATTTACCTTTCTTGATCTAGTTCTATATACTTTAACAATCCCTATAAAAAACAAATTGGGTACTGATCACTGATGACTTATGACGACAGCTGGATTTCAACAAAATTTGGTTTTTCAATACCCCTTAGTTGAAATAACACAAGATGCCAAAAGAGCTAAAATGGAACATTACTTTAAAAAATCAACGTAAGCATAAAAAAGTCCTAGAATGCAAAAAGGCCATGAACTACAATATCAATGTGAGTGGACTGGCAAAGAAATTAAGGAGAAATTCTGAACACTAGCACACGCTGCAGGAGTGATTCTGCAATTCTAACTGTAACATGTCCTTTCATGTCAGAAAGTATAAATCTCAACTGCTTTTATCATAACAGATTCTAAAAAAGGTTCCTTAAAACCATGCAGTTTGGAGTTTGCTATTTTTTTCTTTTAGAAAAATACCATTTCTATGGGCAATGAAAAACTTTCAAAGTACATTTTACTAAGCAGTTTTGAGCTTCTAAATGACTCATACATGGAAACACTTCAGCTATATGTTTAAAAAGCCCTGGACGGGCAGAACAAAGGAAATAAGGATGGTTTCCCTCCTTAGGTTATTGTTAGATCATTTCCACTGGATAATGAGCCCCAGATAAGGCAGTGTGGAAAGCTGCACAATCGTGAGCCCTGCCACATACCTTTGAACAAACCCCTGCCCTCCTTTTGTTCTTCCTCACGGGTTTAAACCCCGATCTCTTTAACAGAATGAACAGCACCATATACAAAGAGGCAGTCAGAATTTGTGTTATTTTCTTCTCTAAGGGAGAGCAATAAAGCCTAAGGAAAATAAACAAAGCGAAGTTTCCAGGGTCCTCCGGTTTTCAGGCGTGTGTATCTGGGTAGCCCCTCCTATCTATCACGGCCAATCTTGACACCCTCCTGGTGCAGAATGACAGGAATGCCCCACACCACAACTACTATTCTGGGGCAATAAAACACTCAGAAAAAGCACCGGATACCCCCACTCTCATTCTGCGATGCCCCCAACCAGCTCCTCCAACGAGCATGAACACAAGGGAAGATTGCTTTGAACAAACCACGATCACACACTAACCAAGATTTTTATTATGCTAAATTCCAAAATCACTTCTCCAAATGGAGAGAGCGAGGGTCCTCAATCTTAATCTCTAGCCTTCTTTATGGAATTGACCTCTCCACCTTTAACAGACATTTGCCTATTTTATAACTGATACCAGAGATGAAAATATGAGTAAAGACGATGACTGCCTGTAACCATCAAGAATCAACAGGACCAAGTTATCATGGAACACTGGGTTTTCCTCAAAGCTGAGGTTCAGTTCATTGAACCAGTCTGATTTTAGTTTTTTGTGTGTGTGAAAATGTTTACACTTCCTCACCTTAAATAAACTGCCAAACAAACTGTCATTTTCTGTAAGTGACTCACCCTCCAAATTATGAATGCGGTTTCTTCTTTTCTGTGCTAGATAGAACTCTGAGCCTATACTGTATGGAATGCAGGGGTAAGGGAAGGGCGATGCAAGCAACAACTCTGGAACGTGTGTTTAAAAAAAAATAACAGTTTGATTTCAGGTCAATTGCCTTTTGTACATAAAAGCGTGAATAAAACGAGTTTATGACAAACTGAGCAGATATTCTGGGAAATTGGTCAGTAAGCCAAATGTCGAAGCAGTTTCTCCTGGGAGGATTTTTACATGGACAAATCCTTACTCATAGATACTCCTCCTTCCCCCAACACACACAGGCACACACAACACCCTCGCTTCACCATCTCAGTGCCCTCAGACTGGCCAGCAGCATTGGAGAGACTCCCTACACCACCTGGCTCATTGACCCAAAGTCTCCAGGCACCCTACGTCCATTCATACTCATCCATTCAGCTAATTTGCACAGACTTTTTCAATGGTGTGTGATGGAAAACCTCCTCACACAATTCCAAAGTGTCTTCCAGAAATACTGAGGCTGATCCTGGGAGCAAGAAGGTATCAAATTAAAAGCAAGGCTTTTGCTTCCTCAGGGTGAACCCTACCATTGTCTACAAACAGTAACGTTTTGCTTTTCTCAGCTAAACTTAAGTTTCTAATCCTCCACTGGAGGTAAAGGAGAGACAGAGAAAAGATAAATAGAATTCTCTAGCAATCCTGCAGCAAAAGCAAAGGCTACCGAATTTCCCAATCCATGAGGTTATTAACATCATGGGTCAAAAAAAAAACCAAAAAACAAAACAAAACAAAAAAACCCATCATGGGTCATTAGCATCAGTGCATATAAAACAAAAATTCAATCCTTGTTTGGTTTACAATCTGGTATGTGCATGATCCATGGAAGCCTACCATAACAGAAGTGCTAAATGCTGAAGCTAGAAGGATCCAGAAAGATCACCTAAACCAAACATGGAAGCAAGAATGACGTAGTTCATAAGGCTTGGCAGTGGCACGTACCCACATATTACCAAATAAATCTGTCCAGTAAGTACCGTGAAAGTGTTAAAGTACAAATAGTACTCAGAAATGAATTATCTAGGGAGGTTTGGGTGGCTCAATCGGTTAAGTGTCTGCCTTCTGCTCAGGTCACAATCCCAGGGTCCTGGGACCGAGTCCCACATCAGGGTCCTTGCTTAGCAGGGACTCTGCTTCTCCCTCTTCCTGCTGCTCACCCTTCTCCCTCTCTGCCTCTGATAAGTGATTAAAATCTTTAAAAAAAAAATTGATTATCTGATAATTTTTTTTCTAGAGATGTTATTTTCGAACATTTATATACTTAGTTGTGTAATGCAATGTCTCGGTTACTTAAAGAGAAAATCTGTGCTTCAGAATGTATACACTGTAAGCAAATACATTTTGTTTTTTTCTTTTTTTCTGTAGTTTTCTCTAAGAGGCTCCTCTACTGGCACTATAATTTCGATGTGTTACAACACAGGAGGGCCTGAGAGTTCTTTTTTTTTTTTCTTTTTAAAGATTTATTTATTTGACAGAGAGAGATCACAAGTAGGCAGAGAGAGGGGGAAGCAGGCTCACTGCTGAACAGAGAGCCAGATGTGGGGCTCGATCCCAGGACCCTGAGATCATGACCTGAGCCGAAGGTAGAGGCTTAACCCACTGAGCCACCCAGGTGCCCCCTAAACCATTCTCATTTTGAGGCATTCTTTGGCATTTTCAAATTTTTATCCTTTAAAGTCATTGTTCAGGGTTTTCAGAAGGATTGAGACAACAAGTGTAAAATAATTAGAATAGTTGTTGGCATTAATCATTGTTGAATAATGTTATATATATTATATATAATATCAATATATTTATATATATACACGTATATATAATGAATAAATATTAAGTGTTATTTTGATGTATGGGAACTAGAATTTTCCATCTGGGTAGCATAGTTTGTCATGGTCTTATCTTCTTCCTTAAGCTTGATTTTTTTTAAGATTTTATTTACTTATTTGACAGAGAGAGCACAAGCAGGGGGAGCAGCAGGTAGAGGCAGCGGGAGAAGCAGGCTCCCCATTGAGCAGGGAGCCTGATGTGGGGCTTGATCCCAGGACCCTGGGATCATGACCTGAGCCGAAGGTAGACACTTAACTGACTGAGCCACCCAAGTGCCCCCTTAACCTTGATTTCTGAATAAAAAATTTGCTGTTTATGGCTGATGCCTCTTCCTTTGCTAATTTTCTTGCTCAAAGTAGAGAGATGATGATAGAGGGATTATTGAGACATAAACAGTTGGTTCATGCCTCCTTCTCTCCACCTCTGCAGAACTGAGCTCCTATCTTTGCCAGCAGCCATTCTGTGTGTCCCACTGCTTTCACTTTCCAATGTCTGTCCCCACTCTTGCCAACACAGCATCTTCTCTCTTCTGGGTTTATTCTTCGTGTTCCTTTTTCTTCCAGTCTCTCCCCTTAGTTTTTGTCTCATGTACAAACAGCCTGACTTTTACGGATAGTGACTTTTCTTTTTGCCAGTACATTAGTTAGATCTGAATTTTTTTTTTTTTTCCTATGCTTACCTGGTTACTGGGTTCTTGGAATTCTTTTTGTTGGAGATAGATATATATATACACACATATAGATATAGATATATATACACACATATATATGTGTGTGTGTGTATATATATCTCCAACTTTTTATTGGATTATTGAGACATAAACATGTCTCAATAATAAACATATATACACACATGTGTGTATATATATATATCTCCAACAAAAAGAATTTATATATGTATATATATGTAAATTATATAAATTATATATATGTATGTGCATATATACACATATACATATCTTTAGTATACTATGTCTATATTAAATTTATATATTCTGTTTGTTTCCTCCTGGGGAACAGGAACATTTAGGTAGTGCTTCCTAATTTGAAACTACTTGAAAAGGCTGGACAATTGCAGTAATAATAGTAACCACATCACCACCACAATGAGAGCGGTAACAATGAAAACAATCATTGCAGGCCTTACTGTGTTGGTCAGAGTGATTTACCTGGATGATCTCAATTATATCTCACACCACCACTATGGGAAAAGACAGTAATTCCACTTGAAAGTAAGGAAATGCAGGTGTGAAGTCAGGGGCTGTGCTGAAGGCCCACTGACAGCAACAGCAGGGTTGTTCAACAGGCAGTCTGACTCTGGAACCTACGCTGTTAACCAGAGAGCAAGATTTCACTGAGCCATTAGTCTAGATCTACCATGTCTGCCAGAATCAAAGAAGGGATCACCGCACATTCTCTTTATATCAGCACAACACAGTGAACACACATACCACATTTCAGTCTGAGTCATCTAGATTACTAGAATATTTCTTCTAGTGTTGTGAAATTCTAGTAGCTAAATCTCTAGTAGAATAACTAATTATTGTACCTTATATTTTAAAGGTGAGAAGATCTTGGGGAGAAAAAGCTAGGTAAAACACTCCCAAATCACTAAAATACATATGGCTTCTTCCAGGATTCTAAGAATTTTTAATAGCTCTAAAATGAGATTGACATAAACAAAAATCACTGTTATTCATTAAGGATAAAAGAATTCAGAGAATTTTGAAAATAAGACATTATAGAAATTTTTATATTAAAGCAAGATATATTGAGAAGATACTCAAAGGCCAATGGACTCCCAAACTGGCTATAGAAAATCATTTAATAATAGTGAGGCATTTTTCATAATGCACTTAATATTTGTGAAATACATATTAATCAGACGTTATTTATCCAAATCTGGCCATAAGGAGTTTATAGCATATTATGTATCATTATCCATCATCACACTAGCATGTTTCAAGTTAATAGCATATAATTATCTCGCTTGATCTGTGGAAGTCGTATTATATCTAATAACCTAAAATTGAGTCAAGTGCCATTATAGAAATACCCATATAAAATAATATCTTAAGCACGGAAAATGGGTTCTGAAATTCCACTGGAAAGACCATCTAACCAACGGCTGCACAAAAACACAAAAACGTTTTAATGCAATATCCAATATGCCCAGATGCAATGAAATCTATGAGCAGAGAAGCAATGCTGTATTTCATGCTGCGTGTGTCCTTACTTCATTAACATAAATAGCTTTTCCTTCTCCAAACTGTCTTTTCTCCTCCGTTTTCATACTTCTCTCTATTCTAACACTATGCTTATACTCTGATAGCCGGTTAGTCCCCTTAGGAATTGTTTCTGCTGTGCAAGCTTTCAATCTGAGAGGAGAGAATGAATAAAAATAAATTTCAAGTGCATTGTTTCTCAAAGTCTCTGAGATATAAGACCAGTTTTTTCCCCAGTCCTTCTAGGACTGACAAGTCAGCAAAATACAATATTAATGTACTGCAAAAGAAGAAGATGAAAAAAGAGAGTATAAGTCCCATTTCTTGAAATTATTATTTGATTTAACCAACATGAGTTTTACTATTGGCATACTATATAAGTTTCTAAACACTTAACTTGAAATTTCTGTACTTGGCTCACTGTAGAAAGGTAGCCAAGAGACTGAAGATGGGCTTGGGCCCAGAAATCACACACACTGAGGTAGCTCTCACTCTGACATGCTTCACCTGTTTCCTTCTCACCTTCAAGACCCAAAGACCTTCTCCTCGAGGAGACCTGGATGCTCAGTAGAGAACAGAACCTACCAGGGTGCCCTATGTACTTCTCTCATAGCGCTCAGGAGACTCTGCCCATCATAAATGAAAGCTCTACCAGCAAACGGACCTTGTTTGTCTTACGATTTGTTTCATTACAAGGCTTAGGACTATTATATGCATTAAGTAAGTCTTTTCAGGGGCATCTGGGTGGCTCAGTGGGTTAGGCCTCTGCCTTCAGCTCGGGTGGTGGTCTCAGGGTCCTGGGATCGAGTCCTACATCGGGCTCTCTCCTCGGGGGAGACTGCTTCCTCTTCTCTCTCTCTCTGCCTGTCTCTCTGCCTACTTGTGATCTCTCTCTGCCAAATAAATTCATAAGATAATTTTTTTAAAAAATAGTCTTTTCATCACTCTTCCTTTTATTCCTTTACTCAACTGAATATCAGTGGAGTTGTACATGCAGAAACCTGATCCTTTCCTAGGCAGCTTTAAAGTTCTGGAATCAGAGATCCAGTAACAGCCCTCTAATAACACATACTATCTGTTGTAAGACGGTTTTTATTTTATAGCCACCAAATATATCAAACTTTATAATTCAGGTTTTCTTTAAGAGAAAGTATAAGAGAGGGATGGGGGAGGGGCAGAGAACAAGAGAGAAAATCTTAAGCAGGCTCCACACCTAGCACACATGCAATGCAGGGCTTGATCTCACCATTCTGAGATCATGACCCAAGCCGAAATCAAGAGCTGGGCACCTAACCAACTGAGCCATCCTGGTGCCTATATAATTCAGGTATTTTTATACCAAAGGCAAAGCCAAATATGAAAAGATTAATGGAACTGATCCCATAAAATTTTAGTTTACTGAACAGAAAAAAAAAAACACCACACTTAAAAATGATAAGCTGGAGATCTATCTATAAAATATTACAAAAGTTTAAGAATCTTAATAAATGAAATAAGACAAAGATGAATACTGCCATGAAAAGAAAAAATGATTTATCTTCTCAATTAAAAAATGTATATGAAAACAATAAAATCTTGCACCTGCTAAAATGGCACTTTTTAAAAAGATTTTATTCAATGTGTTCATGCTAATATGCAGCCCTTCCTTGTGTAAATATATAACAAATCTTTAAGAGTCTAAAACAGTTTACTTAGCAATTCACAGTTAAATTCATTCAAAGGAAGTAATTAAGAATGTAAACACTCATGGTATTGCTCTAGATGTCTAATAAAAGGGAGAGTAGTGACATAAGCTATACCTATCAAACTGCACAGTCATTAAAATGATGCTGTAGAATAGAATTTATTGATGTGGAAAGATGTTTACAATGTATTCACAATCTACGGTTACTGAAAATAACAGGTTGCAATACTCTATTATACAATACGGTCCCATACTGCCTATCTGGAAGAACATATATCAAAGTAATAATAAATATATGAGATCTTTAATTATTTTTTATTCTGTTTTCTAATTTACCTGCAATAACTATTTTAATGCAATGAAAATTAAGATTAAAGATATTAAAAAGATCAAAATACAAAAAGAAAACCTTCAGTCAAAAAGCAGGGATAAGGGAATTAATTCAATTAGTGGCACTAGTAAGCAGTAGATTGTGATTGAAAGGATTTGAGGTAAATTAGGAGACTATTTAAATTAGGAGACCCACTTTCAGGTATTTTTCAGGCACATTTGCATGATAATGATCTGCTAATCACACTTATGCCTATGTATTCCTAAAAACAGTACTGACAATGTTCAACTTTCAACTCTTCTTCTATCTGACTTGCATGTACATTATGTCTGTCCACAGTTCAAAAATTAGAGCCCAAGAACTGGTTCTTAGAAGTAGTACCTCCAAGATGCATGGAGTGGTTGTCGATTTGATCTCTCCATCATTGGTAGGTCGTTTAGTTCACATCTATCACACAGTCTACTTGTACAGCTACGATAATTACACTGAAGACAACAGCATTATCAACAGCATTATCAATGCCAACAGTTTGAGCACTTCTCACTCTCCAGCCTCTTACGTCATTGACTTTGGGTTTGTCATTCCTTTTTGAATGGACAGAGGCCAAAGCAGAAAACTTCAACTTCAGGGAGCATTTCATAGCTTTTTGAAAAGAACTTCAGAGATGATTGGGTCTAACCCCTTAATCTCATAAATATGGAAACAGAGGCCCAGAGAATAAGTAAGTGAAGAGCCAAACCAGAACTAGGTTATCTTGTCTCTCAGGCCAGTCTGCCTTCAGCCCCCATCTACGACTTCCACCCAACAACTGGGTTCTAGTCTAGAAAGTCATTGTTGGACTCCAGGGTTGTTAAAAAGAGTCAGCGTGTATACAGACCTTGCATCTGGTAGCTGTAGGGTGCCTGTCCAGGTTGAGGGGTACCGAAGCTTGTGCCATAGCTGAGAAATCCTGTCTGTCCGGGCGACTGAGACTGTGACAATCCACCTTCAGTCTTGATGCCTGCCCACAATGCACCTAAATCAGTTAGTGACAGCTTATCTATCTGTTCGTCTCCAAAGCTGGTCAATACACAAAAACACTCCCCCAGTTGTTGAGTCACAAATGCTTCCCAATGTCATTTCAGTTATCAAGGGTGTACAGGCATAGACTAGAATACCCGAAACCAGAACTTCCATTGGAAAAAACCAAAAACAAAAACAGAGGAGTATTACAGATTTGACTGATTATTCACATTGTCCTTTCCTGTTTTTCTGGTTTATATTTTCTATAAATTTTAACTTCTATGCTATCGTGTCTATATGTAGTTTTGTTTTATAAGAGATTAAAAGAGCATCTCTTGTAGTCAGGTGATGGTCTTAATTAAACTTTAACTAGATTATTCCAAAAGTCACCACGGTGATTAGTGTCAAAATTCTCTTTTCTGAAAAGAGATTAGTCTTTTGCCTTGCAGCATTTTTCTCCCCTGTCTTTTCATTACTCTTTCTGCCCAAAGTTAATGTTAGCACACAACTCATTTTGAAGTCAGAATGGGCACAGAAGTAAGCAAGCCAGGGGGAAAGCCTTCTCCCAAATACCCAGATCCTACCGGAAAGCAAGCACAAAGAAAGGAGAGTATTAGAAAACCGAATCATGAAGAGTTGCACAGTGTTTTATAAACAAGTGAAGCTGACTAGGAGATTCCTTTTTGTCCTTGTAGTTTCAAGAATTTATTCCAATTTTATTGTTTTAAGTGTAGCCTAAAGTTCACTTTTCTTTCTCATCATGATAATATAAAAATAATGTGTTTTTGGCCCTCAACTACTTCCCAAAGCACCAGGCTGACATCCGAATTTCAGGGTTGGCAGTAGGGCTGTGTAGGGCTCGGCCCTGGATTATAATTAAAGACAGTCATGAAAGTTCACAACTGTCCTTAATTTCCACAGAAGGAGGGGAGAAAAATTTCTGCCAAGCGAATTCACATGTTTGAATAATTTTACTTTGCACTTAAGATAAATGGTATCTTTGGGATCTAGAATACACAGTAGTCTCACTGTTTATTTCCATTTTAGGGGAATTTCATCAGTAGAATGAAATTAGGTAACTTTCCTGAGGCGCTGGAAGAATCTGACTCGGCTGAGAGAGCCTGTTACAATTCCTAGAGTATCTCTAAATAACCTCATAATGACCTTAACATTTAAGTCTTAACATAACCTTAACATTTTTTTAAAAAAATGTGTTTTGGGTTTTTTTTTTTTTTTCATGTGCAAGCAATCCCAAACCAATGAATAACCCATACTTAGAAATGGTCCCTGGAAAAACACCTGCCTAAGGCAGGTGGTTTGATGGCTCTAGAAACTCCCTTCCTTTCCTTGTCACCAACAGGGATTTCCCCTTCTCTCTTTCCATTTCAGACTCTTAATAATCTGCTTTTAGTCTTCCCTGGTACCATCTTTGGGTTTTGCCTAGAGGTTTAATCTTTGTGATAAAAACAGATAAGGAAGAGCAAGAAGAGGCAGAAAAAAAACCCTTATCTGCACCCTTTCCAAAGGCTTCCACTACAAGCCTGCGAACTCCTCTGTTAAGCTCCATATAGATCAGAGAAGAGTAGAGTTCTGCTTTCCCACTGATCTATTGTTCACACCATGAGAAGATTTGCTTTTCTTACAGGGTCTAAGTAAAAAGTAGGGGGCACAAATCCTTGGAGAGAGTCTTCTTAGACCATCTGGACCTTGACTACCAGCTGTTAAAAACCCCAATGTATGTGTTCCTCTTTCACAAGCAAGTGGAGGGGAGAAGGTGGTCATATTTTTCAAAGCACTGGCCCAGAATGCCTGGCCAGAAGCCCTGGGGGCATCTCTCTGTACTCAAGGCCCAGAAAGAGAAGAAAGTGATTGGGGAAAATACTAAGGACTCAGACAGATTTGTAAGCACAGACAGCCCTGAGGCCAAAGCCCTTGACCAAAATGCCATGCTCTTAACCATCTCCTGACCTATCACATTAAAATGCCCATCCTCGGGCGCCTGGGTGGTTCAGTGGGTTAAGCAGCTGCCTTCGGCTCAGGTCGTGATCTCGGGGTCCTGGGATCGAGTCCCGCATCGGGCTCTCTGCTCAGCAGGGAGCCTGCTTCCTCCTCTCTCTCTCTGCCTGCCTCTCTGCCTACTTGTGATCTCTCTCTGTCAAATAAATAAATAAAATCTTAAAAAAAAAAATGCCCATCCTCTACTTGTTGTGATGGGAATCTCAGAACCTCTGCTTATCTTCCTCTCCTGGAACACTTACTGCAGACAACAAGGACATCTACTAATGGTTCAGAATGGGAACAGTCCCAGACCACAGGCAAGAAAGAGGCAAAGAGGCCTACCATGACTCCATGGGGAGAAGAAAGAACAAGAGAGGAGCTGTGTGCGTGACAGCCCAGGCCATGACAGGAATGAATGGCAGCTTCCCGGGGCCGCACTGGTAATGCTACAGTAGTGTAGTACTGTTTGGGCCGGAAGATACATTTACACTTCAAATAATCAGCTTATCAATCCATTTTGAGAATATAAATTGGGGACCGCCTCAACTCACATTATAGAATTGAAGGTATGCAATTCAAATCAGAGATCCTTTTTCCTCTTTTAAGGCAAGAATTGTCTAAAAGTAAACTACAGATAAATTTGATCTGTATCTGATACTATTTTCAAAAATCTTGAGTAAAAGTTATGGAAATAAAAGAATTCTAGCAAGTCCGTTTTTTGGTTGTTTCTAAAAACTACCTTAAAAATACCTACCTAGAGAACTTTCTGTTCTGGATAGTTTTGAAGTGAAACTATCGAGAGTGAAGTCATATAGAATTTATATTTTAATTTACATATATTTTCTAAGAGATTTATATATAGTTGATTGGTTGGGATGGAGCTAGAGAATAAAAAGGAATAAAGTAATTTGTCTTTCAATTATTAATGAAATGTTTAAATGCTTATTTCTTTCCATATACTGCTATAAACACAGAATTACTTATTCTACCTGTCTTTCCCCCCAAACTCTCATGTACTTTTTCTTGATCACTCGATTTTATTTTTCCTTAAGGGAATGTTAATAATTCATATTTTTCCTATTCAAAGTGTAATTTGCTTAAATTATCATGGTAATTCAATTGAAGAAAAGGTATCATGAAATCCTAGGATTTCTTAAAATTAAACTTTAGGGTTTTACTGGATTTATTTTTCACTTACAGGTATTGATCCTTAACAACTGAGTTAAATTACACCAAGATAAAGATAATCTCCAGGTGAGAAGGGACAAATAGAGATGTGAGCTTTCCATGTCTCCTGCTTTGCCTCTTTCAAGTGCAGCCCAAGCTGTGATATATAGATCATTTTTCCTAATGGCTGATCCTGCTGAAATCTGAAAGCACTGCCAACCTTCAGTTCAGAGCAAGGGCTTGTTGAATTCTGTTTGTACTTCCCTAATCATAGGTAGGCATCTGAGAAATAGGAAATGAATCTTTACCCCCAAAGACTCCATTCACTGAAGTTTTATCGCAAATATGCACCAAAATACTTTGGATTCCAGAACCAAGTGCTCAAGTGGCAAATTAAAAGTCGAGCTATAAATGGAAAAAAATGAGAGCAAGAGGGCTTATGACCCGGGCAATCTAGTTGCCACCACTGACCTCAAGATAAGTAGCAACCACTTCTTACAAGGCTCATTCAAAACAAGTGTATGAAGAATTCAGACACATAAGGTGGTAACACTTTCTAAAGTGGCCTCCGATGACAGTGTTTGGGTACCACTCCTGTGAAACGTGCACACACACACACAGGCCTGCCTACTCCATCCCAGCTACTGAGGTAACAGGACTACTTACCGTATGAGGAAATTCCATATGGCTGTCCCGGCTGTGGGTAGGTGGCATACGCTGTCGCTTGTTGCATTCCTGTGGTGAACTGTGTTTGCCCATATGCAGCCATAGTTTGTGAGGAAGGGGTAGGGAGAATATGTGGGTATGGTCTGCTATTTGTCAGAAATGACAGAAAATAGAAAGCCCATGCATTAGATGGAAACATGCAAGGTAACTGATAACAACCATATTACAAATTGCAGTTAAAGACTATCTCCTTATGTATAACTTTCGAATATAATATACAAAGTACTGAGATGCTTCAGTATCTCTTCTAGGTGATGCTCCAAATAAATCTGTGTCAACACACTGAAGTCTCTAGGAAATGAGCTTTAGTTTAAATTAAGACGTAACATGTGGGCTCAAAACATGACTTGAAATAAGGTAAAGGTTACTCAAAAAAGTCATTTATTAAGAGAAAATACATCTTACTTGGAAGGATAAATCTGTGGTGGGGAGAACTGGTGAGTTGGTCTTGGGCTGAAGCTACTGCTCCCAATTGCTGAAAAAAAAGAAATGCACGATAATCACAGCTAAATACAAAATACGTCTAAAGCATCAGTCTATTTTTGAACTACAGGTAGAGACCATATGAAATTGAAGATATTCGGCCTGGAAAAAAAAAATGGCACTTTCATATGCTCAGCCTAAGAGAAAGTTAAAATATATTGAACGACCTATGAGAACTGTTAAACTAGCTCTTAGAAAGCAGTCCCTGTCATCTGAAATACCGGTCAGTGGCAGTTCAGGAGAACAAGGTGTCCTGGCTACTGTTCAGAAGGACCTGCTCAAAGGGGTGGGAGGAGGGTGAGTTTGCAGGGCTGGGCGGGACTCTCCTAACCTATTGTGTGTGCTTGGAACACACACACCTGAGAATGGATTACAGAGCACCACCCCGCCCATCTCTCCCCACCAACAACCCCCCCACCCCCTCTCCCCCCCCCCCCCCCCCCCCCCCCCCCCCCACCCCGTCTAATCTGCTCTCAGGTGAATACAAATAGGGCCAAGCCTCATTTGCCTGTACTGCTTTAGCAACATTTTTTAGTAAAAATGCATTCCTATAACGCTCTTAAATTTCTCAGGTTGCAAACTAAGCCTGTTTTTTCTTGCACTGAGGCGGTGTTCCTGCACCTTTCAGTTAAATGTGCTCAACTTCAGTTAATTCCATTAAAAAGTTTTTTTCTTTTTTAATTTAAAGATGTTATTCAAGCATTCAAGTAGAAGTTCATCTCTTTATAATCACATGGACTTTGTTCAGTAGGTCTCAGAAAATGCACTAAACTCTACCAAACATTCTTTTACATCCATTCTGAACTAGAGCAAAAATCCATTTTTGTGAACATAAGGCATTAAAATGGTAGTTCTGTTTTATTTATTGTAAATAGGAGCTATCTCTTTCATGTGCATATATATTACACACATTTACACTTTATATATTTATATATACACACAGTATATATATTTATATATATACATATGTGTTTCTATGTATTATGTATAATATACATAAAATATATATTAAAAAGATACCATATCTATATATATATCCCCCCCACCTCAGACTCTTCCTATCCTCTACCTATCCTCTACCTCTAGCTGAGAAGCATATTCTTTGGGTACAATTATAAGATATAATATGTTTATCTTTTCTTCCACTAATAATCCTGGTATTCACAGGCTCTATTATTCAGTAACTACACTGTGTATTAAAATCCTTCCGTAAGGTTCCATGCACTCAAAGTTGTATACGTTTTTCATGACGTCACATCAGTACCTTTCTATTTCTCAGATTTAATTCTCCATTTGTTTGGGAGAAGAGTGATAGAGTTGGACCAGAATTATAACCAATGAATAATTCTCTCCGTGTAAAGCAGGGAGGCCTAACCCAGGACAGCAAAGTAGCTCAAGATGAGCACAACTCTTACACGTAGGCTGCCAGACGTCCCCCATGTGGCTCTCAGTTTGGCAGAGCCAGGGTCTGCATTAAAGCGAAGACAGGCCAGCTCGGGTGGTACCCCTCCCCCACCCATCTGCAGGCCCACATTGAGTCACTGCTCTGTACCAGGCACCAGGCAAGATGCTGCAGATGCAAACATGCAAAGACAAGTTCTCTCTGTCCCATGTGGGGAGGTTGACACACAAACAGCCGTGAGGGGATTAGTTAAATATTGCAATTTATAGAAGGGAGGGATTAGTGAGAGAATACTTGGACAACAAGGGCTACCACTTGTCCAGGTCATCCATGATGACAACCTTTCCTGCTCCGCTTTGCTAAGCCTGGAAAGAGGCCAAGGGCAAAGGAGATTTACCCCGCAGAGTAGCTGGGGAGGACTAATACTTTCCCTGGACAATCACAGTTAAAAATAAGTTAAAAAATAAATAAATAAATAAAACCAGAACAAAAGCCTAGTGCAACGCGATGACGGAAGTCACAGAAATCCCTTTCATGCTTTTCCAGTTCTATCCCTGTTTTGTTTTGTTTTGTTTAAAATTGTGGGTTGGGACCCATGAAAACATCATAAACTCAACTTCACAGGTTATACTCAGCATTTTTTTTTTTAAACAAACAGAATAACAGAACGGTGCATATCGGAGTTGTTACGGAGGGTAAGGGGAGCTCCATGATGCCTTTAAGAGCAAATGCATAGTTTAGGTGTGGGCACATTAAAGAAACATCTGGGAGGCTGCTGAGTGTGGTAACTAAGCACAGGTTCTGGAGTCAGAATTTAATTTCAGCTGACACTGAGGTTCCAACTTCTTGGTTATCTTGGTCAAGTTGCCTGACCCCACTAAGCCTTGTTGTGTTCCCCTGTATGATGTCAACACCACCACCTACGCCTCCCAGGATCATTTGAGGACTAAATGGGATCATTGACAAAGTGAACAGTGTAATGGGGAATGTTAATTAGCTCAGATCTCCAGAGTCCTATGATTATTGCCCCCAAATTTGCCCTCCCTTCTGCATTTTTAATTCTACTCAATGGACAGCATCACCATCTGTCCAGCAATATACTTAAAAGCAGGATTTTTTTGTTCCCATTGTACATCTGGGGCATAAAAATGAAGTAACACACCCAAGCAAACAAATGGGAAAGCTGGTATTTGAACCTATGTCTGCCCGACTCTGTCCCTCAAACATACTAGTTCCTGACCTGCTACACAGAAACTAACATCCTCAAAATCATCTCCTTTCCCCTCTTCTATGTCATGAGTGTCGAGTCACCCATCCCAACTCCAGATATTGCTTGTTGAGCTGTCCTGAATACTGTGGCCACACCCACACCCCAGTCCTGGCTCAGGTTCTCATTAGTCTCAGTCCGGTTCCATGTAGGCCACTCATCACCCTCCACACACTCCTGCTACAGCCACCAAAGTAATCTTCCTTCAACAGAAACTTCAAGTCCATTCTCCAACTCGCCGTGTCTCAACTGTGCTCACAATATCTCTAGGAAGAATTCCAAATTCCTTGGCAGAGTACACAAGGAGATGGAGGCATCCACCCTCCCCTGGGTTTAGTAACCTGTAGCCTCCTTGGGCTTGAGGATGGCCGGTCGGCGCCATGTATTTTCGTATTTGGCTTGGGGCTCTTCCTACCACATCCTCTGCCTTGTAAGACCTTCTTTCCCCAGCTTGACAAACAGTCCCTCCTCTGCTGGGACTGAAACATCATTTTCTCTTTAGGATAATGTCTTCCTTCTTTTACTTTCTTGGAGTGTTGTAAACATTGGGAATGTAGCACTTAACCACACTGCATTATAGTTAGCATGTGTAATGTAGAGATATTAGTTTCCTCTGCTAATCGTGAGCTTCTGGGGCCCAGGACCTTTTGTTAACCTTTATTTCCATGCACCTGACAGGGCCTGGTATGTGGTAAGTATCAATAAATGATATTTGTTTGATTACAGTATGAGACTTAGGTCATTAGCAAAGCAGATTTTTTTTAAAACCCTGATGATATGAAGGATGGTTAAATTATTTTAAGTCATATATAAACATATATAATAAACCTGATTTAGCTCTTTGGCAATATAATTAAGAATGAATAGTATTCCTTATAAAATACATGTGAGTAAGAACCTGTAATGCTGCCCAAGTATCTTGCTACTAATTACCTAACCACATGCCCCTAAATGATTATTTAATGCCATAAAATAAGCTGTATCTTTTGGGATTTCCCTAAACCCAAACTCCTACAATTTTGTGTGGCCTAAAGTCAAGAATCTTCCATCTCATACTTCAAGTACTTCTCCTCCTAATTGCCTAAAACACCTTTAACGTTTTAAGTAATAAGTTAGGAATTTAGATTGATTTTCATTTCATGAGAACAGAATAAACCCAGATCATTTGTCATTCTTCAAGGTAAATAAGATGGTTATTTTGGCATAGTAAATTCCAAATTACACTTTGGGAACATATGGGCAACTAATACCTCTCTCTCTGTTTTAGCACATTTGTTTCCTATTATTCCATTCTTTCTCTTACTTCTAACATAGAAGCTAAAGAAGTTCCCCAAATCTTGTTGTAGGGAGGGGAGGACCCAAGCTTGAGGAACTACTGAGAAAGTCAATAGAAATCCCCAAATTAGCAGGTCTTCAGTTTACTACTCGCATCTTGTGAATGTCAACATCACTCAGCTGGATAAGCAGGTCCAAAGATTAAATGTTTTGACTCTTGGGGCGCCTGGGTGGCTCAGAGGGTTAAGCCTCTGCCTTCGGCTCAGGTCATGATCCTAGGGTCCTGGGATCGAGCCCCGCATTGGCTCTTTGCTCAGCGGGGAGCCTGCTTCCCCCCGCTCTCACTGCCTGCTACTCTGCCTACTTGTGATCTTGGTCGAATAAATGAAATCTTAAAAAAATTTTTTTTTGACTCTTCTCTTTCCATTTTATGATAACTTCAGCCAGCTCTCCCTTCAGAATGTCCTATACCTCACTGTTCTCCTTTACCTCTCTGTTCCAATTGCCACAGTGGCGGCCACTAGAGGATGGCAGTCAGGACACCCCCCCCCCCAACCTGGCTCTCCTTCCCACTCTTCGCCACTTCTTTCTCCTAGTGGAATCCTAACACATTTAGTCCTGCCTCAGTGGCTCTTCTAAGAAGGACATGAGCTAACACAGTCTTCTCTCTCCTGAGCCAGGGAAACATTGGTCTGTTTCTATTTACCCTCCTCTCTACTCTTCTCCCATGAAGCATTTTCCACACAAGTGATGATCTCTCCAAAGAAATACAGATCATGTCACAATGGCCTCCAACTCCAAGCCCCATTATCCTTCTGTTACATTCAAATGAACCCAAACTTATAAATAAACACTTGCATTCATAAACCCAAACTTATTCCCTCACTTCACTAAGATCCCTGCTCATATGATTTCCCCTCAGAGAGGTTGTCTTCCCTCTACAGGAAACCCCCAACCACTCTTCACTGTATTATTTGAGCTGCTTTGGGTTTTTGGTTTTTTGTGGGGTTTTTGTAACCTAGTTACTTATACTACCACTTTATTATCTGTCTTTATTATCTGTCTTTCTCACAGAATGAAAGCTCCATGAAGGCAGGAACCTCATCTTCTTCACCCCTGCTCTATTCCCACTGCCTAGAACGCTACCTCACTTATAGTAAGTGCCCTATGCAGAACTGTTGAATGGGTCAGACCCCAGAGTTACATCTTTTTAGGAACAATTAAAAGACAGAAACCCTGGGGCACATGGGTGGCTCATTGGGTTGAGCCTCTGCCTTGGGCTCGGGTCATGATCCCAGGGTCTTGGGATAGAGCCCCGCATCGGGCTGTCTGCTCAGTGGGGGGACTGCTTCCCTTCCTCTCTTTATGCCTGCCTTTCTGCCTGCTTGTGATCACTGTCAAATAAATAAATAAAAATCTAAAAAAAAAAAAAAAAAGACAGAAGCCCTATTCATCAGACATGATATTTTTTTTCTCCTCTAGAAGCATTCCCGTTCCTATTTCTAATTTTCTTTTCTCTCTCTCTCTCTTTTTTTTAAAGATTTTGTCTATTTGTTTGACAGAGAGAGAGAGAGAGAGATGACAAGTAGGTAGACAAGCAGACAGGGAGAGAGGGGTCAGCAAGCTCCCTGCTGAGCAGAGAGCCCGATGTGGGACTCCATCCCAGGACCCTGAGATTATGACCTGAGCCGAAGGCAGAGGCTTTAACCCACTGAGCCACCCAGGCGCCCCCCTATTTCAATTTTCAAATACCCCCAGACATCAACATTGTATGATCAATATTATCAACTGGCACTTCCTGTAATAAGTTAATAATAAACTTAAGCTTTGTGGAAATGGAAGAAACAGAGGGCAAAGACAGTTTGCAATTGCGAAACACATTATTTTCAATCTCAATTATTCTTAACATTTAGATCATTAAAATATTACTTTTCATTGGTAAACAATAAATGGGAAGAACATTACATTTTAAAAACATAATAAACAACTTTGCAATTTTCAGTTCAGCAACAGGCCTTTGAAAATCAGCTGCTTCCCTCTAGTCTCCCCAAACCAGGATATCTGGTGATTTCCCTGGAAAAGAGGCAGTCTCATTGCCTCCTTAATGCCTTAAGAGCCTCACATTCCACAGAGGAGGAGACAGCTACTACCAGTGTCCGAACAGCTCTGTTTCCTCTTTATTCTTGCTGCCTATTTCCTCGAGACACCCAGAATGGTTGGGATGTGAATTTTTAAGCCATCATGGAGAAGTAGCAGTAGTGACTACAGAAGTGAAGACCATTTTGGAATCAAATGCTTGGGGATTGGTTTCTCGTTCCCTTATAAACCCTAAAGCCTGGCCATAGTTTTTGCATCTTAACTCAAGGAAAGACAGAAAGAAAGAAGGAAAAAAAGAATTAAGAGAAAAGCTTTATTTTTCCTATACCTGGACCTGATTCCCCACTCAGCTCACTCTGTCCCTCTCCACTGCACAACCCGGAGAGTCAATCTACCAAAAACAGGATCCCCTATAGCTCCAGTCTCTTCACCAAACGATCCTTTCACCTTCAGCTAAGCCTTTTTCCAAGGACCTGTTTCTCCTGCATATCTTTTTCAAGTAGAGCCTCCTCACGCTCTCAGATTCCAGATACTACAGAGACCTGAAAAACATAACCCCATTGCTGCTTCTTCCAAATTGGTATTTTTTTTTCTCTCCCATAAAACCTTTCCTTCTCTAAGATCTATGACAATTCTTTAACATTTCATTAATGACCCATCTCCTACACACTGCCTTGCATTTATCAAAACCTTTATATTTAACTCTGTTCCCTAACAAGTCCCAATGTTATCTTGGGTTATGGGTCCAACTCTTCTCTCATTCTGTCTAGACCTCAACTCTGGCCTTCTACTCCAACCATCAAGCTCAAGACCACATTGTAGACCTTTCTTCCCCACCCAACATTCCACAGTTTTGTACCATAACAGCATCAACCAATTCATTTGTTTACTGAACCAACATTTACCAACATTTACTGACCAGCATCCATGTGCTTAATTCCACGACGGCCACCGGGATAAGTGTGAACAAGCCAAACAAAATCTCTGTTCTCATAGTGCTATGGTTTAGCAGGAGGAAAGACAATGAAAAGAAACTTTAAAAGTAGTGGTGAAGGCTGAGGAAGGGAAGTATGGAGGACTAACTACAGAAGCACGGGGTAGTGGCCTCAGTTAGTTATGAGACTAAGGAAAGAACATCCTCTTCTGCCAGAATTTTCTTTCCCTTATTCCCATTTAATCTGTTCTCCAAGCTTATGATAGATGCAGGAGCCCTCACATCCTTATCTTCTCTCAATTTGTTCTCCCTTAGCTTTTTTTAAAAAATACTTATCCCAGGAGGTTGTATGAATCATTATTTTAAACTCTTATCGATACCCTCAATTCTCTTACTTCCATATCCTTCCATGCTTGACCTGCAAAATCCTTAACCCTGGATCAAGAAGGGTAGTGGGGGGCTGGGTGAGCCTGGTGGTGGGTATTATGGAGGGCGCGTATTGCATGGAGCACTGGGTGTGGTGCATAAACAATGAATTTTGAAACACTGAAAAAAATTAAATTAAATTAAATTTTTTAAAAAATCACACACACACACACACACACACAGAAAAATATCTTTTGACCTGGGTAGCAAAACACTTGTAGAGAAAAATTGCTCTATGATAAAGGCTCCACACTCATAGTTCTACCCTTGTGTGGACTCTGACTCTGACTCAACTGCCAGCCTTCCTTTGTGTTCCAAGCAACCTCAGGGTTCCCAACTCCTCATGACATCTATTTCCATCTCTTCCATCTTTTCCATCTCTTCCAGCTCATAAGCCTAGCACTATCCTCACTTGGAGCTGCTTCAGAGGAAATAGTAGAAGCCTTCATTCATTCATTCATTCATTCATTCATTCATCTAGCAAATATCTAAGTGCCTCATATGCACCTCTTTCAGGTGTCAAGGATACAAATGAACAAAACAAGACAAACCTCTACCATCACAAGCTTACATTTTGGTGAGTGTGAAACACCAACCATAAACCTAATACATGAGTAAATGATATGGATTGTAAAAGGCTGTGTTATTGGGGGTGGGGGGTAAGGCTGTATTTAGAGCACGTCAGCGAGGCTGAAAGCCTACAGTGAGAGTTTTGCCACACTGAGTAGGGTGGTCGAGATGGGGGCTGGGGGTGCTTCATAGAGAAGAGGAGATGAGAGCACATACCAGAAGGTGGAGAGGGAGTCAGGCAAGTATACAGAGAGGTGCTCCAAGCAGCAGGACTGCCACTGCAAAGGTCCTGACTGGGAACGTGTCTGGGATGTTGAAGGACTAGTGGGAGGGAGGCAATAGGTCCAGTGGGGCTTGTGGCTATCACAAGGACTTAGCATTTACCCAGAGATATGAGAGACATGTGAGAGCTACAGGAGGGTTTGAACAGAGGAATCAGGCAGGAATTCCCTGAACATATTGACTCCTCCTCCACTTCAAACTCATCTGCATTAATTCCCATCCCGTCATTCCTGATGTTTCTGTGGGAAAGTGATTCTTTTCTAAGGCGATCCATTTCTGTTTTGAATTTAAGTCATTGCTGTCCCAGCAGGGACCTCCCTGCATCAATTATCACCATTTTCTCTATACCTTTAACCCCTACCTCTATAAAATTTGGGTTGGCAGCCAAAACCACCCTGACCTTCTAAATGTCATCCTCAACCCTAGGTCCCGCTTTCTAATAGACTACCTGCTCTTCTCCTTTTACCACTTACATGTTTGAAAGACATTTTTCTCCTCCCTTATTGGTGAAATCATCCACTTACTCAGTGCACTTTATGAACACATGTATCTGCTAGGAAATGTATTGAAGACAACAGAAATGGGGCATATGGGCAAGTGGGCATGAGGGAAAGTAAAGCACCACCCACTGAAACTGCTGTAGGCTAAATCCACTGATGTTTCTCATTTAGATTTTATTTTGATGTAACTTGCCACTGCAGAAAAGTTGCAAAGATAGCAGAAAAACTTCCCAGATATCCTTAACCACAATCCTCTAAATGCTAACATCTTAGGACATTAGCTTTATTCTCTATTCTCTTTTTCCCTATGGATGTGTATATGCAAACCCATGTATAGTTCACTCTTATTGGAACTGCAGCTAAGATGTCCCTTTACAAGTACTAGTAAGAACAAGGAATGTCTTTACTATAGGTTTTCAGTATCAGGAAAAATAGTGAAGCAGTACTATTATCTAGAGATACTTAAACTTACCTCTTTTCAGTATGTGACTTTAAACTTGCACTTCAAAATTACTACTTTTTAAACTTAAGACTGTTATACAAATATACTGTGAAACATTTTTGAAAAACGGCAGAAGGAATAAAATTCAAATTATATTCCATCATCCAGGGAAAGCCACCATTAATTTTTAGACACATACACAAAGACACATACACATACACATAAATGTTTGAAAATCCATGGGTTATACTGAGCATATTACTCTTTGTAACCTGCTTTTCACTTAATATAGTTAACATTTGCTCATGCCATTTAATTATTTCCAAGCTATTTTTAATAGCTGTATACCAATCTATCCTACAGACAACATTTCCGTGAAACTCTTCCTGCCTTCATTCCCAACTCAACTCTCCTCCTTCTTGAAAAATTAAAACCTGTGTCTTAATTTTATGCCCTGTCTCTCTATATTCGTTTTTCCTGGATTCTGTCTTCAGCTGTGTTGCATGTAGCCCACTACCTTCAACTCCCCGCACACTTCCAAAATTTCCATTCCAGATCATTCCTGAGCTTCAACATCTTCAGGTGGATGTTACCTCCCATTCAACATGCCTTTCCCTCTCGGTCATGCTCCTCTTGCATCTCACATACCCCCTGTACTTATTGGTTACTATGCCATAAATTCGACTTTGCAAATACACCTTAATCCACCATCTTTCCATAACACTGCCAGCACCTTCTCTTAGGTCTTCATGATTTCTTGCCCGAACTAAAACGAAGATACTGTACCTGATCCTTCTACTTCTGTTCTCCAGCCCCCCTCCCTCCAGCTACAGTCAGGATTCTGTATGTGAATATGATCATGCAACTCCTTTCCTCTGACACCTCCCATTGCACTCAGGATACAATGCAAACATCATGTGGGACACAAATGCCTCCTTAGACTCTATCCTGACCCTGTCCAGCATGCCACCACCACTCACGCTGTGCACACCAGGAATGCTGAACCATTGGCAATTCCAAATTCCATGCCTCTGTGTCCTGGTCTCCTCCCATGGAATGTTCTATCTGTCCAACTTCTCCTTCCCCAGGTCTATGTATGCTTTATTCCTACTCCTATTTTAATGCTGAAAGCAAGCATCTCCTCCAGGAAATCTTTCCTGATCTCCCATCCCAACCCAGTCTCTGTTGGGTCCCTTCCTGGAGGACCCCTTCTTGGGAATACTTGGCCTTCCCTCTGGAAAGAGCAAACCATAATATGATGGTCTGGTCATTTATTCACCCTACTAAGCCCCAGACCAGGGCCATTCTCATATACCTATTCATCTGTAATAGCAGCAAGCACATTCTCTGGCATAAGTCTAATTCTAGTAAGTGTTTTATAAAAGAACTCATGGGTATAACACCCTTTTGTTATTTCCTTATTGTTTCCATCTGGTATCATTAGTATAAAAGTTAGGCATTCGTATTTCATGTTATATAATATGTATAATTCCTTTTAGTTGTGGTGTGTATTAAATAAGAGACCCTAAGAGTTGGAGTAAGTCAATTACAAACTTTTATGAAGTATAGCATTTCCACTCAAGAGGTTTGGTAAACACAGCAGAGGATAAGAAAAAGGTTAAAAATTTTAAGAAATACATCTGATAGAATTTTTTTTTTTATTGAAATAGTCCAAGCTGGGTAATTTGGCAAATATATAATCACAACCTCACCATTACTTTATTACCACAATGACTTTCTTATCAGTAATTTCATTAGCAAAGACACGAAACTTGGATATTTTGTTTGTTGGAGGCAAACTTTCCTAATGTGAAAGAGATAATGTAAATGAATGTAATGTAATGCTAATGTAAAATGAACTTAAAGACTGAAAGCTGCTTTATAAAGTTTAATATAGATCTATAGTTGACATGACACTTACTTAGGAGGATGGTTTGATTAAATCTGCTTAAAGAGTTAGCAGAAGCCAAATTTTGCCTACCTAAACTTGTGTAATTGGAAAAAACCATACAAATGAGGGAAAAAGGGCAGGAGTCATTAACATAATAAAGATAATTTAGTAGAAAGAAATATGAAAAACAAAACTCCTTTCGATTTTATCTCCTTTATAGGATATCAACATTTTCAGCAAATACTTTGTAACATTGGATAAAAACAAGAGAATTGCAGCTACAGGACTCTGAGTAAAGCTATTTACAATTTTATGCTATATACACACATGCATATACACACATACATATACACATAGAGATATATTTGTATATATAAATAAACTAAGAAAAACTATGTTTTGTATTAATGTGAAAATCTAATATTTATTCCTTACCTGAACCTGAGAAATTGTCTAAAGACCCGTCTGCTGTTGTTGAAACTATTTCACTGCTGCTCATTGGCTCTGTTTTAACTACAAAAATAAACAACATATATGATATATCCAATTAATAGTTATTTGTAAAGGCATGATAGAGAAGTTATATTCAAACGAGTTACAAGAAAGTCATTTTAAAAACCAGTCTTTCAATATTTGAATGTAATTCAGATTAATACTTAGAATTTTTTGAAAAACATACACATTAACTATTTAATCCCTAAGGAAACAACCCATTATAACAAGCTACCCTTTGAAAGAAACACTTTAGAAGTAGTCAAACTCATTACCTTACATATTAATTGAATTGCTTATTTACAAATAATTTATCTCTTCAAATTTACATGATGAGGATGTGAGAGTGTTTCCTTGGTTATGTAGACATTTTGCCAAACAGAGCCCAAAGGGTAGAATAAAAAGACTTGGAGTAGGAAATAACGCTGGTAGGTTTTCACCATGCTTAAGGACAGGCACAGGCACAGACAAGCATGTGTGTGTGCACACACCTACACACCCATACACACATACAAACACACACTCTCTTGGTTATCCAATATGGCTAAAGAACAGAGTGCTCGGTTTAATGGGTAATTATTACCACTCAGCCAAACCTGGCTGCCAACATGTCAATATCTGATGTACACTTAGTACAAAACCACACTAAGTGTAAATGAGGCAGAAATTAACTTTTTCATTCCAAAATAAAACAAACAGCAGATAGTTTGTGGAAAACATTTTGATCTTTAGTAAATTCCTTTGTAGCTATACAATAAAAAAATTTAGATTTATGTTGCAGGTTTATGATAGCAACCCAACCCATTGATATAGTGATGGTATTATTGACCCTATTAAGCAAATAAGCCAGATCACAGAACACTTGTCTTTTTCCCTAGATTTAGTTTTGCTTTGTTTTGTTTTGTTTTAATGAAGAGATAGCATTATTGCTTTCCTTAGAAACAACTGGTGAGGTGCTATCATTGGAATCTGTGGCTCACTTTGTAGACATTATACATTCCCACTAACGGGGTTTCAGAAAAAAATGCAATAATACCTCAGAGGCTACTTAAAAATCAGTAACATGTTTTCCAAAACAAGGTCCTACACCAAGAGAATATTTGGGGTTGATTCTCATGAATATGTACATTTTGAAATGGGAAAGAATGATGGAAAAAAATGCAGCTTTTTCCTTCTCTCCACAGTGCCAATCTCTTACAAACATCAAGCAAAGAACAGTCACCCTCCTTGACCCATGAATCTTCTACTAATGCATAATGAGTTTTCAAATAGACATTATAAATAGTTGCAGCAGATAGTCACTTCCAAAAAATTAATTATTTAGACTGCTTCTAAACAAAGTTGAAAAATAAAGCCCATGAGCCTACTGGGAATCACTCCAACTGATTGTTTTAATGGAGACCAAACAATAGTGTAACTGTTGTTAGAATTCTTAGTTGATGCTAATAAATTCTGACATAAGCCTGTATTTCCCTTTTCTCTTCACACCTCCAGGCAATCGAATGACCTTGCTCTTCATAATCATTATACTGCCATAGATTGTGGAAAGCAGGTCCTCTGGTGAACAGCTCCAAAGTATCCTACCCAGTTATCCACATCCTATCTAGCCTTCCTGAAAGAACTCATACAGTGCCCTGTACCTATACGGCAATAGCTCTATTTTACACTCTGTACTGGTCAGATTACCACAGGGATCTGAACTCAGAATCAAATACCATATACCGATCAAAGATGAGAACCAGGCCCAAGGAGAAGAGGTCATGTAAAGTGCCTACTATTGTCAGACTACAGACATTATGATTAATTCTTTTAAATAATTCCCTAAGTAGGTCTCAGAGCACAACTCACAAACTCCTTAGTTGGCTGGGTACTGCCTTCTTGTTTCACATGCAAAAATGGAAACCAAAGGTATAGGAAAATTGCCCAACATCATAAGTGGCAGAAATAGAAAATGATTTTGGATGTTTTCAAACCCAAGGTTTGAAGAAATGACAATACTTAGCACTGCCCAATAATTAGCACTATTCTACAGCAGAGCAAGGAAACTAAGGTACAGTGCCACAGGCTGTGGATGTAGAAGGAAGTAAAACCCCAGCAGTCCACACCCTCCTCTAGAGTGTTAACACTTTCAGGCTAGTGCACTCAAAGGAAGATCTCAAGTAGAAGCTCCATGTCCACTTGTCCGAGAAAATGGTGAAGAAGAAATTTTCTAGTTGTACAAGATGTTAGCCCAGGTTACTTCTAAGTCTTTGCCAAATCTAAGATCTATAATTCTATAGATTAGACTATAAAATTACTTGGTGAAAGCTTGACTATGCCAAAACCACTCCTACTCTTATACTCCAAAGACTTACCCTAGCTATTCTCCATATTATTAGCTTGATCAAATATAGCTTCCAGTCCCAGGAGACATATTCAATTATACTTGAAATTCCATTAAAAATAGGAAGGAAAGAAAGAGGATACTTTTTCTTTTAGGCCCCAAGTACATTGCCTTTTGCCATTGTTCAAATATACCTATCTATTCTCTAAGGAATAAAGAGTCCATTTCCTAATGAATCCAATTTTTTAAAAGGCTCTGTTGAAGAGGATACACATAAAATAAGTACCAGGATATTCATGATTTTTATCAGGTACTGGAATTGAATACTTTGATCACCAGGGACCTGATGCTAAAGAGCCTGGAGGTTTATTGTGATGTAAAATAGTTTGACTGAAAGCCAGATGAGAAGAGACAACAACTTCCCCTGTTGTTGTCAAGCATACACCCACCAGAAAGTTAAAAAGACAAGACTAACATCCAGCCACCAAACTACCAATCCTCACAAGCACTATCACATTTATAAATATGCTGTAGATGATGCCATAGAGCGAGCACCTCTCCAAGGCTTTGAGTTTAAAACACCACATCCTCAATTTTTTTTTTTCCCAGTCTTAGAGATTTAAGGTACTGTTATATCTGAAAACAATGATCCCATCTAAGCCACCTATCTGAAAAGGAAAATCTATGAATCATCTATGTTCTTCCTAAATAGCTATACATTTCTCAGGGTCTTTGGGTGGCTCAGTTAAGCAGCCGACTCTTGGGTTCAGTTCAGGTCATGATCTCAGAGTCCTGGGATCAAGCCCCAAGTCAGGCTTAACACTCAGCAAGGAGTCTGCTTGAGGATTCTCTCCCTCTCTCTCTGACCCTCCAAACATCTGTGCACACGCTCTTTGTTTCGCTTGTTCTAAAATAAGTAAATAAATCTTTAAAAATAAATAAATAAATATACAATTCTTTTATCTCTACTGTACTTTTTCTCTCATTGCAGGATTTCAGTGTATTAGAAAGCAGAACTTTTATTCTCTTCTGCCCTCACTCAAGAGTCTCTTTTACCATTCAAGTCTTCAATCTCCATCTGATACTTTAAGCACCTACTCATCTCTAAAAAATATTCAGAAACTCTCCTTTACCTCTTCAGTTTCCACAACCCCCACCCCAGCTCTTGTGCTCAGCCATGTACTGTAGGCCCGCACTATACAGAGTAACCTGCTACTCCCCAGGGGTGCCACAAACTCCCATCCAACTATGCCTTAGAGCCTTGATTCCAGAGTCAAAGACCAGTTATCTGCTACACGCCTTTATAAAAGTTACTTGATCTCCAACCTTAATCATCTCACTTACAAATTTTTTTAAATGATAGCTAGATTTCAGGAATGCAGGAAGGATTCATAAAAATGTATACAAAGTACCCGGTAGAAAGTAGGAGCGGAAACTGTATTTATCATCATCATTAGTAGTGGCAGGATTCTGCTACACTGAATGCCTTTCTCCTGGGGAGTAGTACACCTGGGAGCAATAGCAAATACAGATTGTTAAAAGCACCAGCTTCAGAATTATCAACTGAGTTTCAACCTAGCTTTGCTATTCACAGTAAAAACCTGGAAGTTACTCAATTTCTATGTATCTCAGCTTCCTCATCTGTTAAATGGGGGTAACCTACTCATGCAAGGATAAGAAAAAGAAAAATGCTTAGAAATAGTGGAGTACTGTCCAGTGGTTTACAAATCATTAACCCAGTCCAAAGGCCCTACTTATATAATCATTGTATCATCAATTAAGAGAAATCCAGGTTTTATGGGATAAAATCTACTATAAACTTTATTTTTCTTTTTTCTTTTTTTTTTTTTAAAGATTTTATTTATTTATTTGACAGAGATCACAAGTAGGCAGAGAGGCAGACAGAGAGAGAGAGAGAGAGAGAGAAGCAGACTCCCTATTGAGAAGGGAACCTGATGAGGGACTGAATCCCAGGACGCCGGGATCATGACCTGAGCGGAAGGCAGAGGCTTAACCCACTGAGCCACCCAGGCGCCCAAAATCTACTATAAACTTTAAAGTTAAGCTTATCCTTTGGAAAATAAATTAAAAAGATAAAGTCAAGCGACTTACCTAAGATCCACCATGAGGCCACTTTACTCAGGATGGCCAAAATCAAATCAAGATAACTTAAATGTAATATAAGAACGTAGAATTAATTGTGATTATATAAGAAAACTTACACAATAATCCCCCTTCCTCTGTGGAGGCTATGTTCCAAGTCCCCCAGTGGATGCCAAAAGCATGGATAGCACCAAATCTTACACATACTATGCTTTTTTCCTATATGTATGAACCTATGATAAAGTTTAATTTATAAATTGGGCACAGTAAGATTAACAATAGAAAAATTATAATATACTGTAATAAAAGTTATGTGAATATGGTCTCTCAAAATATTTTATTTTACTGAACTCACCCTCCTTCTGATGATGCAAGATGATCAAATGCCTACAGGATGAGGTGAAGTGAGGAAAAGGACGTAGGCATGTGACACAGTGTTAGGCCATTAGAGACCTTCTGATGATAGGTTAGAAGGACTGTCTACTTCTAGACAAAAGTTGGTAGAACCAAGGAAAGCAAAACTGCAGATAAGGGGGTACTACTGTACTTCCGTCACTATAATCTGTATAGACAGTATCTGAAGAAACAGGCTAGCAGGAGGATCATGATGTACATGGCAATGGACATCGAGGTTTCTGGAAAAAAACATGGGCTTCTCTCTCTAGTACTGTTTAGGGGGAATATACTGTAACTAGCTCATGTAAAAGATAAGTTGGTATTCCTTGACCAAGAATTTAAGTGGAGACATCTATCAGACCATTGGAGCTTGGTGACATTGCTATCAACGAACCCATTACAGCATGATTTGCATCAAGCAAATTCTGGTTATACTTTGAATGTTGTGGCTATATAAATAGTCTCCAGAAAGACGATGGGTTGATTAGAGGAGTCACATGTTAAATCCATTTGGTTAATTTTTTACCATAAATTAAGAGTGCAGTTAAAGGGAGTTCACTACCAAAGGATAGCTTTGCCTACTGGAGTAGGAGACAGCCTTTGCGTTATGAAGAGTCTGCCCAGGATTACACAGTGAAGACATGAGCCCAGGTGAGCAGCAGATCCTCCCCCAGCAATATCTAAGCTAATTCTGTAACTTTTTTTTTTCACACTGTAATAGCATAGCTTATCTTCACTTGGCATACACTTGGTCTTCCTTTCTATTTTGTTTCCCATTATAATGATCGAGAGCATAAAAAACCCAGTTCACTACACCTCTACTAACCTCTGATTCCTTCATCTCTTATATTTTAAGGGGACTGGACTTCATTCCCTTTTGGTTATTTTAAATGATTCAGTGACACCACTGCCTAGAATTGTATGACCTCCAAGAAACGCCACCTTTTACTTCTTGCATTCGCTCACTTATACTGGAGTTGCTCCTCAGAACATTGTGTCTTTCCAACTTCATGGCCCCTGTCTGCAACTCAGAGCTTCCACCTTAGAGTCCCGGGTCATCTTGTTTTTCCAAGCATCTCTGTTGCCAGCTCTAATCCTAGCATTGGCAAGCCCTTGCTGTGCACTCTTCAACTGCTATTCTGGATGGTTGAGCATGGCAGAGGAGGCCACAATATGCACGCTGACCAGATTTGTTAAATTTATGCTTTCCATGTTCTTGTGAGACATCTTGTTACTCGACAATCTCCCTTTTACATTTTTTGTGCCTGAGACAGTTTCTGTGGAGTCTTTTCCACTTTCTTCAAGCCCCAATCCTCACCTCATTCCCCATTCTCTTTAGCGCATGCCCTTACCAACTATCTTATAAAGAATGTTGAAGCTACTTTAAATCTTTCAGTGATCTTCCTGCAACATCTCCCAGTTTCCTACTGGTTAATCTCAATGGAAGTTTCCTTTCCTGTCATAGGATTTGACCTCTTAAGCCTTTATTCATATCTCCTTTGCAACAAAACTTTATTATTTGATCTCCCAGAATCTTCAATAATTCCATCTCAAGAGGCTACTTCCCTTCTACCAACAAAGACAGGTCTCAGGTATCACCTTGTGCCTCTCAGAATGGCTAGAATCAAAGACAAATAACAAGTGTTGGCAAGGATATGGAGAAAAAGGGAACCCTCATGCACTGTTCGTAGGGATATAAATTGGTGTAGCCACTGTGGAAAACAGTATGGGCTTCCTCAAAAAGTTAAAAATAGAAATACCATATGGCCCTGTAATTCCACATGTGGGTATTTATGCAAAAGAAACAAAAACACTAATTTGAAAAAATATATGGAACCCTTGTGATTATTGCAGCATTATTTATAATAGTCAAGATATGGAAGCAACCCAAGTGTCCATGGATAGATGAATACAGGAGATGTGATATGTGTGTATACAGACATATATATACATGTGTACATACATACATATCTAACATATACATATATTTACTCATGTGCAGGTTCTTGTAAAGTTTCTCTTTTACAGGACACATGTGGTTATGTTGTTCTGAACAAAGTAGTCTCTGGAGAAGATACATTAACATAAAATAGTGTCTACTTTCTCTGCTTGACTTACTTCGCTAAGCATGATACGCTCTAGTTCCATCCATGTTGTCGCAAATGGCAAGATTTCATTTCTTTTGATGGCTGCATAGTATTCCATTGTGTATATATACCACATCTTCTTGATCCATTCATCTGTTGATAAGGGGGTGGGATTATGGACATTGGGGAGGGTATGTGCTTTGGTGAGTGCTGTGAAGTGTGTAAACCTGGTGATTCACACACCTGTACCCCTGGGGATAAAAATATATGTTTATAAAAAATAAAAAATTAAAAAAAAATAGTGTCTACTATTAGAATTCTGTTTATTAAAAGAGGACCCTGCTTGGAGCCTTCAAAAGAGAGGTAAATTACATGGATTTGAATAATAATGCATGGGGAACAACACTCTAAGGCAAATACTAGGTACTGCTATACATAAGCCTTAAAAGAACCCTTTTAAAAGCTATACTGCATAAGACTATGCTGTATAGATAATATAAACTTGTGGGACAACACACACACAAATTACTCAGCCATTAAAAAAAAAAAAAAAGCTGAGATCTTTCCATTTGCAACCACATGGATGGACCCAGAGTATTATGCTAAATGAAATAAGTCAGACATAGAAAGACAAATACCATATGATTTCACTTATATATGGAATCTAAAAAACAAAACAAAGGAACAAACAAACAAAAAGCTGAAACAAACCTGTAAATGCAGAGAACAAATTGATGGCTGCCAAAGGGGAGGGAGGTAGGCATTTACAAAACGAATGAAGGTGATTAGGTAATAAAGGCTTCCCGATGTGGAATAAATGAGTCAAAGGAATATAAAGCCCAGCACAGGGAATACAGTCAATGGTACTGTAATCATGCTCTATGGTGACAGATGGTAGCAACACCTGTGGTGAGCATAGCGTAACATGCAGACTTGTCAAATCACTATGTTGTACACCTGAAACTCACTGTAACATTTTGTGTCATGTATACGCTAATTTAAACAGCAGGTTTCCTTAAATTTTTAAGTCTTCCTTCAACCATGATACTTTTCTCCCTTCTTTCATTACCGAGTTTCCTAAAAATTTGCCCTGAAATCTAGAACATCTTTTCTTTCTTTAGTATTTTCCATCATCCCTTTATAGCTGCTGTTTTACTAAAAGGACTTTCCTAATTGCCCACATCATACTTTTCCCAGTCCTGGTTTTCCTTAATTCTTTTACAGAATGGGCCTTTCTCTGATTCTCTTATCATTGACCAATACAACACGGCGACATTTTCCTGCACCCCCTTAGATCTATCTCCTTCTCTGGATTTTCTCCCCTCTGCTTATTCTGTGGTTTTTTAATTCTATGCTATTCTTACCTGTCTGAATGTTTCTCTAGTCTTTCCTTGCCAGAGGTTTAAAAAATCATCTTTAGGGGCGCCTGGGTGGCTCAGTGGGTTAAAGCCTCTGACTTCAGCTGAGGTCGTGATCCCAGAGTCCTGGAATCGAGTCCTGAGACAGGCTCCCTGCTCAGCGGGGAGCCTACTTCCCCCCCGCCCCGCCTGCCTCTCTGCCTGCTTATGATCTCTGTCTGTCAAATAAATAAAATCTTTTAAAAAAAAAATCATCTTTACGTGAGGACTCCCAAATCTCTATCAACAAGCCCATCTTTTTCACGGGAATCAATCCCCACATCCCACTTACCCAAGGCTCTTGCCTGGATCAGTGTGGAACTCAACCTACTCAAACATAAAATCTTCATTTTATTCCTCTGTAATGGTCATGTCACTTAAACGGAAAGTTTCCTTTTCGCCCCATGTTCTCCCAGATCCCCTCTCCTCAAACCCTACTGTCAGGTCTACAATTTCTACCACTGTAATCTTTCCCAACCATCTTTTTTCTAACTTCACAGCCACTATCTCATTACTTTATATCTCTTCTCTTGTAAAAGTTGGCAATTGGCCGTTCTACTTTAAGCAGATGCCAATCTCTCTCCATAGCTTAGATTTGAGTGAGTCACTCGTTGCTCTGAGGTTTTCAGCTCTCCATGTTCTCCTGAATTAAGCTAGCAAGTTAGATCACTTGATCATGTTTTTAAGCCCCCTTATACATTCTAACACCAAGATTTTTGTTGTTGTTGTTGTTTTTTGTTTTTGCTTTACTTCCTATTTGTATAATAACTAGTGACTTACAAGAACACAAAAGTATTACAAAATACATGGTCACATCTAATTGTCCTGACTTTTCTTTGTGAAACTACTATTATCCCATTTTGCAGATCATGAAACATAACTGTACATATTCGATATTTAAACCAAACTGGCCTACTGAGATGCTTAATACATCCCCAAACCCATGGTTTTGCTAATGCCTTTCCCTTTAACAAAATTTCCATCTGACTAAATCCCATAGTTCTTCAAGGTTCAATCAAAGTTGCAACTGCTTTGCTAAGTCTTGCTTGATCTACTACTCAGAACTGATTTTCCTTTTCTTGAGGTACTAAATCTGAGTTTTTACCTCCTTTAGAAAATACATCCTATTCTACCTCATTTTACATTTCAGTCTTATTCATTTTAATACATTATAAATTTCTTTACGGTAGGAGCTACTTCTTTTTATATCCCTATAGAACTTAGCAAAACACCTGACACATAGTTGAAACTCAATATTCATTGAGAGAATAAGTAAAGGTAAAAATGTACAACTGACTTACATCTGACTTTATACTGCTAGGCCCATTGCACAGAGCAATTAACAATAATACTATATATGCTCAAAAGTAAGATGACATTTTATTCCTCCCAAATTATCATCAGCAATATATGTGCAGGTTATGTGCAGGTTCTTGTAAAGCCTCTCTCCTAAGACATGTTGTTACATTATTTTGAGCAAAATAATGGAGAAGACACATTAACATAAAATAGTGCCTACCATTGGAATATTTGTTTGTTAAAAGAGGAATGGGACTGGATCCTTCAAAAGTGAGGTAAATTATATGGTTTTAATGATAATGCATAGGAAGGGCACCAGAGTGGCTCAGTTGGTTAGGCAGCTGCCTTCAGCTCAGGTCATGATCCCAGGGTCCTAGGATCAAGTCCCGGATCAGGCACCTTGCTCAGTGAAGAGCCTGCTTCTCCTTTTCCCTCTGCCTGCTGCTCTGCCTACTTGTGCTCTCTATCTCTGTCAAATAAATAAATAAAATCTTTTAAAAATAATAATAATGCATGGGACATAACCATTCAAAGGCAAATATTAGCTACTGCTAATATACAGACCTTAAAAGGAACTTATAAAAGCTACACTGCACAAGACTATGTTGTTTAGATAACAAATATAAACTTGTGGGACAAAATAGAAGCATAACCACCATAATATTATGTTACTGTTTGGATTCAATGACAATATCACTCATGGATTTAATGAGTACTCATTCTCAAACCCTGAGGCAGAAGTGCAAATGTAGGCTTTTGAAAATTGTGTCAAATGATGGAAGTGGCATCAAGGGATACCAAACGCCTACGTGAAGAGAATGAATAAAATGAAGAATGAATAAAATGATTACATGAAATAAGAAAGTGGAAAACAGAAATATTCCTAAATTTATACATTTTATGTGATACTTTTTAAAGACATAGTATTAAATTAATAAATATTGTAAGCAGCCACTTAACCATTTTTTATCTAAAAATGTGTACGTCCATGAAGCAAATGTGTTGCTTTGGGTAGTTCCCTTTTGGAAAACGAGGCATTCCTTAATAAGTGCATGTTGGCGTAGGATTGCTATCCCTCCAAAATTTTATAGTTCGAGCCACCCAGGCTCTTTTGCCTAAAAGACATTTCAAAATGTCACACCTTATACAACTTTATGAAAAAGCAAGCAACATGTAGAGACCACAGTTAGAACCTGAGTGTATACAGGGCCCGTAAGAACGGTCAGTCAATTTCAGAACCTGTTATTCACGGAAGTGTAGCACGTGCAGTCTACTGGAGCAGCACCATGCAATGGCTTCTGCAGGGTTGATCCTTTTTAGTAAAAGAAATGCTGCATGGTAAATGATGACGGCTCCTTTGAAAGGTCTCTTGAGACTTCACTTTCCTTTTCTGAGACTCTCCTCCTTGCCACTCGAGCTCAGATCCCTGACCCATAAAATCTGGGCAGACGACATGAGCCTCTGTAGCACTGCTCACTTCTCCCCCATTCCAGGCTTTCCTTGAAATTGCTGCAGATTAATACCTAAAACACTTTCACCCTATCAAGCCCTTGCTCAAAGTATTGCGTGGCTTCTCTACTGGCTCTAGGATGAAGTCCAAATTCCACAGTTTGGCTCCAGCTGGCCCTTCCACCCTTATCTACGATCAATTCCTTCTTTAGCTCAACTAGTCTCCTCACAGTCTCCCAAACTATCCTACCTTTGTTCAGATTGGTCCCTCATTTCCAATGCATTCCATCTCTTCTCAACCTATTCAAATTCTACCCATTTCCCAACACTCAGCTCAGATTCCATCTTCTTCTTGAAGCCTGGCCAGACCTCAGCAAGCTGAAGAGCTCTTTTTCCAAACTCTGAGAGCACTTTTGTTTGGATCAGTGGCTTCTAACCTTGAGAATGAAGCCCTCTTTCTAACACCAAAATATTTCGGAACATGAATGACAGACTACTTTTAATCTGCTGATTGAGAAAGCGCATAATGACAAAAAACCGACTGTGAATTTTCAGACATGAGAACGTGTATTTTAATGAAGATAACAGAATGTCCCCCTGTGAAAAAGAGTTAAACATACATGTGGCCTGTTAATTTCCTCATCCTCAGACAAAGCTTTTTACACAAAAGCATTTGCAGAACTCAATACTAGCTCTACAGCTCCCAGGGATCTCTCAGCCACACATGGAAAATTCTACCTTCATAACTCAACTGACATTAAGTGGGAGCTTTGAATTTGGTCTCAATTTTCAAAAAGTCTTGCCTCCCCCAACCAGACTGTGATTTCCTTAAGGCAGCAGTCATGTCATATACTTTTTTGTATTACTGCTAGATTCTGGAATAGTTCTTTGTACAAAAATAAGACAAAACAAAACAATAAATATTGTTTTTTGTTAATGTTTCCCTCCTAAGACACGTTATTTTTTTTTTTAAGATTTTATTTATTTATTTGACAGAGATCACAGGTAGGCAGAGAGGCAGGCAGAGAGTGAGAGGAGGAAGCAGGCTCCCCGCTGAGCAGAGAGCCCGATGTGGGACTCGATCCCAGGACCCTGAGATCATGACCTGAGCCGAAGGCAGCGGCTTAACCCACTGAGCCACCCAGGCGCCCAGACACGTTAAGTATTGTAGGTTCATCTTTTTCACCAATATTTTATTATAACAGTTTTCATATATATAGAAAAGTTAAGGGGTACCTGGGTGGCTTAGTCAGCTAAGCATCTGTCCCAGGATCCCAGGATCCAGCCCCATGTCCTCCTGTTCCCTGCTGGGCAGGAAGTCTGCTTCTCCCTATCGCCCTGCTCTTGTTCTCTCGCTCACTCTATCAAATAAATAAGAAAAATCTTAAAAAAAGAAGTATATGGTGAATAGCCATAAACCAACCACCTGAATCTCATAATTAATATTACCGTATTTACTTTCCCTAACTACTTCTTACAAAACCATCCTATTTTTTACGCATTTCAAAATAAGTTGCATAAACAACAAACACTTCACCATTTACATCATCAATTAGAGTTCATGTGTTTCTGATTCTTCTTTCTGTTAATTAAGATGTATACATAACTCAATATACAAACTTTAAATGTGTCATGTAATGACTTTTAACAGATACCTACAGTTTCATTTTCAAAGTGGGATCTGTTTTGATATAACTAGTTTGTTATAATAATGGAAGCATAACACAATGGTATGAAAAGGTTGCTCTAATATTAAAAATTAAGGTAGTAATATTCTCAATTTATGACATAGGTGATATTTAACTGGAATTTTAGAATGGAAAAGGAATAATTTAAATGGAAGTTTATGTTTATTGAGCATCTACTATAATGTTGAGCATTGTGTTAAGTATTTTATAAGCAGTAGTTCTTTTGTTCCTCATGGTGAATTTATGAAATATTTATTACAACCAGTCACATTTTAAAAGATGAGGAAACTGCAGCTTAAAGGTATCTAAAAACTAGCCTAAGGTCACATAGTTAGTTTCTTTCTTTCTTTTTTTTTTTTTTTTGATTGCCATCTTCCAAGAAAACTTTAAAAAGTGAAAACTCAAACATTTTCTAACTAGGGCTTTATCATCCTTAATCATTGCTCTGATGGAAATCTGAACAATCAGCAAACTGAACAGCCATAGGAAAAGTCCCAGAATACCAGGGCACTGAATAAAACTGTATCAGTGTATGTTGCAAATTAGCGGATGGTAAAATAAACTAGTGTATGAAGATTGGAAGCAGATGAGCTGGCTCGGACTCAGAACCTCAATCATATCAATCTGGAAAAATGCTTTACTTGCCTAAAACATAATCAACCTACCAAATTTACATCTCAGATCATGCTTTTCCCCCATGTTTTCCCATTCTTCACCAATTGCAGGAGTACCCAGTACCCAACCCTTATTATGTATTAACTGAGCAAGTACTTGCTGAGCAGCCCAGGTACTCAGGGTACCTGTAACAGCTGTTAGACAGTGTGAAGGACCTCAGAGGAAGAGAAAATATCCCTCCTTCCATGGAGACACAGTAGCCAGTCCCAGCAGATTTTTAAAATATAATATTTCTAACTACTTAATAACAGCTTCTATTTTTTGAGTGTGTAGTAGATGCTAGGAAGTATGCTTAGTATTTTATTTTACTTTTTTTTTTTTTCTTTTAAGACTTATTTGAGAGAGAAAAGGAGCAAGCGGAGGACAAGGAGGGAGAAGAGAGAATCTTCAGCCAGACTCCCTGCGGAGCACTGAGCTCAACGCAGGGCTCTATCCCAGATCATGACCTGAGCTGAAAGCAAGAGTCAGACGCTCCACTGACCGCATCACCCAGGCACCACGATGCTCAGGATCTTAAATAGACATTGCCATAATACCATGATAACACTGCAACCTCCATTTCATAATGGAGAAAAAACAAGGTTCAGAGATCATAGATGATGATGATCCTGGAAATAATAATAATAATAACCAATGACTATTAATCACTTCCTAGGAGTCTGTTTTCAAAGTGCTTTATACCAATTCATGTAACCATCCTTGCAACTCTACAGGTAGGTGCTATTTTTATCTTCATTTTACAGACCAGGAAGCAGAGGCAGAAGAGTTAAGTAATCATTCAGCACCACACTAGCTAACTGGTGTATGGCAGAGCTCCTCTCAAAACCCACTTGTTACATTGTTAGTAAATAGCTAACTTGCAATTTTTTTTTTTTTTTTTTTTTTTTTTTTAGCCAGGGTTAGTCTGACTGCAAAATCCACATTCTCCCCATCATGCAATACTGCCTTTCTATATTTTTAATATTATGCCTTCTCCACTTTAAGGCAAACATCAAATGTAAATTTGTACTGAAATAGCATGTAAGTTAAGTACATGATTTCAGACAAAAATGTCCTCATAGCTTTTCACCTGGAATTTTTTCTCACCACCCACCACCCCTTGAATACAGCTGCAGAGGACCACTGGAGTCAATTTTTGAAACACAGACTCTACCATCTCACTCTCTTGGTTGTGAGCCTCTAGGTTGTTCAGCTCCCACAGGATTGAATCCAAACTTCTGAACCTCGTACATAAGGCCTTTCCTCATCTGCTTTGGGCCACTGTCTCAGCCCTGTTGTTTTTGATTCTGCACATGTCCCTCTCCAAACATCACACACACACACACACACACACACACACACATACAATACCCCCGAGATTAGGGTTATCTTTGCCACAGCTCTGCAATTCATGTTCTTTCTTCCTTTCTGGCTTGACACCCAGTGTTTTTCCACTTCTTTTTCAAGACCCAATTTAAGTATTACCTGTGTGCAGAAACCATTCTCCATCACCCCAGTCATAATTAGGTCCCCACCTCTCTGCATAATATAGCCCTTGTTATAAAGTATAGTGGTCATCTGATTATAGGTCTGCAAATCACAGTAGACTGTAAACTTCTCCTTGGCAATTTGATATCCAGTAAATTTCTAGGCACAAATCACCATGTATTCCTGGAATGAATGAACAATGTAATGCTGAATATACAGCGTGATACATACTCTATTTTTATAGATACATACATGCAGACTTTCTCACTATAGTATGTACATATCCTTATTCTTGAAATTTTTCATCTTTTAGAATGTTCACCCCAATCATGACTCCTTACCATCTTGTAAGGATACTAACCCTAAGTGTACTAACCACCTGATCTTTATATAATTCAGTCATTTCTTGGCCTATGAGGAAGTTGCTTCATTTTTCCTAAATACTATTACATCCAATAGGAGGAGTAGTTTCCATGAGTAAATGAATTAATTAGTACAGGTCAAATGCAAGTCAATTATAGAGATCGAATTCAAAATCAGCAGCCACGCTGACTGTAGATGTTGTCTGGATGGATGACCTATATAATGATATTATAAATTAGTCTGTGAAATCATCCTTTTCAAAATTTTAAAAACAGGCTTTAGATACTCACTGGATCTGTTAGTGCCTTTAAATAAAATGAATGGTTCTCTTCTCTTGTAATCACTTGCCTGCATTATTTGCTTAGTCATCTGGGGCATTCATTCAACAAATATTTGTTGACTGCTTAATCGCTGCCAAGACTTCCGCTAGACACTGAGGACACAGTAGTGAACAGGTCTATCCTTGCCTTTAGGGAACCTAGAGACTCTACTAAGCAAAACACATACAAATAGATGTTGCACTTCCTTCATTGAAGCATATGCTTAGGGTAACATAAAAATTTCTTAAGGCAGATAAATTATGTCAGTAAGAAACAAGTTAGTTGGCTATGGGGGAATCCACGTTTAGAGTGTAAAGAATGTGGGTTTTGAAATCATTCTCACATGAGAATCTCTTCTCCAAAATAGTTACTATGCTGTTTAAACTCTTTAAAATGAGGTACATAAAATGCCGATAAAACACGGTACGCAGAGGGTAGAACGATGTGCTTCATAAACAGTAAGAACTTGGTCGATTCATTTCATAGTCCTTAGCTTGTTAATGAGTATTCTTTCCACTCGCAATTGCCCTGAACAGTAACGGAGGCAATGATAAAATAGGTAAGCATTTTAGATTTTGATTCATTGTATGTAAAAGAAAAAAGTTTCCAATTTACCTTAAAGGGTGTACAGAAACATATCACCTTGGGATGTGTTTGGTAGAGTTCATCTACCTTTTTTTGGTATAATGAGATATCGTAGGCATGAAGTGAAATTTAAAAAGCCAGCCAAACCAACAAATTACTGTAAACATAACAAGATTTTACTTGTAAAAGGGGTCCTCAAACTTAACATAAGTCCTCAGCACAAATCCTTGATTATTTAGCAGTCGCTGAAGACAGCAATGTGTCAGATAACTTTGCCTACCCAAAGTAAGAATGGAAAATTTGTAATTATGTATTTTTTCCTATTATATTGTATATTTGGAGCCAAAAATGGAAAATGAGTCACTCGTGGACTTTACTCCAAGTCAGCAAAGTGGACACACAGAGACACACTTCTTTATCTCTATACAGCTCACTCCTGGGTGTCCTTGGCCATCGTAACAAATTAGGAATTACTTAAGGCAAAGAACCCGTGAGTGAAGGATTAAACATTTGCCAAATACTAGCACATCTTCCTGGAGGGAACCAGAAATGCTTCCCAGAAGACAGGACATTCTAAAGGAGATAGAGATTTCTGATGATACCAAACTTCTGGCCCAGTCGGGGAAGGGAGGTCAGAGAAATGGGATTCTCTGAACTAACAGGCATTGGGAGTTAGGTGTAGACGGTTTCCAGAGAGCCATGAGTTTATCTAGAAGCCTGGCTCTGGCTCTCCAGAAACTGTGAGCCTAGTTTCAGGCAATAAGCACTGGAGTTCCTATTCCTACTACAAAAGCTATTTATAATAAATTCTAGTATATCTGCCCACCTGCAAGGCCTATGCACACCCACCACCCCTTTATCCTCGGAATTCACTTCCTACACTACCTGTTCGTTTCCTTCCACTCACACTGTCTGCACAGCAACTTGCTGCTCCTAGACAACAGCACACATGCCCCCAAACCCTGGCTTTGGGAACTGCTGTTTCTTTGGGGCCCCCAAAAAATGCTACTGAAGCTGCTTCTCTGAGTTCTACTTGGGCAATACAACCTGGTTCTTTAAGTCAAGGGAAATGTGACCAAATTTATCACCCACCCACCCATTCTTTCTGACATAGAAAACTGTGACCTTGAGCAGTAGCAAAACTAGAACTGCTTTTTTAAATTTCACAGTAACACTGCTCCAATCCAAATGTGCATATAAAAATGACTATTATAATGAAAAGCAGAGAGGACTTCCCATCTCTGTTTGATCCCAGAGAAGCCTAACAGAGAGAGACGGCTGGTGGAATTATAATTAAGTCTAAGGCTTTGAAAACTAGTAAGAGACAATCCCTTAAAACTCAACCTATTGATACAATATGTTATGCACGGGTGACACCAGGAAGAAACCTCATACGCTCACGCACGTGAGAACTTAAAGACCAGAGTATAACACGTGAGAACTTAAAGACCAGAGTATAACTGCCCTGGGGACGTGTCCTCATAATGAAGACATTTCATCATCAAAACCTCTGCCATAGGTCCTTTTACAGCTCTGGCGTTTGCTAGGGAATGGTGTTCTCCAGTTACGAAGGCATCCATGTAGCAGTGAAGGCACCAGTGTTTATTATAAAAAGTATCAGGAAAGATATTGCTAGGCGATGGGAATCACATATTCTCTCCAAAGATGAATACGGTGATTTTTTTTTTAAAGATTTTATTTATTTGAGAGAGACAGAACACAAGTGGGAGGAAAGGGACAGAAAGAGAAGCAGAACTCCCACCGAGTGGAAAGCCTGACATGGGGCTCAAACCCAGGACCCTGGGATCATGACCCAAGCTGAAGGCAGACGCTTAATTGACTGAGCCACCCAGGTGCCCCAAATATGGTGATTTTATTTATTTATTTATTTTTAAGATTTTATTTATTTATTTGACAGAGAGAGTACAAGCAAGCAGAGAAGCAGGCAGAGAGAGAGGAGGGGAAGCAGGCTCCCCGATGAGCAGAGAGCCCGATGTGGGGCTCGATCCCAGGATCCTGGGATCATGACCTGAGCCGAAGGCAGAGGCTTTAACCCACTGAGCCACCCAGGTGCCCCCCAAATATGGTGATTTTAAAACCCAGGGTCTGTACTCAGAACTTGACTCAAATACTAAATCAGATATCAGTGGTGCCAATTACAAAGTCTGTGCCTTTAAACTTGGCATTGAAGTTTCTAAGACTCCATTTTCAGTGTGTAAAAAAACAGCAATAGTACTGTTGAACTGCTTATTTTCTAGACACGGTATGAGAGTTAACAGATACAGAGCACTTAGTAAATTCCAAGTGTGGTCCTGGTTTTACTAATCCTCCTCACAGCCAACCTGGGATAAATTCTGCTATTACCCATTTTACAGATGAGGAGACTGAATCTAACGGAAGCTAACACAACTAGTAAATCGTGGAGCTGGGATTCAGATCCAGCCTCTTAACCATTATGCTGGTAGGTCAGGAATTTTCTGATGATTAATGAAATAAATCATGGAGAATGGTCAGCATTATGACTAACAGCAAGTTATTTATAAACAGTAGCCATTATTATTATTAATTAGTAACAGGCATGTGGAAACTCTTCTTATACACAATATATAGGCAAATATCGAATCCAAAAAATATTTCCTTTATCCTTTCATGGCCTTTGCTTAAGAACAATTTATAAGAGACCAATTATGTGGCTACAGGCAAACTTAAAAGATGTCAGTTAGAAATCCTTTTACTCACAATGTCCCCTAATCTTCCAGAAAGTAAATCATGTGCAGAATGTAAACAATAATAAAATTAGATTATCATGTTTCTATTGACAACAGAATATTTGACCACAAATATACAAATATAGCCTTTAAAAAGCAGCCTCAAACCATAATTTTATACACATTCACTCCAGTTTACATATTTCTTGTAAATAAGGTTTTCTCAAAAATACTCTAGTTGAATATAACTGTATTTTACTAAATTCACATTACAGTGAGAAAAACAAATCCAGATAATTTGTTAGTGTTCTAAGCTTTGTAGAAATGATAAAACAACTTTAAAATAGCTTCTGATAATATAAATTTGTAAAATTGAATTAACCTATCATCTTAAAATATGCAATACAAAATTAAATAAATTTTAAAACTCAGAAAATTTAGCCACCTAATTCAAGATTGTATCTCTTATCATCTTGGAAATCTGATATACCAATCCAAAATTACTATTTGAATTACCATCAGAATTCCTGAAACCCTATTTGTAGTGAGGATTCCAACTACATCTGGTTTTATGTCACTTAAATGCAAATTCATCTGCTGGAAGACAAGTTTAAGCTTCTTTCTGAGTTTGGATCTAAATTTACAATAGAGAAAACATAGAATTAGAGCTCTTAGTTCCACTTCCTCACACCTCTTTTTTTGCCTTTCCCTACTCCTCATCCCCAGACAACCAAAAACAAACACTCAAACTAGCAATATATGAACTGACCAATCTTAGGCTCCCATAGACATAAGACAACCAGAAAAAAAAGATGGAAAGAATCACTGCTTTTCAAACAAGGCCTTAATCAGGTACGTAAATAAAAATCCTTTCACTGCTGTAACACTGAGTCCTTCCGTAGGAAGGTTTCCCAACTACTTCTCACACTTACACAACACAGACATCAACACACAGACTCGATTGAACAGAGGCTTGAACATAAATCCACACATTAGAAATCCTCTCAGATTCAGTGGATCTAGGGAAGCAACACCAGCAAGAACCGTAGGTCTTAAAAATTATGATTTTACAATCTCTCTAATAAGAAGTTTCTATTCTTTCCCATCTTGGAAGACCAACTACCTCCCCTCAAAATAGGCAAAACGGTTAAAAGAAAGCCACAATTGCTGTTTTCATAACTACCCATTAGTCTCCTCCAAAGTAAGCCTTAAGTGTTTAATAGTAACTAAAATATTTATTAATTCATTTGGAAACATATCACTTCTACCAGTGCTTTTTTCATTGCAACGCAAACATTCATGCATGCTACTATTTTGTATTTTTACCTATCTATGCTTTCTATCTCAAAGAATTTATAAAGTGTGTGAAACCAACAGTTAACTACAATAACGATTCACAGAGAGGTTGGACTAGAATATAAAACACGAGTGGCTGTTTTTGCAATATGAAACATTCAAATAACTATTCTAACTGAAGAACATTTCATCTAGGAAATAAAAAAGCACAGTATTGGAGACTGGAGCTCAGGGTCTTTCTGTCTTTATCCCTTAGATGAACCATGAAAATAGGCACTAGTCTGTGAATACAGAACCTACAAACATTGAGTCTTATGATAATTTGGCAGCAGTCTTAAGAAGAAACTTAATATTCTCCGCCTCTCCATTCCATTCCCTTCTTGTTTGTTCTTCAGATGAAGTTATGGTTTTTGATACAGGAGATTTTCATGTTTTCTTAGCCTCATTATAGGGACAAGTGGTGGCAGGAAGTAAAAAAATGGCGGAGAAAGAGAGAGAAGAGAACCTATAGAAACGTGGGCAAAGCCAACAACTGTGTAAACTAAATGGGAAGTTTTGTTGACCTCGTTAAAGAAGCTCATTTCAACGAAGCTGAAGTAGAGTCAACTAAATATAAATCATGGCCGGGCACCTGGGTGGCTCAGTGGGTTAAGCCTCTTCCCTTGGCTCGGGTCATGATCTCAGGGTCCTGGGATAGAGCCCTGCACTGGGTTCTCTGCTCAGCAGGGAGCCTGCTTTCCCCTCTTTCTCTCCGCCTGCCTCCCTGCCTACTTGTGATCTCTCTCTCTCTGTCAAATCAATAAATAAAATCTTTTTAAAAAATATATAAATCATGGCATATATAGCTAGAGATACTTGTTATGGAGTTAGGAGAGATGATGGCTATTTCAAACACGCTCCTAAATTTTAATGAATTTCTTGTTTTGCATTCTAATTCATGGGTGAACCGTGCTGGTTTCAAAATCAATAAGATTTTCAAAGAAGTACGAGGAAAATCTATAATGACTATATCCCAGGGAGGCTTGCCAGACACTCTAAGTTCACTAATTTTAAGCTTCACTCCTCTAGTGGTGACTGAGGGCAGTGAAATAAACACATTATGGAACATGTGAGCAGCATGTTCTACCTGAAGCAGCCAGGCTTCTACCTGAAGCCAGAATCCAAAGGAAAGAATAAAGGACTCCTTGATTTTTTTTTTATTGGCTCTATAAAATCTACTTAGATACCAGAACTGCTTTCCTAAAAACCATTCCAATTTATTTTTGATCACCTATCAAAATGGAAATAGTTTCATATGAAAAGCCACCTTATCCAGAGATTTTTTTTTTGAATGAATTTTTTTTTGATGAATTGATTCACAAACTTAATAATAACCCAGAACTTTCTTATATAATTTGCATCTAAAAAGGCATGTAATGTGGATCCTGAAGGAAATTTGGATCCATATTTCTAAACTATGGATTAAAATAAAACTGGGTATCCCCAATGTCTTGACCAAATTTCCCTTTACCCTTTGGATAATTTATATTGATATCTTCTAACTTCCCTCTCTACCATTACCCTTGCAAAGTACACCCAGGGATGATGGCTACGAACAAAGCGAGATGAGTAACTACATCTGTCTGAAAAATTCATTCCCAAGACCTGAGATCATTTTTTTTTTTTTTTTTGATAAGTAAGTAGTTTCTAACTATTTGCCAGATTGCCTGGTTGAGCAGATTCCACAGTTATCTAAAATATTGTATGCTTTTGAACTATTTTGGTTATGCAAAAATTGTATAAGATACATGTTCTTGAATATGGACCTGACAACAAGCCATTAAATGTAAACTTTTAAGAAATAATCCAACCACTCCACATGCTTTTAAAAAACAAGCCACACATCATTCACACAAGGCCTTCCTTAGGGGGCAGTCCCCAACACATAGTCTGTTTCAATATTATGTGGTTCCTATTCTGTAGGAGATGATTTGCCAGGAAATGATGACAGAATGAAACTGCCTTATCCCCATTTCATTTCTTCATAGATAAATCAACTCTTATTATTTTGTAATTACTGCTACTCCTATTTATTATGGTTCCATGCAAAATGTATGCTTAGTGTAAAAATGATTTAACCAGTCTTCTTTATTTTTAAGTTCCTTTGGATGATTTTCTTCTTTGGACTTAGTGAGGAGAATGACTACAGAAGGTTTGCACCCATGGCCCCCTTCGACCCTCCTATCAGCAGCTACCTGCGTGAGAACACTGGTGCAGGGCCCATCAGCCTAGGGAGCTGCACACGCCCCCAAAACAGGGCAGCAGCCAGGCTTCTACCTGAAGCCAGAATCCAAAGGAAAGAATAAAGGATTCCTTGATTTTTTTTTTATTGGCTCTATAAAATCTACTTAGATACCAGAACTGCTTTCCTAAAAACCATTCTAATTTATTTTTGATCACCTATCAAAATGGAAACAGTTTCATATGAAAAGCCACCTTATCCAGAGATTTTTTTTTTTTTTTTTCTAGATCAGCAAAGTTTCTACTTTGGTAGAAAATGACAGTAACCATTTTTCATAAACACTCATAATGAATGTAGTTACTCAAAGAGTAAAAACAGACTATTTGCATGTTAAAAATAATCACTGTCAGTATAAAAATGAAGATGTCTAATATCAGGAACAACTTACTTTATATTTTTCCTATTATCCGAAATTTCATAATATTACTAATTTCAAAAGGCCTCACCAGTACACACTGGCATATCGCAAACAATTATATGGCATTTAGTTTTGTTTATTTTTTAAGAACTGTGATAAAAGATCACCATGGTGATTGGAAAATGATGGTTAAGGGTTCTGTTTATGGATAGGAGTCTAACATGGATAATTCCTTGAACTTCTAGTAAAACTTATGCTCTGAGGCTTAGTAAGGAGTAAGCACAAATATCTGTGAAGAAATTTTTCAATAGGCTAAATTAGAAATAAATACAATATAATATATAACATATCTTTCCATATGCTGAAGTTCTAAAATTACACATAGTACCTAAAGAAATGTGCATAACAGCTAACAATACATAGGGATAGCCTTGCTTATGTGTTTAGACTTAGGAGTGTATGGACTAAAATAGATATCTGCATAAAATTTACATATTCATATGTATCATTATACAAGATCATTGTAACAGTACTATGTTTAATGTGTACTATTCAATCTTTAAGAAAGTAAACAAATTTCATGTATCTCCCAAATAAGTCTGTATATTTGTAAACAAGTTTGTTTTCTTTTACTTATTTATATTTTCATGGTCATAGCCACAAGAACATCAGGCACACAATTTTACTGGTATTTAGAAACAATCCAGTCCAATGTTACAGTTAAGCAAATTTTACTGTATTTAGTAAAAAGAGGGAAAGTAAAATAAAGGAAATATTTCCAAATTCTCATTGCTCATAGAGTAAAACAATGCAAATTGATACTGTGCTCTGGAGAATGATCAAGAAGGAGCTAAAAAAAAAAACACTCAGAGGTTAGAAATGCTGTGCACACATGCATATCATATGTATAGATACATACATACGCACTTGTGCCAAATAAAACCAGCCTGTGTTAAAATAATTTAGTCCTCTACACCTCCTGAGGATGAACACCGATTCACAAGTCAAATTACGTAGAGGGGAACTAGAACGGCAGCTACATGGGTTTGACAACTGAAATCATAACCACCTAATAACAAAGCATATACTGACGAAGAAACAAGGCGCAAGGTAAACAGGGAGAAGGCAGACACTCACCTTCGGTGCCATTGGGAGTCATGGAATTACTATTTCTATGAGAGTTATCGAGTTTGGGACCACTGGGGGGTTCACTACTACCACTCAGACGGCTATGCGGGCTGGTTAGATCCTGCATTTCCATAGACCTAAAGACAAGAAGCCTTCCGTGTGACAGATGTACCAAATTCATAACACTACTATTTAATGTGCTAACGACTTGACACCTCTGAAACCCATGCACACAAAAGTCCCTTTGTATCTGTTTTCTTAGACTCCAGATAGTTCATCTTACATTTTAACTTCAGTCATGCTTTCATAACATGTGGTGCTCAAAGGTGTCATTGCCTTACATATCCAACCAAACATTCACATGGCACTTTGAAAATCTTTTTTTTTTCTTACCCAGCTCATCAAATCACAATGAGACAATTGCATCTATTTTAATTTTCAAAGAAAAAAAATGCAGTCATACTTTTTTCTATTGAAAAAAAAAGAAGCATTATTTTTGTGGAAAAATATGGAAAGATAAATACGTAAACGGGTATAATAGGAAAAAAATCACTTTTCTATGGAATCTGTTCCATCTAATAAATTAGCACTAGGTACTCTTACAATTTACCACCCAATTATAATTTAATGGGTCTCCAAACCAAATAAAACACTTGAAGCTTATAGTGTAGTGACAGGGAAAGAGATAGTCCTGATGCATGTGTTTACTCTGGCAAACTGCTTAATTGTTCCTCTGTTTCCCTTGAAACAAATGCAGCATTAAAACATTATGATGTCGGCTCACTTGTTTGCTTTGTGGATTACATACAGCGTGCCCAATTGAAAAGGGATAAGGCCAACATACAGTGAGTCCCTGTGAGCATTAGCACTTGGAATACCTCAGCTGTCACTTATTCAGGGAAACAAGAATTCTACTTCAATGCTGCAATTTTGCATTCTTACCGTTTTATAAAAACAGTTAAATTCTCCCCCATCAAAGTTCTCAGGCTCAGTAGTTACTTATTCTATAAGGTTATGGTATAGAAACCACTAGCAGGATTAGCCATTAATATTTAATATTCTATTAATAGAAAGGAGGGGGCTTATTTCAAACGACTCAAAACACACCTAGATAAGCTTCTGCATTTTTTTTTTTAAATCTAAGGCCCATTTGCTTTATTTTAAACTTCTGTGTTTTTCTTAAAAAAAAAAAAAAAAAGGGTGGCATTAATGTTCCACTGAAGTGAAAAATGTTTCTGCCATCAATAAAAGCTAGATATTTTAATTTAAAGGCTGCACTTCAACTTACTGTAAATAGTTTTTAAAACAGTTTAATATGAACCATGTAACTTCTAAAGTGAGTTTTTACTTGCCCAAATCTTCTAAATCCAAACTAGAAATGGTTTACAATCCAACTTTTCTCTCCTAATTCACATTACACATTCACAGTTTACCTAACACCAGAAACTATAGCCCATAATCATTTTCAAACTCAGGCTCCTATTCCCTTTCGACATACTTAAAATTTTTTACAAGCGCACACACACACAAATTGTTAAGTAATTTCCAACAGAGGCTGTTGCTATTAATAGAAATAATGAAGAAATACTAGACAAAAATAGATATGGGTCACAGAAAGGTAATCTCCAAAAATGTCAAATATCCTTACCTGCAACTTGAGGAAACAGCAACATCTGAACTGGTTTGAGATGTTTGCACCTGTGATCAGGGGTAAGAAATTAGAAGCTGTTGTTAACTCTGCTTCACTGTCAGCTCTTAATTATACAGAGCACATGGCTGAAAACGACAATGCTCTCTTTTAACCAAAAGAGAAAAAGGAGGATACTGCAGCAGTGAAAGGCATATTGTCTTTAAGTTGAGGTCTCCACTGTTGTTTCCTCCTGCAGGTCTACCCTCCTCCTCCCCTTGTCAGGGGGGAAGGCAGCCAAATGACGGGATAGTGATTCATCACTGGCCTATGACAGCTGCAAACGGGATTACCCCTCCCCCAATCAACATGCAAAGCAGCCTTGCCCAGGCAGCTTGGAAAAGGTGCTTGGGGGGGGGCGGGGGGGGGAGAAAAAATAGCTATTAGCAAAATGAGTGTGTTTCACAGCAGTTGAAGAATTAATCCTCCAGCATCCTAAGAAGATCTTTCATCTTCTGCTATCACCAGCTGAAACAGAGTTCCCGCCCACCTTTTTGACTCCTGACAGTTTCTTATCCTTATCATGATGGTTTTCTCCTATATTTACTATTTGCCCTTTAACATTTACTGAAACGGCTTCTGGGCGACTTTCGGGTGATGCTGGACTGACTAAAATTGGCAAAGGCAAGTTTTCAGACCCCAAAATCACATCATGGAGCGATGTGCTCATTTACTCATGCAAGTTTGAGAAAAAAAATCAGTGAATGCTTATTTGCCATTGCCTGCTGAAACAGAAAAAGCAGTTAGCTTTCCGCTTAATTTTCTGTCCTTCAAGTCAACAAAGAGAATGGATGGCTTAATAATCAAGTCAATGTCCCAGTTAGCCAGCGTTTTGGTGCCTTTTGTCTCCAGATGAATCAACTAAGTTAAAGTGCAGGCTTTGCTAGTCTCTGCCCTTCCTCCAGAGGCAGCGCAAGCTACCAGCAGGTGAGAAGCTCAGGTGAGAGTGGGCTGCTGGTTTGCAAGCTCGGGCTAACGCCTCCCAGGAAAGAGCATTCTGAAAATTGCTTAAAATGGCTCAGAACTCCAAATCTTTGATGTGCATTTTCATTCAACCTGAACTGACATCAATTAGGGCTACAGAACAAAGATGAGAACCGAAGCATCTCAAATGGCATCAAAGTGATCCAACCGAGTATCTACTATTGAGTCCTGTTATTTTTTAATTATGATTTATGAAATTAAGAAATTCTACCTTTCTGGCAAGAACAGCGCATTGCTGGAGTCTAAATATCTTGGTGTAAGGCTCTGTGAAATTTCTAGGTCTGTGTTTCTAGAATATGTGCAGGACGAAAAATAATTAAGACACGCCTGAGTATTAAGTGAAAATGCAATTTTAATGCCTGTAGATATGTCATTTTGTGATAGCAGGCGTCCGCAGTTTTTGCTTAATGTTCTCACGCAAGATTAAATGTTTTCCTTTAGAAACTACAGCAATCTACCTCAAGGATAAATTTCCTTTTTTTCCCCCTTTTCCTGCTTTTATACACCTGGAATAAATTATAGGTGAGAACTAACTCAGTTTTAAGAACTCTCTTGGCCCAATTATGGGAAAGAGTATGTAAAACACACTTTCTGCTAAACGTTAAAATGCATTCCTATTTTAACATTGGCTAGATAGTATAATGTTGGAAATATAATTTTAGTTTCATTGTATACTTTGAAAGTTTGATTATACTTATATTTGTGACTTAGCCTATCATTAATTAAACCTCAAAGTCAAACTTAAAAATGAACTTCAAAATAAGGTCTTCAGTCAAACTTCAAAATAAAGCTTAAAAAAAAAAAGAATTATTCTAACACGTTTTCTCACTGAAAAAAATGCATTTGCACAACATTTTTTTTAACGCTGGCCTCAATCTCTACTGTACTTTCATACACTAAAATTTTTGAAAGCCCATATCCATGATCTTCATTTCATTAAGGATACTTCAGATATATTCTTTTGTGTCTCAAGGATTATTTAAACCATGTGTTGTGTGTTACTGTATTTAAAAATGACTCTTTAATCAAAATAACTTTAAAACAACTAATCCTCACTTAGGCTGGTCAGCTGAATCCACATCGTGGTCCAGGAAAAATAAATCTACTCTCAAGAATGCGAATGCAGACAACAATTAGACACAGATGTGAGCAAAATTAGTTACAGTTTACAAAATGCTACACTTCACATGCTTTTAGTTTTTTATGTGTAGTACAAGATTACAGTCCAGTAAGGAAACATACTCTTAATAATGACTTATCTGAAAAGAACACCTATTTCTGATTGGTGCTGATTTTCTCTTATGTTTGACACTATCTTTGGAAGTTTCTGAGTTTTAAAGGTCTAAAAGCAAAAGGTGTTTCAAAAATCATTAACTAGGCATATTCCCATTCAAAAAGAGAAAAAAAATTATTTCATGGTTTTCAGAAAAATGCTATTAGACATTCAGTAAGCTCACATTTTCTGCTTCACATCCATAAACTTAATATGTTTCTTGTCTTCTTCTAATCTGGTATTTTTAATTCAAATGTTCCTATGAGTACAAAAATGTTTCCCATAACATCACAAATAGTCATCTTCTATTATAATGGAGTCACTTCATTTTAATGCTTTTTAAAACTCTTTGTATGGAATACCCACAACAACATACTGAGAATTGCAAAAATACAAAGAGAAAAAAAAAAAAAATAGCAGAACTTCGTAGAATTTAAATTCAAGAATTCTAAACTAGTAACTTTGACTTCTGATTAGTTAATGAGGTCTTTTAAGTTTGCCTTTTTTCTAATTAAATTTCTAATTCTTCACAGATGGAACTTTTGTTGATGTTCAATTTGTCTCTCTCATTTTGTTAAACCTCACATAGTACTTCGCCAATCCATTGAATAGCCACATTAAATCTGTTAATACCATGCTCTTCAACCCCAGAAATTATTTCCAGAAGGCAAACTTGCTTTGAGAGATCATCAAACAAGACTTAAGGTACACATTTTATCACATTTTCCCTACCACAGAGCTCAGGATGCCGAGCAAAATTCATGACTTTTGCACTGTTTATTATACTTTGCTAAATTACAAATCAAAAGCATCTGACAGAAGATCATGTATGAAGCCAAAAAGTTAATAATGTTCTGTGAAAAGTAAACTGTAAATGGAAAGAGATTCTAAATCTCAGCAGCACAGAGCAAATAAAATGTAGGTACTTGTCTAAATTATGGGTTTTCCATAGGCTTTTTTGCTTGCTAGAAGCAATTTTTATAAAATGACTATAATTTAAAACTTTTTTCCCTTCAAAACTAAAAAGAAATTTTCAAAGTGAAAGTACTGAACTTATCTAAATAAATAGAGTTGGCAGACAAGCTGGTTTTGCCCAACCACACATCAACCTGAGTACTCCCAAATTTGAAAGACAATGGCAATTTTCTAATCAGAATGTATTTTATAAGACCGAGCCTTAGGCATAAATCTGCTTTTTAATTAGAATATATTCCTGCTAGAATTTTCTCCTCAACCAGTATTTCTTACTATGGTGTCAATGCTGCAATAAAAACCTGAACCTAAAATCGAAATGAAGTTCTAGGAAGAGGTAGATGTCTTTTAAATGCTAACACTTATTTCCTTCTTTATCAAAGACTCTCTAAAATGAATGCTCCAATACTATTACTGATTTCAACGTAAGATGCTGTATTTCAAACTTTCTCGTTTGAAGAAAATGACAAAAATCGAGTCCCCGTGAAAACAAAAACAAGCATTTAAAGACACTGGTGCCACTATAGTTTTAAAAGATTTGTTTTCAAAATTAGCATTCATTCAAAATGTTGAATGAAATACTTTTGCTATCTGATTAAATGGAAGGGATTTTATTCTCACTGCAAGTGTTTCTGCTTTTCCCAATGTATTCCAATATGAATTTTCACATTCAAGTGGAAATTTTCTGTTGAGAAAATCATTTATCATGTCTACGAAACTCACATAGCAGTTGACTTCCTTTTGGCACTCTAAAACTGAACAGTGGCTCAATTAGGCTTCTCTGTCTGTCACCGCAAAGAATTTTCAGGATTGAAAACCCATGGCTGTTTGCTCATTTACTGAACACTCTGGGCCTTAGGAGAACTCAAGCAGCAAGAAAGTCAAATATCAAATATTTGATAATGCAAAAAAAAAAAAAAAATAACTATTCACGAATACATGTCTTCAAACCTCCGAACGGTGGGCAAAAAAACTCACAGAAGCCTAAAACAAAACCTACCCTGAAAGACACATTTAAAAAAAACAAAACAAAACAAAACAAAAAACCCATCCAAACCCCATAAAACTACACTTTGGGCTTAACTGCTGACTTTTTGTACCCCTTGTCATTTTAAGAAATGCAACGTAAAAACACTTGTCTAAATTCAATGACAGGTCTGAATTTATTGAATTCCTGCAAAAGCTACTTAAATGTGTTCAAAAACTCCTCCCAAGAAATATAAGCCCATGAGTCATTAGCAATATACTGATTTTAAATGACAAATATTTTAAATGGTCATTCAAAAGTTTAAGAACCTTGTTTTTAAATTTCCAGGTCCATTCAAGTCATATAAAGTGTCAATAATGGAAAAGTACATTAATTTAGCAAATGTTTATTATTTCACCTTTTGAAGATGTTTAATATAATGTTTGGGAAATTTGTTTATTGAAGCCAAAGGATTTCCTCCCTTAAAAAGTGGTATCCATTGATTTTTGTTACCTGCTGTCCTTTCAAAATGTTAATTCCTTCCTCATTTTCTCCTATCAACCAAAGGTGCAGAGGAAAAGTTATCTGTGTTGCAATGCACATTATTTACACGCCTTTATTGCTTTATTCAGTATCACAACAATATTGGAGGTCTGTGCAATTCAGGAGAGATATGAAGTAATCTCCCTACAAGAATATAGCCCTGTGTTATATTTATATCGATCACAACAACAGTAATTGCTAACAATTAATTTGTAATTATCTCTTAATGATGCTAATCGCTCAGCTAATTTGGGGGTTAAGAACTATACTTTTATGATGGCACCCTGTGGCTGGTCAAGCACTACGTACAAAGTGTCCTAACCGTGCCCGTGCCCTAATGTTTTTATTTTAAAACAAATCCAAACAATACTAAAAGCGCTCCTGTTATCTTGGGCTCTGCCCACGGGACAGCTGTTGTCAGTCGCTACAATTTTTCAAACAGTCAGCTCGTACTTACAGCGCTTACATCCGCTGCATCCACCAGTTTAATGGGCTCCTTCGAATGTTCTGGTTTAGCAGACCTCCATTCCTTATGCAGTTTGGCTCCTGGGTAAGGACGCGGGAGGGCTTTTAGGAGCTCCCAGCGGAGCCCGGCGCTGCTGGGAGCGGGGCGCCTCGGGAGGGGGAAGCCCGGCCGCGGGGACAGCCGCCTGGCCGCTGCTGCAGGCTCGGGCTGCCGAGCGACTGAGCGAAAACGCGTTCCCCAGAAAGCAAACCGCCACAGTGGACGGTAACAGGAAGGCTTAAAGTCGGAAGTGGCACTGGAGAGTTTCTACCTCGCCCCAAACTCGGAGCCATCAGCTCCCACCGTTCTGTTTAGGAACCGCTTTGAGCCCTGCGCTCTTTCCCCACCAAACAGCAGCAGCAGATAGCATCTGAGAACCCTAGACAAAGAAACAGCAGAATCTCATCCCTCGATTTGTTTGCGCAGCCTTGTAGGTCTGCCCGTGGAGCCTCGGGGCTTTTTTTGTTTTTGCAACGCAAACCACAGCTATTCTCTTGTGCTAACCTTATTGGTTTAAATGCAACAATTGAAAGGAGCCCTGCTCCGTCTGACTCAACCTTGCTGCTTAAAAAAAATTTATTATGTAAATGAACGCGCCCCATGCTATCTGAATAAACAGCTGTGAGAATAAGTTCTCTGAGACACTGTCAACACACATCTCCTGCTACAGCAGCTACCAATTACGAGCTTTGGGGAGTAGTTACACGTTATCTTTTATACTTTTCCAAAACTTTTTTCAGGCCCTGAAACTTGGGGAGTCAACTCTTTTCTTTTTCTTTTTTTTTTTTTCTTCCCGAATGTACCAGTTAGCAGGTCTGGGAAAAATAAAAAAGAGAGAGATCGCCCGCGAGAATGGCCATTTATATATTAAGTAGGTAAAGAGAGAAAACAAGCAAACGTGTAAACTATTATCAGTTTAGCAATGAAAGCCCGGATGAAGTTTCTGCAGTGATTTCTAGAATAGCTAGTTTTACAGGAACAATTTTTTGGGGGGGGTGGGGGATATGAACCAGATAATATTTCGGTGTTAATATTTTACAGTCATTTTTGGGAAAAGATTTATTTTATCTAGAACTTTTTCTTTACACTGTTCTCTTAAAAATTTTTTTAACTAAATTCACAATCTATGTATAATCCATAACACTTATCTAGAGAGTCGAGCTATTCATATTAGGACAAGATTACAGCTTTAGTTTAAAATGCGTACTTATTATCATGTTTTAGGCAAATAATAACTGTGGTTATTAGCTCGATGACAACCGTTATATTGATTTCAAATATTTAAGGAAGGTATCACTGATGTGCCTATTATATTTTAATTTGCCAGCTCCAAACCAAAGTTCAAAGGAAATGTTTATTTTGATACTACTCACTTATCATAACCAGTCTTGTACTCTAAATCAAAATCTTTAAACCCACTGGATTTTCTTTCAAACTATTTCACCATTACTGAAAATACTATTCTATGTATTCAAGCATCTTTTTTTTTTTTTTAAAGGCTCTTGCTTTGGTATGAAAGAACGTTTTAAAAATCACAGTAAATTCTTATAATTTTATAATACCTTTCCAGATCATGAACTAATAAAACCGACACACACAGTCTTACCTTTTCTTTGCTAATTTGTAAATGAAAGCACCATTCCCATGCAACCAAAACACAAAGCTTCTAATGAACACAATTCAGTATGGACTTTCTCCCTCTCTCCCCCCTGAAAGGATGCCAATCTAAATTCCTCAGAAGAGAAAGCTTTGTCAAAACTAAGAGTCAGCTTAAACTGCAAACTCACCTAGGATTTCATTTTGTATGGTACCAGCAAGGAATCATGGGTGAGTCATCTGCCATGTTTGGGAAGCTGGGTCAAAAATCAGTTGATTGCTATTGGATCTGTTCATATATGCAGCAGAAATAGAATTACATTGCTACCTACAGCACTTTCTCAAACAGAAGTATCAGTTATTCAATATACTAAAGTATATATGCAGAAAATAAAATACAGCACATAATGGAGGTTTCCAGTGCTGTAAATGTCATGTAATGTTACATTACTTTAATCTGTGATGTCAGGCACCCGTATAGTAACTGCTTTTGCTATCATATTTATGTCTAAGATTCACAAAATAAAAATCTGAGGTGCTGGTTGGTTCAACCCTGGTTGAAACCCTATGTTAAGCAATTGTACCCATGCTTCCCATAGTTTGCAACTTATTCTAGATACGAAAGGCTAAAATATTACTTTTCTGATCCATGAGAGATTGTATTTGCAAATCCAGGAGACACAAACTCTATGAAGTTAGAACAGCAGGAATATCATGTAAAGTATCTGACTTTTATATATAAATTACTTGCCTATATTATAATCAAATTTCTCATATTACATTAGTTTTTATATTGAAATTCAATTATTTTTATTTACATAACCAAACAAGATACCATTAAAGAAATGATGCATGTAATTATGGGGAAAATTATGAAAAGCATGATGAAGGTAATGTGACCACTAACATGATTCAGGTCATGCTTTATAATTATGTAACAAAGAGCTTAGTCATTGGCTAAAAGAAATACCCATGTGCATATACACCAATTCTACATGGTTTCCTTTTCCTAAAACAAAATTAGATGGATTAAAAACAATCACATGCTTATCCATAAATTTTGTCTGGTTACTACTCCTGATTATCAAATAGGCAATAATCACCATACAACTTATACCAAAAATAAGTTATTCTCTGATAAATAGCCAATATGTAAGCCATTGCTAATAGGATCCAGTTTGTAGTATACTGCTGACTTCCTATTTCTAAATTTTCACTAACTATAATTATATAACTTATCCATGTATTTTAAGGACAAAGGTGTCCCTTAAATAAAGCCATACACATTACAACAGCAATTAGAAACATTTGCTGAAAATTTACCAGAAGTAAAGACAGGTAATAGTAGAAAGCATTACCTCCTGGTATTTCCTGAAGAAATTTCAGCACAAACATATGAATAGGAGTATAGAGATTTCTAATATGCCTTTTCCTCACTAAAGCAAAAAACAAATATATAATTTTATCAGAAAAGGAAAACACTTGAAATAGGCAACTGAAACAAAGTGTTTGAATACTGTCAAGATGACAGTGTCTTTCATCCACTGTATCTCCAAACAGGTTTTATCTTCTAGAACAAGCTATTGCTTAGATATGTGCCTGGTTCTAGAGAGGTCTGCAATTTTAAGAGAAGTTGTTAGTGCTTTCCAATTAACAGAATTTTAAATAAAGGCATGATTACAAAAATAAACAAATGTCCATAATTTAAAAAGTCTAGGGCAGGTATAAGGAATTTATTAGAACAATCGAAAAGGTAACTTTGAACTTTTTTAACACTACATAAGTAAACAGTTGATTAATCAAATAAAATATAAGAAATGAACACAGAAAAAATGATTAAATGCAAATGTTCCTTTCCTTTATTCCTTCCAGTAACAATAATAAAGATTGTAATTGTGGAGTTCTCAATAAAAAATGTACTCAGAAGTTATTTCTCTTCTATTTGTAGGTACCTTTTAATAATTCTACAATTAAGGGTACACACTATTACTTGGCCTGATGTCAACCATCTCTTACCTATGTTTCTACCATTCTTAGCAGATTACTGCTCATGAAAATGATATAATAAGTTGCAAAAACATAATTAGCATGTAAAGGACAGCATTTTCTCTTCAAAAGCAAAATCCTAATGATTCTTTCTTCCATATCGGTAAAATCAGTAATATCTGATCAATAAGATCAACATTTTGCGATTCTCATGGTTTGAAGTGGAATGGCAGATAGAATATTCCAAAATATTGTACTTCTGGTCCCCCCTGCTTCCAAAGGACTCTCTCTTCTCGTGGCTCATGCCATGGCATTACATTTCTGGCTTTTTTATGGAACAATTGAAGCAGTGGATGGCTGACATTAAGATCCCTGCTGGCATTTGGAGTGGTCACTTTCATGACCTCCTCTTTCCCCACTGGCACGAGACCTACAGTGAGGGCCCTGCTCCCAGTAGCCTTCTGCTGAAACACAACCAAGGAAAACATCCTCTATTTATTTTAAGAATGATATTAGGTCTGCCAAACTGAATGTCTACCAGTATTTTGCTTAATGTTTTCCATTCAAACTCCAACATGAATAGCTTTTAACAGTAAATTTCAGGAGGCAATTACTAGCTATTCACTGTACCATGGAAAATTATTTTAATAAATATTATAGTCTTTATACCAACACAATTTGGAAATATAATCTATTTCCTGGCCCTCTAATAAGTACACTGGTTATTACATATGAATAATAAAGTTTATTGAGGTAGGGTGGGAAATTTATCATATGTAGTGATGACTGCCTGTAGGATTTTTTTTTAACAAAATTATTATTCTAATAGAAACTTTGAGGAGCACTTATCAAAACAAATAAGGATAACAAAGGCAGTGGTAGATTTTTAAGAAAAGCGAATGGGATGATAGAGGTACTTTATCTAAAAAAAATATGACAGATGCCAGATTTTCTATTTTAAAAGCAACGGATTTTCCAAAATGGCAAACGTAGTTACTTTTTCTCCCTTCTGCCAAAAATATGTAAATAATTGTCTTGGAAGCCTATGCTTAATCTCAGCCATAAGCTCTTTTGCTTTCTTACACTTTAAAATGGATTTCTGTTGACGTGAGGTGACCTCGAAAACCCAGATTTGTCTCCTCTTCAAACTTTTTATTCTCAAAGCCATGGACAAAACCAATCTTGTCAGCACCTCCCAACACTTGTAAGAGGATCTGGAAATTTGTTTTGTGTTTTCCAGGTTTCATGACAGCTGAGTTCACAGTTTTTAAATTCTTCAGAAATGATGACTATCTCACGGAACAGGGAAGGAAATTCATATTTATTGAGTGCTTACTACATGCCAGGCGCTGTGCAAGGCGTTTTACAAACATTCTTCATTTACATGACAACTTATCTGTAGGAATCCTGTGTTTTAAAAAATGTGTCCCCACCCCCTCACTATTTGTTCAAGAATGTGCCTCTTTTTTCTAACACAATCGAAGTTACCACTAAACAGTAGAATGGAGCACTGGAACATCAATGTGTCCTGGGCTGTGTCTTCCTTTTGGAGCAAGAGGACACCCACTAAAGTTAATAAATCCAGAAAGGTGTGTAACATGTTGAAACTATATATATTGAAACGATATATTCACTGTAGAACAGGCACAATCACTATGTAATATAGGATTATTCACAGACATAAATATAAGTTAGTGTGCAGGTTCAAGAATAAAAAATACATTAAATGATCAATAGGGAAAAAAAAGTAATGAATCCTTAAACCTGAAATAATCAAATCAGAGATACATTTTTTCTCATTATTTATCCAAAAAAGGTGAGTTATCTTTCTAAAATAAGGATTATAAATACCCCCAACTTTTTCTTCATAATAAAAAAGAGACACTGAGGGTCTGAATCTACCACAAGCAAATTATATGGACAACTTGTTTTACAGTTCTACCCATTTCTTCCCTTTTGTATTCTTAATTTCAGTTATCCAACGTGATACTCTTTGATCTTAATAGCTATTACATCATAAACACTTGATTCGTTCATGAGGAAATAATTACGTTCAAAATGTACTCCAAACGTCCTTATGCATTTGGAGGGATAGTTTAAGTATCCAGAATCAAGAAGCTCTCTTATTATTACAAAGGAATTGCCAGGAAGGGACAAAATAAAAAACCCAAACTTAATAACCTAGAGAATTTTTTTCCTCCTTCAAGCAGCATTAACTTTTTCCCCCTCCAGTCTCCCAAATCGGAAAAAAAGAGTAACCTCTCAAGCTGTTTTAGACAGAAGGTCAGAATTCAAAGGATCGGTAACCTAATCCACGGTGTGCGGCAATCACACTGCTATTGGAAACACAACCAGAAGAACCCTTTTTCTAGATGTTTTTATGAAGCAATGTCAATAGGTATACAATCTGGAGGTTTCTCTCTACTGTAAAGATTCATACCTGCAGACGATCAAGTTGCCTTGGGTCCTGGAGCGTTGCTTTAGAATGCTGTCAAGTTAGGGAAAAATAGATTTTGCTTTATATGCTAAGGAAAACAACAGCTCCACTTTGAACACTCAAAGAGAGCACCTTTTCAGGACCAAAATGGAAATAAAGATGGGAATTTTCTAGTCTTTAGACATTCATAAATAATCAGAATTCTTACTTCAGCTGGTTTAATATTGGGAGCATTCTACTGATTTTTAAAAATCTGTAGCTCGTATTCTTTCAAAAAAAAAGGAAGTCAGAGCATCCACAGTTTCTTTCAAGGACTCAGTTTTAACATCATCAGAGATCCGGTTTACCTGAATTACAGAGTAAAACAAAGTCAAGATCTGGGGTTTTCTGAATTAGCGTATTTTAAATACATATGATTCTTTAAAAACAATACCCCGGTTGATAGAGAATTATAGACTGGTGGCTCGTTTTTTTAATCAATACAAGGAAAAACAACTAGTTTACCAAGAGGTCAGAGAGCCAGTAGGGGAGACCTCTACTGCACGGTTATCATTGACAAGCTCTGCTGAAAGATCCGCAAAACTCCCATTAGCTCTGGCCTCCTGGGACAGCTGTTCACTTTCCTTCCTGCCCTTGCCTGAGAGCACAGATCTTCCTCACCAGCAGAGAGTGGATGAGAGGGGTAAGGAGGAGGCAAAGGAGAGACAGAACAAAAACAAAGCAAAAACCAAGAAGTTACTCAAGACAATAATCAGAAAACCAGTTCAAGGATCTGAGCTTTTTTTTTTTTTTAAAAAGAATGAGTGTCGATGACTGAGAAATTCTAAAGGAAAAACATCATGTTTTTAGACATGCAGATTTTATATGTTTTAAATTTATAGTACCCTTACTGGTATAGATGTCTCTTTTGGGAGGCCTTTCATTTGATAAATATAAAAATGAAAAAAAATATATAAAAGTCCTAACTCACCACAAATAAATGCGTTCATGACTAAAAATCAAAGACCATTTAAAAGAACAACCCACATCACTAAGGTCTTTATTTACAGCTTTCTAAAATCATGTCTATTCCCAACCAATGAATGGCTTATTTTGAAAATAAATAAATAAATAATAAGATATTTTAAAGGAGATTTCATATTAAGACTTTCTTGAAGCAGCATATACCACATCTTTCTATACTTTTGGATTTTGTGTCTATCACTGTTCAAAGTTTAAATGCTGTCCTTTTCCTTAAATTTGTGGAACTACCAAAATTTACCTATAATCCTTAGACTAAAAAAAAAAAAAAATGCAATAGAGGGTCAAGTTCTAAAGCTGGCCTTAGCATAGGTTTTCTATGTGCCCTTTGTTATCACAATACGAAGACTCTCTATTTATAATCTGTAACAGGCTACCTATAAAGCGGATGCAAGAATTGGGGCACCTGGGTGGCTCAGTTGTTAAGCATCTGCCTTTGGCTCAGGTCATGATCCCAGGGTCCTGGGATGGAGCCCCGCACTGGGGAGTCTGCTTCTCCCTTTCCCTTAGACCCTCCCCCCAGCTCATGGGTTCCTTTTCTCTCAAACAGATAAATAAAATATTTTTTAAAAAAATGTTTACTGCAAAGGTAAAGCTCTCATATATCGTAAAATAGCAACAGAAGACTGATTTTCAAATCAGTTTAATTAAGCAAATGTAGAATGAGTGCCCAGTCAGAACATGGCAAGTTTCTAACATTAGCACAGCTTGGTACACATGGTAGGTGCTCAATAAACGTTATGTAAATTAATTAATGCATGCACATTTGGCTACTTGACAGAATGGGATCCTGGTTTGTGAAAGAAAAGTTATTTCCCTGAATTTCTTTTGCTTCTATGTTTTTATATTCCTTACACGTTGTTGTATTTGTCTTCCATTGGAAACTCTAAAGGGGACCGGCTAGGACATTATCATCATAGGGAAGTTAATCTCATTCTCATGTTCAAAACATATTTAAAACACTTTATAGAACCAGATTGAATAATTGAAACTGTGCCAGGAATTTGCCATCCTGACAACAGGAAATAACCAAATCCTAAGGAAATCAAAAAATTAGAAGAGACCTGAAATCACTGTACCCACATGGTCTATGTTTTAGAGTGGGACAAGAAAACGAAATAAAAAGTTAAGCTTCATTTAAAAAGAAGCTGTCATCGGCATATTTAGTTTTACCTATCATATTCCTTCCAAAGAGCTCTTTACCCCAAAGCAGTTGATATTTCCCTTTTGAATTCTTAAAGGAAAAATGCAGGAAATTTAATAAAATATGTTTAAGGGCATACACAATAGAATGAAAATATCTTTAAAGAAACCCTACATCCTCACTTTTCAGAAATACTTCATTATAGAAACAGTCACAACCTCATCATTTCAATATTCTGCAGCTTGGAGGCTATGCAGAAATTTAACTACCCAAGTTAGTTAGTGGGTCTGTCAGCCTATCAGTCACTCCACAAATATTTATCATGCATCTAGTATGTTCCAGGTACTGTGGGCACTAGGAGATGAAGCAGTAAATGAGCAGACAGAATTCCCACTTCATGTGTGCCTAAAAGTATGTAAATAAAAGACAACCAATTGGACATACACATTTATTTTTGCTTTTTTCTACAAACCCCACTAAAACAACAGTAAGTGGATTTTTTAAATGGATTGTTTTTTTAAAGCATAAAGCCCAAAGAAAGAAGAGGACAGTTTTCGAGAAAATGGTAAAAAAAAAAAAAAAAAAAAAAAAAAAAAAATTAGAAGTGAAAAAAAAGATCATTAGTAACTGGCTTAGCAGATCTGAGAAAGCTGCATCCGAAGTTGGCAGGGAGGAAAGCTGAAAAGCAATCCAATTTACACCAACAAAGCCCCTGACATCTCAGGAATTGGAAGTACCAAGTACTTTTGGAAGTAGAAATAAAAAGAAATACAAAAAAAGGAGGACAAATCAGTGTAAGAATCAGTTAGAATCACTCTTAGATGCCACTCCACATAGTTAGACAAACAATATGTTCAGGGAGGGGCACCAAACCAAAAACAGGTGGATTCTGTTTGCAGAATCCTGAATGCTGGGACACACTGAATTCTGGGACAACTGCCCCTGTTTCCTCCCACAAGGCCTTTCTCTATTCTAATTCCTAAAATAATGACAGCTCTATCTAGGTTATCCAGGTAGTAGATAAGAAGGGTCTTCACTAAGAATTCTAACTAGCCCAAGAGGAAAGACTTTAGATACTTACAGGTGGAGGTCTCCCAAAGAAAAGACCCAGCCCAACTGCCCTACCCTAAAAACCATGGCCTATCAGTCCCCAGACAATAGTCAATTCTAAGGTAATTCACTTGTACATATGAGCCAATAGTCAAGGGTTATCTGTGTCTGAGTAAACCCTCTTGCAAGAAATGTAGAAACAAAATGAACAGAGAAAAGCAATCTGAGGAAACAGAGGTCAGGTCAGGCAAAAGCTAAGAAAAACAAAAACAAAAACAAAAAATCTCACTAACATCTACAGAGAAATAAAATAGTAAACAAGATAGGAAAGTAGCAAGAATGATTTTTTTTTAAAAAGAGAAAAACATCTAACAACAAGAAAGAGCCCTTAAAATAAAAGGCAGAATAGCAGAAATTCAATATGTTTTGAAAAAATAAAATTGAGGAAGTTTTACAGAGAATAGAGCAAAAGACATGGAAAATACAAGAGAAGAACAGAAAATACAATAAGAAAATGAAGAAATATAAGAAAAATATGGTGGTCCAACAACAAAATAACTGGAGTTCCAGAAGGAAAGCAGAGAAAATGAAGAGTAAAATTTAAATAAATAATTCTAAAATGTTCCAAAGGGCATTAGTTTTCAGAATGAAAGAGCTCAATGAATACTCAACAAAATAGATTAAAAAAAAAAAAAGGATAATGGACATTGTTGGGAAGTTTCAAAACCCTTGGCAAAAGGGTAGCCCCTAAAGTATCCAAAGAGAAAAAAACATATCCACAGACAAAACAGATCACATGACTTCAGACTTCTTAATTGAAACCTGTATTTCTAGAAGGTAATAGAACAATGGTGTCAAATTTCTTAAGGAAAATAAATTCTCAACTTAGAATTTTAACATAACAAGTAGAAGTATTTAAGATATTTAAATCAAGTGGAGGATATCTGCAGACATGTCAGGTTTACACTTGATCTTAGCCAAAAGGCCAAGAAGTGAAGACATGTCAGGTTTAAAAATGTTATATCCAAAATATCTTTTTTCAGGGACCGAACAGAAGATATGTCCTATAGAAATTTGAGAGCAAACCTCCTTCATGAAATAATTCAACCAAACAGGAAAGAGAAGAATCTAATCACTAGTGTTCATAATAAAGAGAATTTCTAGGATGATAGCTCTGCACCAGGCATGGCTGTCCAAACGAGAGGAGGTCAGGAAACACCAGAAAAGTTTTCAAGATGAAAAGATTGATGGAATAGTTGATACATCTGAACATACAGAAAGAAGAGTTATGCAATCAGGGAAGGTTATGAGATTGAATTACTAAAAGAACTTGTAGAATACTATGTGCAGCTGCAAGAGCATACATAGAGAAGGAGTGACACAAATGCCCCAAATCAGGAAATATCCATATTGGAAGGATGGCAGGACTGACAGTTTTTGTGTGTATGTATTGGGGTAGGAGTGAGATGAAAGAGGAACAAATATTCATCTTCCATAGTGGCAAATTAATAAGTAACACCTAAAAATGGGGGGAAAAAATCAACAAGGGAAAATATAGCAAGATTCAGCTGAAAAGTTAGCAGTGGTTTTATCTGGGAAAGGCAAAGAAAGATTAAGGTTAGGTAGGAGAATCTCCGTTCCACAATAATTTTTATGGGTTTGTTTGACTTTCAAATTTATGTGCATATAATTTTAATTAAAATAAAAACAAAATAAATTTTCTGCTGTATATACTACTTGTTGACAAGTACTAAAAAATATTTCAGATAAAATTTAGTAGAGAGGGTTATAGGGAAAGGAGTGGGTGCTGTGTTTACTTGTCAAGGAAAGCCTCTTTGAGGAGGAGCACTTGAGTTGAGGCATAGATAATCAAAAGGTAGTAGACTACAAGAGCTAGTAAGAGAAGAACAAAGCCAGTAGAAGAAAGGAAATAATAAAGATTAGAACCAAAATAGAGACCAAAAAAGCCCAATAGAACACATAAATGAAACCAGGAGCTAGTTCTTTGAAAAGATAAAACAAAATTGATAAAACTTGAACCAGACTTACCAAAAAAAAAAAAAAAAGAGAGAGAGAGAGAGACAGAGGACTCAAAAAAATAAAATCAGAAATGAAGAGGAAGTAAAAGCTAACACCACAGAAACACAGGTGTTTATAAGAGAATATTATGAAAAATTATATGCTAACAAATTGGACAGCCTAGAAAATATGGATAAATTCCTAGAAACGTAACCTTCCAAAACTGAATAAAGAAGAACTAGAAAATTTGAACGGACCAATTACCAGTGACAAAATTGAATCAGTGATAAAAAAAAAAAGAAAAGAAAAGAAAAGAAAAGAAAACTTCCAATGAACATAAGTCCAGGGCCAGATGGCTCACAGGTCAGTTCTACCAAACATTGAGAGAAGAATTAATACCTATTCTTCTCAAACCAACCCAAAAAATAAAAATGGAAGGAGAGCGCTCAAATTCATTCCACAAGGCCAGCACTATATTCTGTCCCAAACCAGATAAAGACAATACAAAAAAAAAAAAAAAAAAAGAATTCCAGGCTAGTATCTTTGATGAACATAGACACAAAAATCCTCAACAAAATATCAGCAAACCAAATCTAACAATACGTAAAAAAAAAAATCATTCACCATCATCAAGTGGAGTTCATTCCTGGGATATAAGTTTGGTTCAATATTCACAAATCAGTGTGATACATCACATTAACAACAGAATGGATAAAAAAAAATATGATCACCTTAATACATGTAGAAAAAACATTAGACAAAATACAACATCCATTCATGATAAAAACTCTCAACAAACTAGGTTTAGAGGGAACATACCTCAACATAATAATGGCTATGTGTGAAAATCCCACAGCTAACATCAGACTCAATGGTGAAAAACTGAGAGCTTTTCCTTTAAGATCAGGAATAAGAAAAAGATGTTCGTTCTCATCACTTTTATTCAACATAGTACTGAAAGTCGTAACTACACTCATCAGAAAAGAAAAAGTAATAAAAGACATCCAAACTGTTAAGGAAGCATAAAATGTTCACTTTTGCAGATGATGTGATACTATGTATAGAAAATCCTAAAGATGCCACCAGAAAACTACTAAAACTGATAAATGAATTCAGTAAAGTCACAGGATACAAAGTTAATATATATAAGCCTATGCATTTCTAAATACTGATAATGAAGTAGCAGAAAGAGAAATTAAGAAAACAATCCCATTAACACTTGCACAAAAAAAAAAAAAAAAAAAATACCTAAGAATGAACTTAACCAGGAAGGTAGAACACCTGTACTCCAAAAACTATAACATATTGATGAAAAGAGTAGATGACAGAAACAAATAGAAAAATAATCCATGCTCATGAATTAAGGGAACAAATATTGTTAAAATGTCCATTCTACCTAAAACAACCTACAGAGTTAATGCAATCTCTATGAAAATACCAACAGCATTATTTTTGTAGAACTAGAAAAAACAATCCTAAAATTTGCAGAATGCTGAATCAGGAATCACAATTCCTGATTTCAAGTTATACTACAAAGCTGTACTAATTAAAACAGTATGGTACTGGCACAAGAATAAACACATAGATCGATGGAACAGAACAGAGAACCCAGAAAGAAATCAATTATTATGTAACCAATTAATCTATAACAAAGGAGGCAAGAATATACAATGGAGAAAAGACGGTCTCTTCAGCAAATGTTGGGGAAATTGGACAGCTGCTGGCAAAAGAATGAAACTGGACCACTTTCTTACACCATATACAAAAATAAACTCAAAGTGGGTTAAGGAACTATACGTGAGACCTGAAACCATAAAAATTCGAGAAGAGAGTACAGGTAATAATTTCTCTGACATTGGCTATAGCAGTATTTTTCTAGATATGTCTCCTCAGGCAAGGGAAACAAACACAAAAATAAACTATTGGGACTACCTTAAAATAAAGAGCATCTGCACAGTGAAGAAAACCATCAACAAAATAAAAAGACAACTTACTAAATAGGAAAGAGCATTTGCAAAATGATTTTTCCAAAGAAGACATACAGGTTGCTAACAAACATATGAAAAGATGCTCAATATCACTAATTGCCAGGGAAATGCAAATCAAAATCACAATGAGATGTCACCTCACACCTGTCAGGATGGCTGAACTAAAAAACATAGGAAACAAATGTTGGTGAGGATGTGGAGAAAGGGGAACCCTCGTGCACTGTTGGTGGGAATGCAAGCTGGTGCAGCCACTGTGGAAAACAGTATGGAGGTTCCTCAAAAAATTAAAAATAGAATTAGCTTGATCCAGTAATTCCACTACTGAGTATTTACCCAAAGAAAATAAAACAAAAACACTAATTCAAAAATATACAACCACCCCTATGTTTACTGCAGATTTATTTATAGTAGGCAAACTGGAAGCAGTCTATGTGCCCACTGATAGATGCATTATATATATTATATATATATATGTATATATACACACATATATATATCTCACATCTATATATAGATATGAAATATATATCTCACACATCTTTTTTTTTTTTTTTTAAGATTTTACTTATTTGACAGACAGAGATCACAAGTAGGCGGAGAGGCAGGCAGAGAGAGAGGAGGAAGCAGGCTCCCGCTGAGCAGAGAGCCTGATGCGAGGCTTGATCCCAGGACTGGGATCATGACCTGAGCCGAAGACAGAGGCTTTATCCCACTGAGCCACCCAGGCGCCCCTCATACATCTTCTATAGAAGATGTATATATAAATATATAAATATAGTTCACATATTCTTTCTCCATTCATCTGTATATATATAGATATTCATATCTATACAGTATTCCTCAACCATAGAAGAATGAAATCTTGCCATCTCCATGGAAATGTAGAGGGTATTGTGCTAAATGAAATAAGTCATCAGAGAACAACAAATACCATATGATTTCAACTCATTTGTGGAATTTAAGAGCAGGAACAAACAACTTAAAAAGAGACAACCCCGACTCTTGAATATAAAGAGCAAACTAGTGGTTGCCAGTAACAGGGATGGGTGAAATAGATAAAGGGGATTAAGAGTACACTAACAGGAGGAGCACCGATAGCAATGTATAGAATTGTTGAATCATTATACTGTACAACTGAAACTAACACAACATTGTGTGTTAATGATAGCTGATCAAAAATAAAGTGAAATCGAATGAATTTTAAAACTCAAGAAGAAAAAGAGGTGATAGACTTGTAAAAATTCGAGAGGGAGGGGATGCCGTCCACTGAAAAGGAAGAGCAAGTTCAAAGGGAACAAGCTTGGCAAGCAGACGGGAAGAAATAATAATTGTGGAGGATAGTGGTGAACAAGACGGAAAGAACAAGACCCCGGCTGGTTGTGGAGCGTGGGGTACTGTAGGCCCATTAAAGAGCTGAGATTTTATTCTTAGTACAATATAAAGTTACTAGCGATCCTTTGTTTGTTTTGTTTTATAATTTATTTTTGATCAGAACAATGATGCTGTCTGATTTACATTTAAGAATGATCCCTCTGGCTGCCATGTGGAGGACAGCCAACAAGAAAGCAAGAACAGAGGCAGGGAGGCAAATGGGCTGAGCAGTAGTCTAGGTAAGAAGTGGGGGTAATCTAGACTAGGGTTTTATCTGGGGAGATGATGACATATAGTCAGATTTAGGGCATATTTTTGAATTAGACCCAACAGGACTGGCAGATTGGATGTGGGTTTGAGGCAAAGAAAGAAATTAAAGATGACTCCAGTCTCTCCGCATAAACAATAAACATCGCTGATTTGACTTTCATCTCCATTCATTTCTTCTTTCTGCTTTCTTGCTCATACAATAACATGACATAAACACAAAGAGCCTGAATAATTACAATCTAAATAACTGAAAGTTAACTAAGAGACTTTTCATTACTATCTAGTCAAACTATCTAACACATCCTCTCCCCACCCCGTTACCCGTCACCAGCCTCTCCTTTGTCACCCCGGTATGCCATGCTCAGTCCTGTCGCTACACATTTGTTTCTGCATACTCTCCAGTGCGATATAAGTGTCTTTACTTCTCTTTTCTTTTCAGCCTGCCTCTCATCTGCTGTTGGCTTCTAACTCAACATTGTAGGCTGTTACTTTGGTGGCTCTCACCGAACCATGCCTCTCAAAAAGACTAATTCTGGGCTTGGCAAATGGAACATTAGTAAGGATGATACAAGCAGAGAATTGTGCTTGCTCCCTGGGGCTTCTCCTTGAAGGATGCTTGCTCTTTAGATGTAGCCACCATTAAGTAAGTCCAAGGTAGCCATGTGGTAGACGAGAAGTCCCAGTCTACCAATCGTCCCACCCAAGCCATCTTGGATATTCTAGCTCCATCCACTTTTCTTCTTCTTCTTCTTTTTTTTTTTTTTTAAATAAGTGTAATCTTAATCTTCTTTGCCTATTTCACCCATCCCCCACCCCTCTGGTAACCATCAGTTTGTTCTCTATAGATAAGTCTATTTTTTGGTTTGTCTCTTTTTTCCTTTTGCTCATTTGTTTTATTTCTTAAATTCCACATGAGTGAAATCATATTTTTCTCTCTAATTGACTCCTTTCACTTAGCATTATGCATTCTAGATCCATCCATATTGTTGCTAATGGCCACATTTATTTCTATGGTTGACTAATATTCCATTGTGTTATATACATCAATAGTCATTCATCTACCAATGAACATGTGGGCTTCCTTCCATAACTCAGCTATTGTAAATAATTTTGCAAATAAACATAGCAGTGCCTATATCATTTTGAATTAGTGTTTTTGTATTCTTTAGGTAAATAGCCCATAGTGGAACTACTAGATCATACGGTAACTCCATTTCTAATTTTTTGAGGAACCTCCATACTGTTTCCCACAGTGGTAACACCAGTTTGCATTCCTATCAACAGTAGATGAGGTTCCTTTTTCTCCTCAACCTTGTCATCACTTGTTTCTTTTGTTTTTTATTTTAGCTATTTTGTGAGTGTGAGGTGATATCTCATAGTTTTGACTTGCATTTCCCTGATTATTAGTGATGTTGAGCATCTTTCCATATGTCTGTTGGCCTTCTGTATGTCTTCTTTGGAGAAGAGTCTGTTCAAGTCTTCTGCCCATTTTCAAACGGGATTATTTGTTTTTTGGGTATTGAGTTGTATAAGTTCTTTATATATTTTGGATATTATCCCTTTATCAGAATATCATTTGCAAATATCTTCTCCCATTTGGAAGGTTGTCTTCTAGTTTTATTGATAGTTTCTTTTGCTGTGCAGAAGCTTTTTATTTTGATCTAGACACAATCATTTATTTTGGCTTTTGTTTCCTTTGCCTGAAGAGACATATCTAGAAAAATGCTGCTACAGTCAATGTCAAAGAAATTACTACCTGTGGTCTCTTCTTGAATTTTTACCATTTCAGGTCTCATGTTTAGGTGTTTCATCTATCTTGAGTTTATTTTTGTATACGGGGTAAGAATGTAGTCCAGTTTCATTCTTTTGCATGTTGCTGTCCAGTTTTTCCTACACCATTTGTGGAAAAGACGGTGTTTTCTCCACTGCATGTTCTTGCCTCTTTTGTCATAGATTAAGCGACCATATAATTGTGGTTTTTTTATGGGTTCTCCTTTCTGTTCCATTGATTTATGTGTTTGTTTTTGTGCCATTAGCATACTATTTTGATTACAATAGCTTTGTAGTACATCTTGAAATCTCAGATTGCTATACCTCCAGTTTTGTTCTTTTCTGAGATTGCTTTGGCTATTTTGAGGTTTGGTCTTTTGAGGTTTCATACCAATTTTAGGACTATTTGTTCTAGTTCTGTGAAAAATGCTGTTGATATTTTAACAGCAGTTGAGAGAGATTCCAAGCAGTACCAACAGAAGGGCTACCAATTTGAACCTAGCCAGTCCACAGTATCATGAGCAGTCCACAGTATCATGATGGTCTGTAATATAGCAGTAAATACCCATCACCACACTGAAGTTCCTTTTGCAAAGGTTACCAATCATACACAGATCGCCAAAAATAATGCACACATTTTTGTCTATATCTTAGCAGTCTCAATTGTAGCATCTTTTTATGGTAAAATATACACAACATAAAATTTGTGATTTTCACTATTTTCAGGTGTACAATTCAGTGACATTAATTACATTAGCAATGTTGTACAACCATCACCACCAACCATCTCCAGGATATTTTCATTTCCCCAAACTGAAACTGTACCAATGCAATACTGATTCTCCATTTCTCCCTTTCCCCCCAGGCCCTGACAACCACCATTCCAACTTCTATTTCTATGAGTTAGACTTTTCTAGGCATCTCTTATAAGTGGAATCATGAAATAATTTTCTTTTTACATGATGAGTATTGAATCTTAATTTAGTCTTGATTATAACATCTCACATTGCCGCACACTTCCTCCTTGAAATGTTCTCCCCGAAGTCTTACTGCATGACTCCCTTTTGGCACTTTGCCCCTCATTTTTTTTTTTTTAAAGATTTTATTTATTTATTTGACAGACATAGATCACAAGTACACAGAGAGGCAGGCGGGGTGGGGAGGGGTTTGGGAGAAGCAGGCTCCCCAATGAGGAGAGATCCCCATGCGGGCTCTATCCCATGACCCTTAGACCATGACCGGAGCCAAAGGCAGAGGCTTAACTCACTGAGCCACTCAGGCATCCCTCCCCCTCGTTTGTTTCATTCTTTCATCTTGGGTCATTTTTTTGAAGGCTGGTCTTTACTGACTCCAGTTCCTCTTAGAGTCCATGTTCTCTCCGGCAAAACGCTGGTGACCTCATTCTCTTCTATGCTTCAATTAGTATGTATAAGTGCAGTGATAAAGCAAGCACTGTCTCTGATAACACTGAGTTATTTTTAGAGACCTGAAATAGGCCCTGATAAATTTTCCCTTCTCAGCAATTATATCTTCCTTCATCTCCCCAAAGCCTTTCTCCCATTAAGATTACTTTGAGACTAGGGAGGATGGAAGATACGATGTCCCCTTAGGACAAGAAGGAAAAGAGAAAAGCTTTCCAGTTCTGGGCACTGGTTGTTAGAAATGGAAATTTATGCAATTAATTAAGTCTAATCAGACTTAAAAAGAGGTGGCTCCAAGAAGGGGGACCAAGCCTAAAACATGGACTCAGATTTGAATTTTAGAATGTGGAACTAGGTCCCATGCCTCAGCTAAAATCATCAAATGGTCAATAAACAAGAACCAGTAACCTTGCCCAGCATTCCCTTAGGACCTGGTAAGATGATCATAATTCTAGGAATTTACAAAAATCCATTTTAAAAAATAAAGATGTGTGTAGGGGTTATATTTTGCAATGAAAACATAAAATGTTAAGAAATGAATGAAGAAACTAGAAATTTTTACTGTCAATACTCTAAAGTTTGAAGGCTGGTGAGGTGATGCATTTTATAATCATTAGGCTGCTCTTTATATTCTTTGTTGACTTTTTAGATTTTGGAAACCTTTACCACATCTTAAAATCATAGACCAGAAACCATAATTTGAAGTGGCTAAGGCAATTTGATTAATTAAGTGCACTTAATGTTTAAAGAAGATTCAATTGGTTAAATCTGTGAGTTAATTAAACCAAACAAATAAGTGAAAGTAATTTTTCTTATTTTGTGACAAATAACCAGATTTAAAAGTAAAATAAGGTCTGTAAGCTTTGGGATAAACCACAAGGGACTATGTAAACTCCTTTTTACATACAAAAGCCTTCCTCAGGCTTGAGAACCCACCCAAGTATGGCAGACTGAAGGCAGCCAAGAATTCCTATGTCTTCAATGGGTACATGAAAGTGCTAAGAAACTTGAAGAGCTAAGTAGAGGCTTTTGTGACAATGAGGAGGTCACAGATGGGTCACTGAGCCTGGAGGCCACTATAAGAACGAAGGACTTGAAGAGAAGGAACCAGCATGATGCTGGACAGGAGGACCACAGGGGCCAGCCATGCCTGGGCCCTCTACCAGGCAGGGTTCATGGCAATTAAGTGGACAAGGACAACTTTGTACAGGCTATAGACAACACCCATCACAGCATGCATATGAGAGATGTAATAGCTACATCTTCCCCAAGAACAGGATGGCATAAGTGCACCCCCAGGCACAGATCACCACAGGGAGAAGCAAAGAGGTGCCAGAGAATCCAAACTATTTACTGGGACTGAAAGGACCTGGAAGGACCACCTGTTTACCTAAGAGATTTGTGACATTGAAATAGACACATTTAAGGATCTTTGCTGCTGTGGTTGCTAGTTTTTGTTTTGCATTCAAGTTATGGAAGGATGCAATCAGTTACGGAAGATAACATCAACTTTGAATTCACATCTGAGTCACAGGTAAACTGTAATAGCACTGCCCCTAGCAGAGGACATCTTCTAAGCTCCAAACTCAATCTACCCACAGTACTGCCCACACTGCCAGATGTCTTCATAAAATATACACTTCATCATATCTCTTATTGCAAAATTCTTCATAAATTTTAAGGTGAGGTTCAAACTTACCAGTTTATCCCAGCAGCCATAGGTGGTCTGGCACAAGCCTCCTTCGCCAGCTGGGGGTCCTCTCTTGCTGCATACAACTGCTTCCTTCTAGCCATTCTGAGACATGAGTAGGTTCCAAACCTGAACTTCAGGTTCACAACTCTGTGTTTTTTCCTGTGCCTGAAATTTCTAGGCCCTACCATCTCTCAGAATTCAGCTCAGCCCATCACTCTGGCCATCCTTTTCTCATAATCCTACCCCTCTTCCGTGTAACGAGCTAACTTTCCCATAAACTTTCCAAAAGCAATATGCACCAAGGTAAACTCATATTCTTAGCCTGAAAACTTCTCTACTTCTCTAATTGGGGATGCAAAAAATAGAGTTTGTTACATGGAAATATAAAGGGTTTTTGACTCCTCTTTCTCCATATTGAAATCTAATGCCAAGTTCAGCTCAGGCCTCCTCTACTTAGCCACCTCATTCTCCTCATGTCTTGCCCTAATTCTACAGCTCAGACAGCCTCTCAGAGGATGGTCCTCTTCAATTCACACTGAAACCAGCATGAACTTCATAGGCAAGGATTCTGATAATTTCACTGTGAGGCTTCAAGTTCTTTACCAGCTAACAACACTCCATTATCAAAGATTAAACACCAAACCTATAGAACAGCATGCGAAGCTTTCCATGCTCTAGATGTCATCCACCTTTTCAGTTTGCACCCCAGGACCACCTGTTGCCCTTTATGCTCTAGCTCTCAACTCTCCGTAGTTTCCTTACACACAGGTGCTTTTCCTCAAGACACCCTTACTCGTGCTGTCCCTGCCATTGGAAATGTCTTTGAAACTTTCAGTTAGATACCAAAGTAAAAGAAAGCAAATTAGGGCCATAGTATACCTCCAGATAAATTTCAGCAAGTTAAAAAAACAGAAGGAATGAGCTGTCTGTGCATTAACCATCAACCCCACTTTACCCCCAGTCTACAAGATTCAATCTTCTCCATGCCAATGTGATATGAAACTTCCCTTAACTTCTTGTGCTATTTTACACTTGCCTGGTTGTTGGGTACAAAATGTGGGAGAAAGAGAGAAGAGAAAGGGTCAGGTTGAGGCCTGGGATGAGGCACACCCAAACAATGACTTGTGAGCAACTGGACTGACAGGTTTGGATTTTTGGAAAGACAACAAAAAATTGAATTCATGTTTATCAGGGATAAGGTAAAGATCTTTCATTAAATTTTACCTTATGGTATCATCTCTAGAGCCAAGGTTCTACACTTGTGAGTACCAACTGTGCAGACACAAATGAATACTTTGGTTGTAAAACTGCTTTGAATATTTCCTCCATTCTGGTTTTCTTAGAAGAATGCAAAGATACCCCAACAAGCCCCTTCCACACACACACAGACTCACACTTGTACATATACATGCTGCCCCCACTGCACGTGCTCTGGTGTGCAGACACCATTTACAACTGTCTCCCTCCACGGGTCCCTTGGGGATTTAATGGTATTTTAGTTAACAGGTTGATTCTAGGCTCTTATAATATAAAAAGCACTTTGTATACACAACATGGGCACCGATCCAGAGTAATGCCTTTAAAGCCTGGGGCACTTTAAAATTTGTTTTACATCAAGCTAATCATGTCATGAATCTGCATTTTCATTATACATCACAACCATCCTTATTTTTGCTAATGACATTCAAGATGAGAAGAAACAGAATGCATATATTAAGACTACCATCTGATCTTCCATTTGTTAGAGTAAAACTAGACATCTTAGTAGAAGCACAGATGAATTACATAATATTTATGAAGGGATCTTATAATAAAAATGAAGAAATCAAAACCAGATGAAAGTAGATAAAAGCATAATTTTCATAATTAAAATTATATTACATTGAATTGAAGTAGTACTTATACAGTGGAAACAAATTACTATGTAGAATATTGAATTACTTTGCATTTCAAGTTGCTAAAATATACACAAATTTGTTACATAAAAAAAAAATATTTCAAGGTTCCCTACCTCAACAGACATAAATTAAATTAAAAAGATCAAGTATCCCAACTATCCCAATGGTTAAAGTCATATCAGAGGTAAAGTATCTACCTTAAATTTTAAATATAATAAATTTAATTTTATATTCACTTCACATGTATTTCAGCACACAGTATTATTTTATGCTACAAAGATTCTTTTTAATTCTTTAAAGTTGCAATTTATGATATTGAATCATGATATTATGCACCTGAAACTAATATAACATTGTATGTTAATTGTATTTCCATTTAAAAAAACTCACCGTATCTCAGAGATAGCAAGTACGATTTTAAGTGTTTTCCACATTCACAATCTCTAGATCTTTAAGAAATGCATCCAATTTCCCAACCTCACTAAGAGACGAACTTAGAATCCTGATAATACACTATCTGACATGGTAATTGGTTCTTTTCATGTTGCTTACATTATCAGCCTGCATAGATTCTAAATTGGTGTGTCTGTTCTCCATCAAAACATTTTTAGGAAGGTTTATTTAAAGAGCTTAACCTTTCCATGTAGATTTCTTCTTTTCTAAGCTTTGTAAGTAAGATTCAGAGTGTGGCTGATTATCCTCTCCCAGATCCCACTGCCCATTCACAATGGGATTTCTCATCTTTTAGGACTAACTTCAGGTGGGACCTAAGGTGGGTTTCCCTCTCTGACCAAAGCAGGAATATTTCACCCTGCTGTTCTGGTAGATAATTTATCTCTTCTCCTAGAATAGAAGTTTCCTGAGAGCAGCAGCTATGTTCTGCTTTTACTTCCTCAAGGTCCTCACATAGTCATCTTTCCTTGGTAAGTGTCTGCTGATGAATAAAGACGTGAAAGAATCAATAAAAACACCAGCATCCATCTTTTCTCACTAGTATCATTCTTCACACAGTGCTTTTGTGTCTTAGAAAGGTGAAGGCAGAATCAGCATTGAACCCTTCTCTCAGGCAATGCCAATTCTCCTGGAGGGAGAAATGCAACTTACTCTTGAATCCAAGTTTTGAGCATCAAGGCCCTTTGACAATAGTGCTTTGATCAGATTATTAATAGTCCTCAGAATGACTTGCTCACTGATGCAGTAATTTTTAAGTAGGCACCATATACCTCTATACCAAACTGTGGCAAATACACCCTCATAGATTTAAAATATTAAAATGCAATGCAAAAGATCTTTCTAACTTAGTAACTGAAGAATGAAGTGAATAGCTTTCTAGATATAATGTTAGCACTTGATTTTTTTTTTTTAAATATTGCATTTATTTATTTGAGAGAGAGAACATGAGTGGGGAGAGGGGCAGAGGGAGAGGGAGAAGCTGACTCCATGCTGACTGGGGAGCCTGACGCTAGGATCATGACTTGAGTTGAAGGCAGGCGCCTAACTGACTGAACCACCAGGTGCCCCAGCACTTGATTTCTAATATAGAAGTAAATGAAGAATTATTTAACTAAAGTGAGTGATGAGAAACATATTCAGGAGCATCTAGGAAGCTCAAATGGATGAGGCCAGGACTTGGTATGACCGAACACCCTCCAATACTAAAAGAATAAGTGTGGATCTCTTGCTAGCCATCATAGGAAACAGGAAAAATTTAGGTACACAGGAAGACAAGAGCTTAGAAAATAAGCAGGAAAAACATTACACCTGCTAAAATAGCTACTGATTAAATAGCAAAATCTGGAGTTTCTATATGCTTTCTAAAAAATTCATAGAGCATTTCCCCACATATAGTCTCACTGATATCCCACAACAATCCTGAGATTAGAAAGATCAGGAATAATTTGAATCTCCCTGATGGCTGGTGATGATGAACATTTTTTCATGTGTCTGATAGCCATTTGCATATCTTCATTGGAGAAGTGTCTGTTCATGTCTTCTGCCCATTTTTTGACATGATTATCTGTTTTGTGTGTGTTGAGTTTGAGAAGTTCTTTATAGATCCTGGATATCAACCTTTTGTCTGTACTGTCATTTGCAAATATCTTCCCCCATTCCGTGGGTTGCCTCTTTGTTTTGAGATACCACCTCACACCAGTTACAATGGCCAAAATTAGCAAGACAAGAAACAACCTGTGTTGGAGAGAATGTGGAGAAAGGGGAATGTTCTTACACTGTTGGTGGGAATGCAAGCTGGTGCAGCCACTTTGGAGAACAGTGTGGAGATTCCTTAAGAAATTAAAAAATAGAGCTTCTCTATGACCCTGCAATTGCACTATTGGGTATTTACCCCAAAGATACAGATGTAGTGAAAAGAAGGGCCATCTGTAACCCAATGTTTATAGCAGCAATGGCCACGGTCGCCAAACTGTGGAAAGAACCAGGATACCGTTCAAGGGACAAATGGATAAGGAAGATGTGGTCCATATACATTATGGAGTATTATGTCTCTATCAGAAAGGATGAATACTTAACTTTTGGATCAACATGGATGGGACTGGAAGAGATTATCCTGAGTGAAATAAGTCAAGCAGAGAGAATCAATTATCATATGGTTTCACTTTGTGGAGCATAACAAATAACATGGAGAACATAGGGAGATGGAGAGGAGAAGGGAGTTGATGGAAACTGGAAGTGTAGATGAACCATGAGAGACAATGGACTCTGAAAAACAATCTGAGGGTTTTGAAGGGGCGGGGGAGGGGTGGGATGATGGGGAGTCAGGTGGTGGGTATTATGGAGGGCATGTATTGCATGGAGCACTGAGTGTGGTGCATAAACAATGAATTTTGTTACGCTGAAAAGAAATAAATTAAAAATAAAAGAAAGAAAGATCAGGAATATAACTTTTCTACAGATGAGGAAACTGAGGATCAGGGAGGGTAAGGACAAAATGATAGTGTCAGAAGCGAAACTTAACCCAAAGGCTTTACTTTTAATCCAGTCTCTTCAAAATGTAGCACTGTAAGTTTTCCTCAATTTTCCTCCACTTAAAAAGAAATGCTTTTATGTGACTACAGCGGAGCTGGAATTTAGAAAATTTTGAAGCTCAGCTATAATTGAATAATATCTATCTGGGTCATACTTAACTGTGTATTTTACTTCTGATTGCATAAATATTCATAGAGAAACACCTATGAGGAATATTCAAAGTACGAACAGTGTGGTTCTCATTAACACTAATAGAGATCAAGTGAATAAATTCCCATTCGATGCTTTGAAAATCTATTCCCAACTTTTCACCATTTAGGTCACTATGAAGTACTTTCCTACTTGTTTTTGTTTTGCAGTAAAAGATATGCTTAACTGTATTACTTTCACACCACTTAGAAAGATGTTTCTATTTTTTCTATTACTTTCACGCCACTTAGAAAGATGTTTCTATTTTTCAGTGATGCTAATTCTCTCAATTAGGTCAAATTATCCAGTCATAACTTTTTACCACCTTCTGAATTTCTGAACCTCACAAATCTAGAAACTCCCAAGCATCTAAGATTAGCACTGTCTCCAAGACAAATGTTAACAGCTATGAGATGTCTGGAAAACCACAATGCCTTCAGGAACCAGTATGTGTGAAAGAAAAGTGGATAGGGGGCCCCACAGTATGATACAAACTCTCCTGAATGGGTCACTTTCTGTTCAACCCTAATGGGTTGTCAAGCAGAAATACACTTTCACAATTACTGGATGTTCTAAGTTTTGAGGAAAGCCAGAAATCTGTATTTTTTCATTTGAAAGTTCTGATCTTTAAATGTTATAATTAAAGAGATCTGCCTGGGTGGCTCCATGGGCTGTGTCTGTCTTTGGCTCAGGTCATGATCCCAGGGTCCTGGGATGGAGCCCCACATTGGGCTCCTTGCTTAATGTGGAGACTTCTTCTCCTTCTCCCTCTGCCTGCCACTCGCCCTGTTTGTGTTCTCACTCCCAGTCTTTGTCAAATAAATAAAATCTTTAAAATAAATAAATAAATATTATGATTAAAGATAATTTTTTTTAAAACAGTATATTGACCAGCACTGTTCAGAACAAACAGTATTTGTGGTCCATGAGTTTACAATTGCCGATTTGAGTTTCCTATTCTAACAATCAGAATGGTTGATACAAAGTCACTAAGCGTCATACCATTGGTTCAGATTTCAGTAGGGAAGACTGTTTTCCTCCACTGGTTACAATCCAATTCTTAGATAAATTTAGAAAAAAAAAATAGGATGGTATCAACATAATTCGAATGCTAGGGAGCTACAGAATGAATATGAAGGAAGATATTGCTTGCTTGTGCCAACATAAGTGAATGTTGATGAGAAGCCAAGGATAAAAAAATATTTAAAAGGAAGAGATGTAACCTTCTTCTATTTCATGATAATCTGATATAAGGATTCAAAAAATAACTGTAAACAGAAATTTTCATTCTAAATCAGACTATTTAGTATCATCTTCCTAATGGCTTTGTGAAATGATTCTTAACATGGAACTTACTGGATAGATGAGGTTTAGCTCAATTCATGTCAACCAATATCTTATAATCCCTTGTGTGGACAAGATTTTGCCACGTGCTAAGAACACAGATAAATGAGGGATGATCCCCGTCCTTGTAGAGCTCATGATCCCTGAGGCAAGCAAAACGCATAATGTGATAGATTTATTTCAAGGCTGCTAGGGAGGTATGAAAATATTGGGGGGCAATAGAGGAGAGGAAGAATCATGGTCAGCAACTACTTAATGCGGGTGATGTTAGAACTTAAATATTGAAGAATGAAGGGAAGTTCTTCAGGTAAACTAGGAAAGACAAATGAAAGAGCATTTGCAAAGGGATGCCAGCCAGAAACAACATGGCATCTTCATCCATGTAGAGTAAGCCATTGACAACATTTAAGAAAAGAAAATATTACAATCTATTTTAGATAGATAACCTTGTAAGCTGTGAAGGATAGAATTATGAGAGAGAAATAAGGGGTTGACACACCTCTTATGGGACTATAATTGTGGTCCACTTGAGTCATAAGAACTTAAAAAAAAAAGAGATAAGAAACTTTGAAAGAGAAGGGAAAGATGTGAAAAAGATTGGAAAGGTAAATTGTTGCAACTAAAGGATTTATATAGTGGTAGAGCTGAGGAGAAGCAATGTCAATAATTCACAAATTTCTACCTTTAGTTCACAGTGTAGATAGAGGTAGTGTCCAAACAGACCAAGAATAAAGAAGAGAAACAGGTTTCAAGGAAGGTGATGCTCTAACTTAGAGGTGCCTATGGGATATTCAAGTGGAGATTTTCAGTAGTCTAAATCTTGGGGATAAGATGTGAGCTGAAAATACACCTTACAAGGTTCTTAGAAAGTAGGTGGTGGTTAAAGCATGAGAGTAGTAGAGAATGTTTAGGGTGGGTGTATAATGAGAAGAGCAGAGGCTGAACATAGGAGCCTAGGGCAACACCATTACTTAATACAGACAAGAAATCAACAGAAAAGCACAAGACCTAATAAAATATGTGATGAACCTTCAAGAAGGGAATAAGCAGTACTGTACAGCTAGCCCATGCCAATAACTGCTAACCATGTACACACTGTTAGAAGCCCTCACAGTTAGTCATCATTGTATAGTATACATCTTGGAGTCAAGAAAACTAAGCTACCCCCCAAAGGTAAAATCTTGTTTTGGGTCCACTCTGGAATTAAAACACCTGCAATTCAAAACTAGTCCTACCATATTTCAAAGTCTGAATAATTTTACTTCACCATGATGCCAGGGATCCTCAAAGTCATACAGCAATGTGATCAAGTAAGTCAAGGACTGAAAAGTGTCCCTAGAATTTATAATAGGAAGTTCACTGGGAATTACAGCTAGAAACTATATTTCTGGAATGATTGGTTAAGTCAGGAAATGGAGTTAGCAAATGCTAAAAGTTAGCAAATATAAAGAACCTTGGCTCTGATGGTAAGAAAACGAAAGCAGAGGTAGGCATGGGTTGGATTGTCTATGAAGGATTTTCAAGGTATTCATTATAATGATGGCTAATCTATAGTTTAACACAGAGACAGAAAGAGAGCAGATGAATCTTTCTGGAACTATGACTCTACGATCATCTCCAGCTACCTATAGTCTCAGCTACTAAGGAATAGGAACTAGAGAGGATGATAATACTATTCAGTTTTCTAATTAATACCACATCAAACAAACAAACACAAAGCTCCTTTGATACCCTATGATGCTGAAGCTCTATCACACATTTGGAAAGCAGAAGTGAGCAAGTCTTTCTTGGCACAGTAACTCAGATCGGAGAAAGTATATTTTAATAAGCATGAGAATCATAGTCAAAATCAGCTTGGCAATGAATTGAATTATATGCCAAGTCTTATGCAGACTGGTCCTGGTTATCAAACATCATGCTGGCAACTTCACAGCATCTAGCTAGTTCCAAGGGATTTGGGAAGCCAGCCAGTTCTGACACACAAGTCCCTCTGTCGACTAAAACACGTAGAATACTCTTCTGGGCTCCTCTCACCCCTCCGCACTAGGATGCCTGCCAATCTCCTTCATCTCAGGATTCTACCAAGACAATCAAGCAACAAACACAACACCCAAAAAACAAAAAACAAAAAAAGAAAAAAGGAGAGAGAGAAAAACAACAAAATCTCTCCTATCTCCCCTGCCCTTTTTTATGGGGGAAAAAAATTTCTGCCAGGAAGTCTCATGATCTTTTCATTATTTTTATTCTAACAGCATTTACCATTGGAATACAGGGCTTACTTGTTTATCTTTTTCATTAGTATTTTAATATATAATAAATATTTTAAAATACCACAAACTGTATTTAATTCTTTTGTTAAATCTCTGCTTTAGAGTAAAGAATGTCAGGATATGTGTTCTCTCTTCTATTAATGATTAACAATAATTAAAGAAAAAAACAGTTCCACATTATACAGGTTAGATGAGACACTAAATTCCCTTTAATGGGATGTCTGAATGACTCAGTCTGTTGGGCATCTGCCTTCAGCTCGGGTCATGATCCCAGGACCCTGCGATTGAGCCCTACGTCAGGGTCCTGTGGAGGGAACCTGCTTCTCCTTCTGCCTGCTGTTCCTCATGCTTGTGTTCTCTCTCCCTCTATCTGTGTCAAATCAATCAGTTAATCAAGCAAAGAAAGAAAGAGAGAGAGAGAGAGAGAGAAAGGAAAAGAGAGGGAGGAAGGAAGGCAGGAAGGAAGGAAGGAAATCCCCTTTAATGAAACTTATTAAACACTCTCAATATAATCAGGAGCACTTGGCAAGATTTTCAGAAAGTGAATTGGCCAAGCAGGTTGTATATTCCTTAAGCAGCTTTTATCAAAGAGGGTCAATCTAGAATTTTTACATTCTCTTTCTAGGCTTGGCATTCCCCCTTCAATTTTATTGAAGTATAATTGACAACTTTTTAAAATATTTAAGGTGTATGATTTGATATTTTTACATAACTCTGCATTGTGAACAATCAAGCTAATAAAGACATCAATCATCTCATAGTCACTTTTTTTTGATGAAAACACTTAAGATCTATCCTCTTAACAAATTTCAAGTATATCATACAGTATTGCTAACTATAGCCACATTGTTGTACATTAAATGTCCAGAAATTATCTATCTTGAACAACAAATTATACACTTATAACAGAAATATGAATTTTAGGTTTTTTTCTATTTCTATAAAGAATGCCATTGGAATTTTGAAAGGGGCTGCACTAGATCTATAGATTGCTTTGATTAGTATGGACATTTTAATAATTTTAGTTACTTCAATCCATGAAATGGGATGTCTTTATATTTATATGTGTCTCCTTTAATTGCCTTCATCAATGTTTTATAATTTTCAGTGTACAAGTCTTTTACTTTTTTCACTAACTTTACTCCTAAGTAGCTTATTATTTTTGTTGCTACTGTGAATGGATGGTTTTCTTAATTTCTTTTTTGGACAGCTTGTTGTTTGTGTACAGAAATGCGACTGATTTTTGCCTGTTGATTTTATATCCTCAACTTCACTGAATTTACTAGATGTAGCAGTTTTTTGGTGGAGTCTTTAGGGTTTTCTACATATAATGTCATGTCATCTACAAACAGATGCAGGGGCACCTGGGTGGCTCAGTGGGTTAAGCCACTGCCATCGGCTCAGGTCATGATCTCAGGGTCCTGGGATCGAGTCCCGCATTGGGCTCTCTGCTCGTCAGGGAGCCTGCTTCCTCCTCTCTCTCTGCCTGCCTCTCTGCCTACTTGTGATCTCTGTCTGTCAAATAAATAAATAAAATCTTAAAAAAATAATAATAAAATTTACAAACAGATGCAATGTAAAGTTAGGTTGTTTATTTCGGTCTTTCTTCTTTTTTAATGTAGGCATTTCCTTCTTAGTATTGCTTTTTGTTGTTGTTGTTCCATCACACACAATTTTTGGTATGTTATGTTTTTGTTTTCTTTGTCTTGAGACACTTTTTAAATTTCCTTTTAATATCTTCTTTGACCCAATGGTTGTTTAGTTTCCATTTATTTGTGAATTCTCCCATTTTGTGTCAGTGATTTCTACTTTCATTCCATTATAGTCAGAAAAGATACTTGGAATGATTTTGACCTTATTAAAATTTTTAAGATTTGTTTTATGACAACATATGATCTATCCTGGAGAATGTTTTGCGTGTGCTTGAGAACAATAACAATCTTCTGCTGTTAGCTGGAACATTTTCTATGTTTGTTAGGTCCATTTGTTCAATAGTGTTGGTCAGATCAGATGTTGGGCTTTGCAAGTAGAAAACTCAACATTATGGAAAAAGTCCTCAAACAAAAGATACTATCACCTGGAAAAAAATTGACCCCTAAATATTTGATATTCCATGTATAAATGACAGATGCACATTAAAATCTTTTTGGAAGTCAACTTTAATACAGGATTCTAATCAATTGGTCTCCATTCCTTATAGGGCTTTTGGGCTCCACTGGACTTCTCTATAATGTAATGCCAACAGTTCAATTTGAAAACTTGAAGGTCTGTAGGCCAATATTAAATTCTCTGCATTTTTCAATCTATCCTATTTACTTCTATATTTCACATACATCTTTTCCCTAGTTGATGCTTAAGATGCTTACTTTTTTTGTAGCATTATTTAATGTATCCTTTGATGTTGTTGAATTTATCAGAAGCCATTTTTTTTTGTATTTAGTGATATTTTCATAGATTTTTCTCCTTCAAATATTCTGATGTAGTGGCTTATATGTTGATAGACTTCCTTATGTTAAAACATTCTTAAATTCCTGGAAAATTCTGATTTGGGAATTGGGTATACTGTTTTGATTATTTTATATTCTTTTATACATTAATAAATTAATGTATTTTAATACATTAGATGAATACATTTAATACATTTAAGTGAACTCTTAATATAAAATAAGTTTTATATTAATAAATATAAATAATAAATAATAATATAAAATTAAAATTATATAAAATAAAATATTAAACCTTTAATACATTACTAGATTTGATTTCCTAATCAAATTCCTTTCAACATTTAGAAATCTTGCATTTTAGGCAAAATTGGTTAACTTGTCCTTTTTAAAATTTAGGTTTTGATATTAATGATAAACTTTTTCATAAAATGAATATGACAAATGACCATTTTTTTGTATGATATGAAATATTTTAAAGTTATAGGAAGTATTTTTTTTTTTAAAGACAGAGACACTTAATCTGGTGCCTTTTTGAATTTTTTTTTTGTGCCAGTTTATTTATTTTTTTTTTTAGATTTTATTTATTTATTCAAGAGAGAGAGGGAGCATGAGAGAAAGAGACATCAAGGTAGAGTGGTAGAGGGAGAAGCAGACTCCCCCACTGAGCAGGGAGCCAGTTGTGGAACTTGATCTCAGGACCCTGGGATCATGACCTGAGCCAAGGCAGATGCTTACGTGACTGAGCCACCCAGGCACCCTGTGCCAAATTCTCTTTCCTCTTCTTCTTGGACTCCAACAGCATAAATGTCAGGTGTTTTGAAATTTTTTCATAAATCCCTGGGGCTCTGTTGTTTTTTTCTACTATTTTTTCCTTCCTATTTTTCACATTGGATTATATTAATCTATTTCAAGTTCATCTCTTTTTCTCTGTCATCTCTATTCTGCTATTGAGACAATACAGTAAACTTTCAAATTTTAGATACAGTTCTTTTCAGTTTAAAGATTTCTTTTTTTAAATATTTGCTGTTACATAGTTGAGAACTTTTATCTTCACATTCATTTCACATAGCACAGTTATAATTCACATTCATTTCACATAGCACAGTTATAATTTCTTCTCTAAAATCTTTGACTATTCCAATCTCAACTTACAGTTGGTATTTATTATTTATTTTTGGTGAGAAATAATCACATTTTCCTTAGTCTTCGTATGTCAGGTAATTTTGGCTTCTGCCTTGGACATTTTGATTACTATGTTGTGAAACTTTGGATCCTGGGGGACTGTTGACTTCTTTGTTTTAGGAGACAATGAATCCAGTTAGTTTCAGACTGCAAGTTCTGTCTTACATTCTGTGGGTGTTGGTACCAAGGTCAGTTTAGGTTTCAAAGATTATGCTATATTGTCATATAATAGTGCAATTCTTAAAGCCTTTGCTATGTTCTTTTTGGTCTGGTTCTAGGGATACAGAGCTCAGGTTTGAACCTAGAATGTTTTCAGTTCATGCACAAAATTAGGGAGTCCCCTTTTCCAGATTTCCTCTTTCTCAGATTCAACCACACTATATCACTCAGGGGTCTCTTTTATATACCCTCTAGCTGGAAAGATAGTTTATCTCTGAATGACAGCTACAGCTCCTTGACTAGGGGCCTAGTCATGAATCAAACCAGAAATATTAAAGCAAGAAAAAAAATGGGGATTTCCCCACACTTTTCAGACTGTCAGGGTCTGTCTTTCTACTTCTTCTGGACAGAGAGATGATTTCTCTGAGTTTTGGTTGTCTGCATCTTCACCACTGGAGCTGCAATCAAGAGAGGGAGAGATGAAAAAACAGGAAGAAAAACATCCTGAAGATTGTACCTCCATACTCTTTGGCATGGTTTTTTGTTTTGTTTATTGTTTATTGTTTTTTTTTTTTTTGGCTGTATGGCCAGAAAGATGCGATTTTTTCTCTGTTCTTGCTTCCTGTATCTCTGCAGCTATGGAATCATGATGAGATGATCACTCTCAAATCAAAACCATGAGGAAAAAAGAAAGAGAGAGAGAAAAAAAATGGGACTCACACCCATGTAATTTGCTTCTTAAGTTTTGACCTACTCTTTTCAATCTTTTTGCTTTTACTTAATACTTTTCAGAGTTCTAAATGGCTGCTCTTTCTGTTTTATCCAGGGTTTCCTTTGAAACCAATGAGACAGATAGGTTATAGTGGGCTTACTCCATCTTGGTTGTCCTTGGAAGTACAAATGCCTTTTAAAATACAGAACTTTATTTATCTTTCTAATCTGCTTTATGGTTTTTGGTATTTCAGGGTTTTAGTTCTTTCTTGAGTCAATATTTTTAGTTCATATTTTGCTAGAAAATCGTTTATTTCTCCTAAAGTTTCAAAAGTATTGCTATATACTTACCAAAAACAAGCAAAAAAATGTTTTCTTATGTCTATCTCTTCCATATATGTGGTTATATCTCTTCATTGTTAATGTGGCATATCTGTTTAAACCCCTTTTCCAAAAAATCAGGCATAGCAAAACTTTATTTTATTAGTCTTTTCAAAGGGTAAACTTTCAATTTATTCTTTTTATTTTTTTTTAGCTTTTGTCTTTATTATTAATTAGTATCATCCCAATATCTTTTGTTTATATTGTTAGTTTCTCATTACTGCAATAAAATAATTTTTTTAAAAGATTTTATTTATTTATTTGACAGAAATCACAAGTAGGCAGGGAGGCAGGCAGAGAAAGAGGAAGGGAAGCAGGCCCCCTGCTGAGCAGAGAGCCCGATGTGGGACTCGATCCCAGGACCCTGAGATCATGACCTGAGCCGAAGGCAGCGGCTTAACCCACTGAGCCACCCAGGCATCCCTAAAATAATTTATTTTCAAACTCTCTTCAAAATAAAATTATTTAAGCTATAAATTTTCCTCTGAAACATTAGTATATGTGTATTAACGTATTACACAGGTTTTGCTATGAGATGTTCTAGTATGGTGGTTAAGAGGGTACATTTCTTGAATTGCAACTCTTGTCTCTTCTTGTATTCACTGGAGCAAGTTAATTCTTTATGCCCCAGTCTCTACTGCCAAATGGGAATAATAATATACATAACTGCTAAGATTGAGATTTTCCAGGTTAAAAGGTTTACACTTTTAAAGCATTCAGTAATCATTGTTGTTACTTCTACTTTCTGAATAATTTTTACTTTTGATTTTATTTCTTGTTTGGGTTATTTAAAAGTGGATTCTTAATTTCTAATACTTAAGAGATTTTTGGTCTACTTATTTATGTCTGTGTTTATTAGATAATGACCAGATATTGCAACAGGTAAAACCCTAATTATTTTACTCTGCGGAAGTTACTTTGTGGCCAAATATATAATATTTTCTAAGTATTCCATGAAAATAAAAAAGGTAAAAACATTTATATAAATGTATGTCCTAGAATACTTGTAAACTATATGAGTCATAGTCTATTTGCTTTTTTTTTAATTTACTAGAGAGATGTTTATTAAAGTTTCCCATTGTAATGGACCTTTATGTAGTCAGTTAAGGCAACAAATAGATTTCTAGAAGTATTTTCCATATATTTGACTACTTTGTCATATGAGCACGTTAGCCTTATTAGATCCCTGAGGTTTGGCAAAATTTCTCAAATTTATCTTATAATTTCCATCTATTTTTATTTTATGAAGTGAGATTCTTTTTCCACCTGATATTCAAGCCACTGATTAAGTACCCAAAAGTGTACATTTTCTTTTTCAGTTTACCTATTAACAAGCTAATAATGGCTTTTAGTTTCAGGAAGTCTTTTCTATGTTCTAAGTGCAACTCTGATATTCTTTGCTTTTTTTTGAAGGTCTACTTCATTGGAATCCACTTGTTATAACTGTCATTTTGCTGGTCTTCCCTTGGTTTACTAAACCCCACTTAAATAAACTGTGTTTTTTATTTATGTGCTTATGGCTTTTGCTTTCCCTTAGCATCTATACAAGCCAAGATATTAAGGTCTCTCAAGTAGCGACAAATGAATGAACAATGATGTCAACGATATTTATGTTCTTGAGGGCTACGTGACCACTGCTCTTCTGTTAAGCACTGGGATACAGTCTCTGCTCCCAGACTGGTCTGGTACAATTAAAGGCCTTTTCCACAATATCAAGAGCTGTGGGTTATTCTGCCCACTGGGGTAGGTTCCCTCCAAATTCTGCAGTGTTGGCAAGATTAAGCCATCTGAAAACCATATGCAGCAAATAGGCAGATTACTTACTACCCCTTAGGTTGCCTCAGAGAACCACAATTTGTGATCTACTTCCCCAGACCTCAGTGAGAGGCAAGATTTTTTTCTCTGTTTATTGGAACCCTTGTTCTCTGTCAGAGTCAAGAGATGAAGTCCAAAGTTTATTAGAAATAACAAGTGGAAAATGGGGAATGGGAGTAATACCTGATTGAAAAAAAATTTTCACTCAAAGTAGCAACAAAAATGGCAAGATACAAAAATGGCAAAATAAGATTTCATTCAAAATAACAACAAAAATTCTAAGATGCAAATAAATTTAACATGAAAGGTATGAGGCTTTATAAGGAAAACAAACTATTATTAAATGTTATAGAGCCAAACACATAAATCAATATAACATATTCAAAGATAAGAAAGCATAATATTCTAAAATTATAAAAATTTTAAAATATTAACGTATACAATAATATAATTCAAAGCAAAGTGTCTCAAATGGGGGTGACAAACTGGATAAAAAATTTTCAGAGTTTGTAAAAAAATTTAAAATGTTCAAGAATATCCCTCAAAATTCTGAATTGAAGACTAAGGCAGGTCTTGGTTTTTACTTAATAGCAATTACTGTAAGATCACTCCAATTAAAATGGTAATTTTTTGATAGGAATATACATAGAAATTAGCAGAATAGAAAAGAAAACCAAAGATAAATCTGAGTATAAATGCATATTAATTTATGACAAAGGTGGCATTTCAAGTCAGTAAAGAAAGTGAATTTTATTTAATAAACAGTGCAAGCATAATTGGTTGGAAAAAAAACAAAGTTAAATTTTGCTTGTATGCTCTGTACAAAAATTAATTCCAGATGGATTAACAATTCAAGCATAAATGATTTTTAAAATATTTAAAAAGAAAACTAGAATATCATTTGCACAAGGTCTATTGGGTGAGATTTTCCTAAGCAAAACAGGAAACCAAAAAGCTATAAAGGAAAAGATTAACATAATTGATTACACAAAGGTCTAATTTATTGTATAGCATAAGATAGCGTAACCGAAGTCAGAGGTGATGGTAGTAGACCTGGAAAATATTTGACAGAAATTGGGTGAATAATCCTAAACAAGCAAAACTCCATCTACGGATTAGAAAAAGACAAGCCATCCAATAGAAAATTGTTTAAAGAATGTAAGCAAGCACTTGGTAGAAGAGGGAATCCAAATAGCCAGGAAACATGTGAAAAGAAATGCATCCTTACTGGCAAACCAAAAAAACTGACCAAAAACAAACAAACAAACAAACAAAACAGAATGTGTGCAAGGGGTAACAAGTAGTGCTGGTGGAGTTATGAAGAAATGGAAATTCACATAGGATGCTGGTGGGAGTAAAAAAACGTTACAATGTATACATATGAATTTACACAAATGTAAATTGGTAGTATTCATTGAACTAGAATTTGAGTTTGCTCATGTTTTGACCAGTAATCCCACTTTTGAGAATTTACACTATCGAAATAAAAAAGACTACTATGTAAGGACTTCCATGGTATCATTTTTGTAACGGTAAAAATGGAATCTACTTGATCATAGAGAAGCAGCAAAATCAAGGGATAAATTGTAAGTTAGAAAGAATTTCATGCTGCTTCTAAAAAGAATAAAAATCTATAAACCTGAAGAGATATCTGTTTTTTAAGCATTTATTTACTTATTTGAGAGAGAGAAGGACAGCAAGAGGGGACATAAGCAGGGGGAGTGGCAGAGGGAGAGGGAGAAGTAGGCTCCTGCTGAGCAGGGAGCCTACGTGGGACTTGATCTCAGGATTCTGGGATCATGACCTGAGCCAAAGATAAATGCTTAACTGACTGAGCCACCTACGCACCTCGGGATATCTATTTTCAAGTAAAAAAGCAAGTAGCAGAGTAATGTACATACTACGATGCCATTTAAAAAACAACAACAACAAACAAAACCTCATAAATAATATGTATGTTTAAAAAAGGATGGAGAAAGTTATGAAAGTATATACCTCAGGGTGTGGAATGGAAGGAGAATCTGAAGGACGGTTACTCACTCTTTCTTTAAGCATGTTTGGACTGTTTCACTTTTTAAATTGTATATGTAATTTTTGTGAATTTTAATGTGAATTTAAATTTCAATTTTTTTTAATTAAAAATTATTAATTTAAAATCTAAAATTTTAATGTGAATTTTTTAAAAACTAAAGACATTTAAAAAATAATTTTGCTTGCTTAGGGAACCAATTGTTATAAGTCAGTTTGACTACAGCACAGTGATTGGAAAGGAAGAAGTTGGATTGAGAATGGTGTGTGTGTGTGTGGGGGGGGTGCCTGGGTGGCTCAGTGGGTTAAAGCCTCTGCCTTTGGCTCAGGTCATGATCCCAGGGTCCTGGGATGGAGCCTCATGTTAGGCTCTCTGCTCTGTAGGGAGCCTGTTTCCTCCTCTCTCTGGCTGCCTCTCTGCCTACTTGTGATCTCTGTCTGTCAAATAAATAAATAAAATCTTTAAAAAAAAATGGTGTCAGGGTACACATTATAAAGGACTAACACATTTCAGCTCTATTCAGGAATCTCTTGTGTTTAAGAAAGTGACCTAATTTTTTTAAGATTTATGTATTCATTTGGGGGGAGGGGCCAAGGGAGAAAGAGTGTTAAGCCAATTCACACTGAGCACAGAGCCCCACACAAGGCTTAACACAACCTAAATAAAGATCAAGATCCAAATGAGGAGAAAGCTGAACCCTCCTGCACTGTTGGTGGGAATGCAAGCTGGTGCAGCCACTCTGGAAAACAGCATGGAGGTTCCTCAAAAAGTTGAAAATAGAACTACCCTACAACCCAATAATCACACTACTGGGTATTTACCCTAAAGATGCAAATATAGTGATCCCAAGGGACATGTGCACCCAAATGTTTATAGCACACAATAGCCAAACTACGGAAAGAACCTAGATGTCCATCAACAGATGAATGGATAAAGATATACAATGGAATACTATGCATCCATCAAAAGAAATGAAATCTTGCCATTTGCGACGACGTGGATGGAAGGCTATTATGCTAAGTGAAATAAATCAATCAGAGAAAGACAACTATCATATGATCTCCCAGATACGAGGAATTTGAGAGGCAAAGTGGGGGATTTGGGGAACAGGGAAGGAAAAAAATGAAACAAGATGGGATCGGGAGGGAGACAAACCATAAGAGACTCTTAATCTCACAAAACAAACTGAGGGCTGCGGCAGGAGGGGTAGGGAGAGGGGGGTGGGATTATGGACACTGGGGAGGGTAGGCGCTATGGTGAGTGCTGTGAAGTGTGTAAACCTAATGATTCACAGACGTGTACTCCTGGGGCAAATAATACATTGTATGTTAATTTAAAAAATTAAAAATAAATAAATAAAAGGGGAAAAAAAAAGACCCAAGCTGAAACCAAGAGCCCAACGTTGATCCGACTGCCCCACCCAAGAGTCCCTAAGAAAATTACCCAATAAGAAATGTAAATTTAAAAAGTAATAGCATTTTGGAATAGGAGTAAGATATTTTGGAGGTGTCCATATCACAGTTATTTTTTTTTTAAGATTTTATTTATTTATTTGACAGAGAGAGATCACAAGTAGACAGAGAGGCTGGCAGAGAGAGAGGAAGAAGCAGGCTCCCCACTGAGCAGAGAGCCCGATGCGGGGCTCTATCTCAGGACCCTGGGATCATGACCTGAGACAAAGGCAGAGACTTTAACCCACTGAGCCACCCAGGTGCCCCTCACATAGTTATTTTAAAAATCCCAGCAAGAAGAGAAAAGAGAAACATGGGAATAGTGTTTTTCAAACCACTGGTCACAATATATACCGGGCCTTCAAATGACTTGAATGACTTATTATGAACATTTTTGAAAAATGAAACAGAATATAAAATATCAGAGGGCATCACTCCTAATAAGTGAAGGGTTCCTCTAGAGATGTTTTTCAGGCATATAGCATTCATTCATACATACAAACTGTGATGAAAAAGGATTTCTAGCTGGGGGTTGCCATTAAATACATTTAAGGCCAGTTTAATACTTTTAGAGGTAAAACTGACAGAACACATCAATTGATAGATTGCAAACTAAAGGACAAAAGAATTGAACAATGTTAAAGTCCAGAAGTTTAAAATGAAATGCAAATGAAATTTTAAAACAAAAGGATAACATACTTCCTCTTACTTTACAGAGTCACGGCCACCTCCAGGATCCCACCTCTTTGTTAAAGTCCAGTCCAAGATGCCTGAACAAAGTGAGGATGCAGGCCTATTCTTACCAATAAAAGTGGTAGATAGGAGCCAACATGTTACTTATAAGGCATTCTAGGAAGGCAAATGATCATCTATAGGCCCCCCTCTTCAGGGTCCTGAGAGTCTATCATTATTCTCTTCATTTTTAAAAATCATTATTTATTCGAAGCCAGATCTTTGTTGTGGTGGTTGTATTATTTTGTTTTTTGTTTTTTGGGGTATTTTTTGTTTTGTTTTTCTTCAACAAGAAAGCCACTTAGAACAATGGTTCCTTGGGGTGCCTGGGTGGCTCAATCAGTTAAGTATAGAGTCTTGGTTTTGGCTTAGGTCTTGCTTTCAGGGTTGTGAGATCAAGTCCTGAGTCAGGCTCCATGCTCAGCGGGGAGTCTGCTTGAGAATCTCTTTCCCCCTCCCTCTGACCCTCAATCCCTGCCCTCTCTCTCTCTAATAAATAAATAAATAAATAATTTTTTTAAAAAAGAAGAATAGTTCCTGAAGCCATCCCCATTCTCATCACCACTCTCTCCTCTTTTCTCTTCCCCTTTCCATTCCTCTCCCTTCCCCTCCCCTCTCCAATCCTTTGCAGGGTACCAATCTCTCTAACACATAGAATGGCGACCAGAGTTAAACACTGGATCCCACCCTTCTTTGAGCCACCCACTGCTCTCAGTACAGCCTCTTACAAGATTGGTATTTACACTTCATTCCTTTACTAGTTCACGCGGTGGTCTTTCTCTTCTAGCACATAAGCATATTATGTTCTCACATGTAGGGTAAGTTTTGTGTTTAACTTGTCTGCATTTCCTCTGCACCCAGTACTATGTCTGCTACATGACAGGCGAATGTTTGGAATGGGTGAGTAAATTAATACACGCTGAGCCATTTGCTGAGTTCTAACTGCATTATCTTACAGACCTTTGCTTCATAAGTGTCCATCTTTCTTGGACCTTAAACTTCTACCCTCTGAGTCTTTTGCCTAATTATTCAACACACACGTACAAACTTTCCAAATAGCCATTACAAAGGGTAAAAAAAGAACAAAACTTCTCTCAGAATTTTAAGCTATTTCTTTCCTTCTTATCACAGCTAAACTTTCTGGAAAAGTAGTCAAATTTTGCTACTACCCCCTTTCCAACCTGCATTCACTGCTCAACTCTTAAATTGTGGCTTTAGTGCTAACTACAATTCCTAGGAAAATACAGTCAACAGAGGGACATATTAAAACAAGCATAGGAATGCAATCAGCAAAGTTCAGAATGTGGCAAGCTCTACAGAACAAATGGCTCAATTTAGCCATAAATGAAGAGAAAGAGGTAAATGTACACATAGATTTTTAAAATATTAAAAAATCTTAATTCATAGACCTTTTTGGACTCAAGCTTTTAAAAAGTGATATATGACATTTATTCTGAATTGTGGAAAACAGCAATTATATAAATAGTATTAAGTGGGTATTTGATGATACAAATAAATAATTATTTATTGATTTTAGGTGCAATAACAGTAAGATAATTGTAAAATTTTTTAATAACCTTATCTGTTAATGATACATGCTGAAATATTTATGGATAAAATAATATGGCATCTGATATGTGTTCCAAAACATACAAGAGATAGAATCTTATGTAAAACAAGGCCATGAGTTGATCACTGTTAAATCTGAGTAATGAACATATAGGTTTATCCTATTATATTTTAAATATTCTATAATAAAAAGTTAAAAAGAAACAGAGTTTCAATTCCAACATCCTACTTAAACTGCTTTGGGCATAGTCATCAACAAACAAAACGGCCAACTTCATGAGCATCTTTTCAAGTTATTAACATGATTCCTGTTGCACCTGACCTTGTTACCTAATCCCTATATCCTGGCAGTCTCACAGTTGATTTCAAGGTCTCTTCCCTCCTCATTCATCTCTACCTTCACTCTCCTAATCACAAAGTCTGGTGGGAATACTTCTTGGGGACCGATGCTAGGGCAGGGGATTCCAGGACTAAATTAAGACGGTGACAGGAATTTGTGCAAAGCAGTAGAGTCGGGTTGAGAACACTGAATCATAGTTCAAAACCAATGTTACAGGTAAAAGAACTATAGTTTAATTCTACAGGATGAGATAGGACCAAAATGTTGCAAAGGCAGGAGTTTGGAGGTTAGAAGTAGAATAGAATCAAAGATAAGCAAAAAGCCAAAGAGATTATCTTTAAAATGCCAATGAAAGTGTGTTCTGGAGCTCCATTCTTAAGAGTCTCCAGCATGGTGGTGGTGATGACAGCCCCAGGTGTTACCTTGGGCCAGCAGCCTGCCACTCTGACCAGAACTGCTCAGCCTCCAGCATTAGCAACTCCGATTGCCTCTGGATATTCAGCAAGCATTTGAGTGCCTTCCATATGCTCAGTATATTATCCCAGCTCTGCTTCTCATTTTACTTTATACCAATTGTTCTTAACCATTTTGGGGTCATGAACTCCTATGAGAATCCAATGAAAGGCACGGGCCATTTCCCTGGGATAAAATGCCCATAAACACCTATGCACAAAATTTGGTATGCTCTATATTTTATTACATCAGAAATTTACTTCAAATGTGCAGTCATAAAACAATTGTCATGTCACAAATAAAAAATAACCATTTTTATTATACGAAGAAAAAATGCATATTGTATATGCCAAATAAAAAGTAACCTGTGTTCAAAAGTAAATCCTAATGCTGTCATTTAGCTTGACAGCAATGCTGTAGTCGTAGTATGTTCATGATCGGGTATATTTGTGTCATCTTCAGCTACTCAACTGACTTTGTAATAACTAGTACTAAAGATCTTGCTTCTAAAGGTGTGAAGCCAGGAAAGAATCATTTCACTTTGTTTACTCTGTTAGTCGAGGGCGTCACAAGCTGGGTTTCCTAGAAAGCACAATCAGTGATAATCAGCACACAGTTTATCTATGAAGGAGCACTGCTGGGATCAATACTGTGGGAAGGTAGGGAGGATGGGCAGAGAAAGAGGCTGAATGCAGGGCACCCACCTGGCTGGCCTTCCAGGTGGGAAGGTGTTTCAGAGTTATCCTGACTTGAGATCAGATGCTGTGCCACTAGCAAATCAATTAGTCCTTGGAGGCAGGCTGTCCCAGGAAGGGTGTGACCTCCCTCAGGTGAGACTATGCTTTTCAGCTAAGGCAATCCCTTGAAGAAATCCCTAGAGGAAAGCTAACAGTTGAGAAGCATCTTGGAACAGCAGTCCCAGAGACTAGGGAATACTGGCCTTTATACCTGAAGCGGGATCTGGGCAGCACATGACAGTGTCCACTACAGGAAATATCAGAATTCTCTGAGACTCTGAACTGAATTCTTGTTCCAGATTTCCTCTGTCCCCAAGTGTACACTGCTATCTTTGCAAGGTGTGCAGTCTTTCAGACACGTTTTCCCAGGACTAGAAATTTCACACTAAAACCCACCTGCAATCCCCTCCTTCTCAGAGGGACTAGTGAGCCAAAACAGTTTTTTCAGTCTGTATAGTAAAAGTTACTTCAGGTTGTTAAATAAAAATATTTACCTCAAACATACATGTCACCATTTTCCACAAAGTAAGCCAAGCTGTGTTGAAGCTTTGTCTGGTCAAATAATTCTGAGAGGAGCTGCCTTTTTCATTCAGAGAAAATAGAATATTCATTTTATGGCTAAGGGCTTCAAAGCCTTGATCTTTAGAATACCTGCAAACTTCAGGTATTGCGGTATTCAAAAGCATCAGGGGAAAACCCTTATGTTGTTTTTTCCTTTATGAACTAAACTTCTGGAGAAGATACTGATTTAAATCTGTAGCTCTAATCAAGTTCGTGACTTTCACGTCAGATGATTAGTTAGAAAATTCTTCATTAAAACAACAAAATCTGGCATGTTCTGGGGCATTGCAGGAATCCACTTATTTGTAAATCAATTTTTTTGTCACCAAAACATATGAAATAGAATATTTTTTGATAGCATCAGTCTGCAGATAGCCAAACAAAACCAGAGACCCTGGGCGCTCTGATAGGCGTCATACGTCTAACCTGAAGGGAATTCAGTAAATGTCAGTCATTCTTTCACAGGTTACTTGGTTTTCTTCCTCTGTTTCTTTGACCATTTCCACAACACTTAATATTTGCTACTTCTGTTTGGACACAATGCAATCAACATTAGCGTAGCAACGACAAAACTGATAATTACTGAGGGTCTTCCATACATAATCTAATTGTATCATCTCTGTTCATTCTCATGATAACTGAATGGAGTAAGTCCTACTATTATTTCAATTTTAGGGATTCTCCTTTCTAGAGAGGAGAAAATTGATACCAAACGATGTTAAATAGTGAGCCTAACTACACAGAACTAGCAGGTAGGAAGCTTGGATTCAAAGACACTCAGGTTTTAGACTTCAACGTTTGCCCTCTTAACTATACCACACGGGGTTTCAAGCATCTTTCGGGGACCAATGTTAGTTTGGGAGTCATCCCAACATTTTAAAATTGGGCCTTCCCCTCATCAGGGAATTCTGTCTTGCTTGGTTTGCTCTCAGGGGGACGCACACCAGCTGCTGCTTTAGTTCTGTCAGCTTCATGTATCCATTGTATCCATAGAGAGGCGGTGCCCACAAAGTGCTGGGGCTTCTTGTCGCAGGTTTAGCAATGAAAGTGGAAGGAAAGATAGCTGAGCTCGGTCTTATTTCACTGACATTTTTCCATTAAAGCCGGAGCCAATGTAAACAAAGCCAAACTTCTATCCTCATAATAGCAGGATCTTTTATTTAATCCTTATACAGAAGAAGCTATGCTTGATATCATAATGTGGGGTAATGACAGATACCCATTGCTTGAGAATATACATTGGATACCTGTTTGGAATGCATGGGACCTATTCTCCGCTCATCTCCACTCATTCTTGCCTCAGGAGGCGGATCTCTACAGATTACGTCACCCAAGCTCCCATGCTGACAGGCGATAGGCTTCAAACTGGACTCAACCAACAGGAAGCAGCAAGAAGGTGGTCAGAGAGCAGGAGGAGCTGCTCCCTCCTGCTTTGTGCCTGGTTCTGTCAGGGGCAGCAGCCCTAGGAGGCAGTCTTCAAAGCACCAGCGTACTTTTGGGGCATCCCAATGTTTCCAGCTTCTCGCTCTCTCATCTGTGGAGATAGTTTCTTTATCAAATGTTCTTTCTTTTAAAAAAAAATATTTTATTTATTTGACAGAGAGAGAGAGAGATCACAAGTAGGTAGAGAGGCAGGCAGAGAGAGAGGGAAGCAGGCTTTTTGCTGAGCGGAGGCCATGACTTGAACCAAAGGCAGAGGCTCAACCCACTGAGCCACCCAGGTGCCCTATCAAATGCTCTTAAGTTGTGTCATCTGAGGGGAATTCTATCTTCTACTGGGACTCTGATCCAGAGTAAAAGAATACAATGATACTGTCTATAATAAAAATATTGCTGACATAAAGAAAAGTAATTTTTTAAATAATAATAAGAAAATAATCATTTGGGAGGCCTAATTCATAACCTCTTTAAAACCCACTTTTGTGAAGTGAAAAATTCTGCTCTATCCAAGCTTCCTGGGTGATCTACATCCCTTCTCATGATTTCAAGTGTCATCTATGATTTTGTGGTCCTCTGACTGGCAATCTTAGCATCATCTGAGATGTTATTAGAGATGCAATATCTCAGGTACATGCAAGACCTACTGAACCAACAGCTGTATTTTAACATGTTCGTGGTTATTTGTAGTCATATAAAAATGTGAAAAGCACTAGACAAGCATTGTGAGTCCAAATTTTATATCTTTAGTCCTGTGCCTCTCGAGCTGGGGGTGAATTTTTTGTTCCTCAGGAGGGATTTGTTATTGCTTAGAGACATTTCTGGTTGTCACAGTTGGGAAGTGCTATTGGCATCAGGTTGGTAGACATCAGGGATGCTGCTAAACCATCTACAATGTGCCAGACAGCCCTCTATGACAAAGAACTATCCAGCCCAAATGGCCAACAATGTTGAGGTTCAGAAACTCTTCTTTACTCTACCTCCTTGACCCGTATTTTTGACTGTCTAAAAGATATCTCTATCTTGATATCTAGATAAATCACATTCTTTACTAATCACCATCATCCCTCCCAGACCTAAATCAGCCTCTAAGTCTATACCACTGCTCTCCTAAGCTAGAAAAAAGTCAGGACTGTTGGGTGACTCAGTCAGTTAGGCATCTGCCTTCGGCTCAGGTCATGATCCTGCAGTCCTGGGATCAAGCCTTGTATCAGGCTCCTTGCTCAGCGGGGAGCCTGCTTCTCACTGCCTGCTGCTCCCCCTGCTTGTGCTTGCTCTCTCTCTCTCCCTGACAAATAAATAAAATATTTAAGAAAAGAGAAAACAGAATGTCATCCTGAATGCCGCACTTTACCTCAGCCATTGCTCACAAAATCTCATCACCTCTACTTCCTCTGGTACCACAACCATGAAACCGCCATCATTTTCATCTCTTCTACTACGGTAGCCTTTTAGTTAAGTTCTCTACCTCTTAGCTCTCTTCAGGCAAGTCTGCTCTTTACAGTGTTACCCAAGTCACTTCCCTAAGGACAAATGTCTTCTTCATTTTGCTACCTGGAAAGTTATTCTGGTCCCCAGCATTTAGTGTCAGAGTTGCAAAATAGCATCTCTTGGATATGATTAATTTCAATAGCACTGATTTTTTTTAAATTGGGAAATTTCATATAAAATTTTGCTTTTTTCCATTTCTTTTAAAAAATTAGAAAGGATATTAACCTGGAATGCGGAGTCTCATATAAACTGTTTTTGTTACTCTCTTTTGATACAAGTCATGACCTCTTTGGTTTTTCCCTAGTTTCCCTCGTATCTGAATCTAATTTCTGCCTTGACCCCATAGGCACTTTGACTTCCAGAATAACATCTAAAAGTCTTACATTTGATTTATAATGCTGGTGACCCAAACTGGTCTTAATTTATCTCTCTCTCCATCCTCTTCCCTCCCCATATAAAAGCGCTCTCTAAAAAAACTGCACTGCCATGAATACTCAAACATATATATTATCTCAGAAAACTGGATAAATTATTTTCATCTATTTGGCAAATATTCATTGAATACCTACCCTACTATATGCCAGTTATTCTAGGTGTAGGGGATACAGAAGAATGCAACATAAAGACAAAGTGCCTTCTTTCATGAAACTTCTCCTGATAGCAGAGGCAAACAAAACAAATACATAAGTCGTAAGTTGTATGGTGAGGATTGGTGTGAAGACAAAGGAAGCAGGGATGAATGCCCAGAGCAAAGGTGGCAGGGGGCGGGGGGGGGCTGTTTATACCACAGACTCAGGGAAGGCCTCCGTGAAAGATAGTTTGGGCATGGGGCGCCTGGGTGGCTCAGTGGGTTAAGCCTCTGCCTTCAGCTCAGGTCATGATCCCAGGGGCCTGGGATCGAGTCCCGCATTGGGCTCTCTGCTCAGCAGGGAGCCTGCTTCTCCTCATCTCTCCCTCTGTCTGTCTCTCTGCCTATTTGTGATCTCTCTCTCTGTCAAATAAATAAATAAAATCTTTAAAAAAAAAAAAAAAGATAGTTTGGGCAGAGGGTGGGAGTAAGTGGGAAAGCAGGCTATGGAGATGTCTGGGGAAGAGCAGGTGAGGAAGTCTAGAGGTAAGAATATGCTTCAGGTGTCTGAGAACCTGTACAGTTATTGCTGGTATTTGTCATCATTATCTCCACATTAAAATATTGAGAATAGTTTCCTATATGTAGGAATATCAATTTCACATATAGGCATTATATATTATACATATAATACTATATATGCTATAATTTTAAATTATAGTTTTAAAATCATATGCTTCCTACCACCTTGACTTAAGATACAGCACAAATTATACCAGAAGAATAATTAATTACATATGGATGAAACTTGATAGGAAGACATATGCTGCAAATTGACATGCATTATCTATGCATTCACTAAAAATTCTACACCTCCATTATAAAAAAAATATGTTCTGTCTTTGAGACATTTAATTTTCTTTTACTGTTCAACATAATTTCAGGTCTTAGATTTGCTTCAGTTGAGGGTGGGGGTAGAAGCCAACGGTGAAAAGGTTGGCTATGGTTTCCAAACTGTTGCAGCTGGGAGATGGTTACCCTGGTGGTTCATTTAATCATTTTTGCATATTTTGAAATTTTTCATAAAAATTTCTAAAATCACCATTTAAAATATTACTAATATTAACATTTCAATATAGGATTATTTAAAAACTATATGATTTAAATGCATGCCTTACTAGTACCAAAATTATTCCTATATGTAAAACTTTAAGTTATATTTGATATATTTGTTAAGTGCGTATTAATGGAAAGATCCTCTAAGATGGACTACAAACTCTATTACAAAGATTTACAAAACCTGGAACTCTCGAACACTAAAATACCTGAGAGCAATTCTCTTGTCTATTTTTCATAGTAAATTTAATCCTTATTATAGTACCTTTTAAGAGGGCTAAATAATTATCCCCATTAAGGTCTGCTAGATACGGTATCCCAAATGTACTTAATAAATTGCACCTTCCTTGAAAAGAAAAGGTGATGGATTGAAAAATGTTTAGCTCAACCATACATAATTGATAGGTTCCCTAGTGCAAATAAGTGTCTAATAAATAATTAAATTTAATCTCATTATAAGAGTTTTCATAATGGGATAATTTAATTAAATGAAAGCCAAAAGGATTTCTAAGGGTTGAAAGATGCTAATGTTGCTATATTTGGCTAATGGTCTGGGGATACTATAGTGAAGAAAGTAATTCACAGGGGTGCATGCATTATTTAATGAATCCCTCTGAGATGGAAGAAAGGACAGATCAATGATAACTTGTCATTTTATCATTGCTTACAAAGCACATTTAAACAACCTAGGATATGTTAAAGGTAGAAAACATGCAAAAAATTAAGAAGTCTTTTAAAAGACAAAGTGACTACCTTTAAAATATTGCACTGGAAATGCTTATTAAAATATACATTTTTCTAGGTGCCATTATGTCTACTTTTTATCTATTGCTAAAATGAAAATAAATAAAATCTCATAAGCTGCTGTCCAGTCAGGTCAGATCTGGCTCTAAGTGAAAGTAATAATGGATATAGCATGTCTATCTGATACTAAAAAATTGATAGCTGAGTCATGAGGGACCCATTAACAAGCTTTTTGAGTGAGCAGAGTTTTGTGCTTCAAGTCTCCAGAAGCACTTAGCTGAACTAGAATAGTAGAATTGTAGTCTAAGTAGTTCTCTCCGTTACAGGTGATCAGTTATGAATTAACCTGAATGAGAAAAGACATCAGTCTTCTATCAAATACTGTTTTTAAAGGCATCATTTTGTGAGATGTAAAGGTGAAATCACCACAAAATTGGAGCCGGTTGTTCCAGACAGGTTTTTTGGTTTTTTTTCCCCTGCCAATAACACAGCAAATAACAATGCATAGACCATGCATATGCTCAATTTTTTCTAAAAGTTAAACGTAACTTCTTGCGATGACTGTGTCCAAATTGGCATTTAAAACAGCACAGAACCAACCCCGCTGGCTTCAGAGTAGGGGTCTATGTATTTGGACAATGGTCCATCTCCTGAAATCTGAGTCGTGGGGCTCTCTGAGCCCTGGAAAACAGGCACCTTGTTTACAGGGAAACTCCTTGTTTTCATTGGGGATAAGGAGATGGATGAGTAGTGGTCGCTGCTTCAGTCCCCAAGGATGATCAATCAATTCCTTTATTGTTGGTGTGGTTGCAATGAATCCCATTGAAACGTTGACAAATCTTTCTCCTGGATGGGAATTTATCACAGAATTACAGACGAAAGGACGTCAGACATCTCCTAGTCACACTGCTGCATTTTCCGATGAGGAAACTTAAGGCCACCAGAGGTGACTTGTCCAAGGCTATCCAACCGGTAAATGGCAAAACTAAGTAAAAAATCCAGGTTTTCTGAGTTCCAGTGTAAGTTTTGTTTTGGTTTTTTTGACTACACCACTTGCCGAAAAAATTTTCTTAATGATGGTGATAGTAATAGTCCGTGTTTCTTAAAATTTATACCCATCACTACAAGCTTGTGTGTGTGTGTGTGTGTGTGTGTGTGTGTGTGTGTGTGTGATGGAAAGGGGCAATTTTGGATGGCAAAATCCTAAAAAGTTGAGGAAATTAATGCCTTAGCTCTTTGAACAGCTGTGTGCTGGTGATGGCAGTCAGCGACGGGTTACACAAATACAGTGAACTGGCTTCTCCGGCACCTCCAACTTCTTCCTATCCCTTTAACCTTCAGTTAAGGCATATGGGATGTACGGGGCCCCTGGGTGGCTCAATGGGTTTAGCCTCTGCCTTTGGCTCAGGTCATGATCTCAGGGTCCTGAGATCAAGCCCCGCATCGGGCTCTCTGCTCGGCGGGGAGCCTGCTTCCCCACCTCTCTCTGTCTGTTGCTCTGCCTACTTGTGGTCTCTCTCTCTCTCTGTCAAATAAACAAAATATTAAAAAAAAAAAGACATATGGGATATATAAAGCGTACCTGAGAGTGAACTAATGTGCTCTCAAAAGCCGCTATTGCTGCACCTGTGAAATGAACAGTGGGTTATGTCGTCCATGTGAGTACATGTGTGCAGAATGTGGTGGACAACAAGTGCCACATGGGGCAGAAACTGGTCTAAGATTTGAAAAATACTGGCCTCCATGTTGTGGGGGTGTTGGGTGGAACCAAGACAAGGATTTACCCAGATTATCAATTTTTAAAGGAGATAAATTTTCTGTAGTGATTAGATAACTCCTTTCTGTTGTCTGGGTTCACTTAATGTAAAGATGAGGATTTTCGATCTGGAAACTTTTTTATGTAATAAAGACTTTTTTTAGAATGACTGAAAAAGAATTGTTACTTTGCTTTGAGAAGGAAGCTTTCCAATTTGACTTTGTTCTGTTTACAAAGAAGCCAGTGATAATCCGGTGCGATTTTGAGGGTGAAAGGCAGAATATGTCTAGAACAACTTTTCTAATCCATTCTACCCCTGAAGACACTGAGGGACTGATTTATTCTCTAGGGTTACTGTCTCTCCAAAACTACTAAATTGATTATTGGTCTTTGGGAATAGGGGTATCCAGGTGGCGGGATATTTGCTTCTGTTGTTTCTTAGGCATGGAAAATACAAGGCCTTAGGCAGACTCACTCCTAATCCATTCATAATTAGAGTTTTGTCTTTGACTGGGGGCTTCAGTGCATTCTCAGGGAAGGAACTGATACAGACACCTACCTTAACTAGAAATAATAGTATAAACATGTTTAGTCTCATTTTACACATGGATACTCTAAACTTAGAGACCTACAGAAACATTACAGTTTGTAATTTTTTCCCTTTACTGTAAGATGCTATAGACTACTGTTTTTCAGAAAGGGCTTATCTTTTCATATTGTGGTTGGGGAATGGTACCAATCCAAAAGTTTAGATCTCTTACAGGACAAACCTGGATTGACAAAAATATTCTTAAAGACTGGATTTAAACAGTGACAAGAGCACATTGTTTTAAACATCTGAAATAATTTCCCCCAATATCAACAGTACAAATAGGATTGTCCCTCATTTCAATGTACCTCATTAGAGTGTTGCTTTCATGACTGTTCCTGATATGTTTTTATTTTTATATTATCTGATCCAGCCCATTCTACTAGAATGTTATTTGATTTTATTCTTCAAATTTGCAAGAGAAGTCTATAACTCATTTTATTTCTTTAGGATATCCAAATAATAATAATAATTTTCAACAAATTTCATTGTCTTCCTTGTTTTGGTTAACTCCATTTTCCTTGTTGTAGATTTTATCTGTGCATATAGGATTAGTGGTCCATGATAGGCAAAGTAAGGAAAGGAACAAAAGTCTCCTTTGGTTTCATTCCTTTTGATTGAATTGAATTGAATTTGGATTCCTTCCTTTTGATTTCTTTCAAAGTGTTCCAAATATACAATATCACTATTTGAAAATATCTAATAGGGGCACCTGGGTGGCTCAGTGGGTTAAAGCTTCTGGCTTTGGCTCAGGTCATGGTCCCAGGGTTCTGGGATCAAGCCCGCATCGGGCTCTCTGCTCAGCAGGGAACATGCTTCCTTTTCTCTCTCTCTGCCTGCTTCTCTTCCTACTTGTGATCTCTGCCAAATAAATAAATAAAATCTTAAAAAAAAAAAAAGAAAATGTCTAATAAAATTATCTTGATTTTCCCCTGTATGTATACATTGTTTTGGTGTTTTGTTTTGTTTTGTTTTACATAAAATAGCCAACAACAAACTATAGAAGGCTCTTGATTCAAAGACATGCACTCCTAAACACGTCTATAGCACAAGTTTTTCCAGAAGCAAAACCTGAAAGCAATTGAGATACTGCTCTTGAGTAACAGTTTAGGATCATTTTCTAGCTAAGTGAACTGTTTTGACTTTGCTCCCCTATCTTTTGCCAGTGCTTACTTCTATTTCTTTCGTAAACTTCAGCTGATGTTAAGCAACAGCCCCATATATTTAGAAAAAGGCCTCCTTATAGAAGGTGCAAGCTTCTTGCTGTTTTTAAATATAAAACAAAAAGTTTGATGAAAGTAGCTGAAAGACACTTACCACCTGCTTGTTAGAAATGCTTTCTAAGCACCACCTATTCCAGGGCCAGTGATTTTTCCGTAACACAATGTTACCAAGGAAATATGCTTGTATTGTATATGATATATTTCTATGAAGATGTAAGTTTCTCCAAATCCAAGACTCACCTTAGGACAATGTGCAGCCCATCTGAATAAAAATTTATTAGAAATATTCTTATTGGGAACATGTATTTCAGTAAGATGGCAGAACTGGCAAATGTCATCTTATCTGCACAGAAAACGTATATGCTTGTGGTCCGTACATTTTTTTTCTCAGCCTTATGTGATCGATGCTTCTTCCCCTTGAACTTTCTGCCTGCTAGGGTTTTCATTTTAATTAGTAAAAGGTAAGTAGTTTTCTGAGACATTCCAGGTGTCTGCCCTCACCCTGGCTTGAGGGATGGTTTCCTCCAGCCCGCCAGGTCAGCCATGCCTTCCGAGCCTGTTGACTGGAGCAGTGACATAGGCTTCTAGAAGGAACTGTCACCAAACTCTTTTTTTTTTGTTTTAAGATTTTATTCATTTATTTGACAGACAGAAATCACAAGTAGGCAGAGAAGCAGACAGAGAGGAGGGGAGCAGGCCCCCTGCTGAGCAGAGAGCCCAATGCGGGGCTTGATCCCAGTACCCTAGGATCATGACCTGAGCTGAAGGCAGAGGCTTAACCCACTGAGGCACTCAGGCGCCCCTGTCACCAAACTCTTAAAGAAAACCTTGTAGAACTCTGTGGGGCAGAGGGGTCAGTTTCTCAAGTAATTTTCTATAGTTTCTAGGGGAATGCATACTTAAAAAAAATTCTTGACCAAGCAGAGGTTAAGAAAGCAAGTAACTTTTGAAACAGTAAAATACAAATTATAAAAACAAGACATGCTAATAAATTTTACACATCTAAAAAAGATGCTATCTTTATTTTTCAATAAGCATATAAAATGTTCACATAATAATAATAATAATTTTTAATTTTTCTGCTTTGCACAACACACACACACAGACACACACACACGATGGGAAAATTATATTCTGTATACAACTGATTAGTGGGGAAATGCCCCTCACTGAAGGAGCTTAACATCCACAAATACTAATTCCTTTCCATATTTAGATATTTTTAGATCATACAAGGGTCTTGTCTTTAAAAAATGAGTTCTCCATTAAATCTTTAATGTATCTCTCTCTGTGTGTCTGTGTGTGTCTGTGTAGGAAAGTGGTCTTGTTGCTTCGGTATCACTGGAATCTAGTCTTAGTATTGTAACTTTAAACAAGCATGCCGGCTAGAATAGGCTGAGAGAAGTACTATGTTCCAGGGATTTGGCAGACAAGCCAGTACTGATATGAGGCACTGCCAGTGATGGGCAAATAATCTAAAAGGGGAGTTTGGACAAACAGCTCCAGGCTAGATGTCCAAAGACCCAGGAGGATAGAAAAAGTGAAAAGGTCCTGATTAAAGCCAAATAGACCTCATATGATTGAATCTGATGATACAACTTCATGATTGCTTTGCTGGGCTGTTTGAATTAGGGGAGTGAGACTAAGGAAGGAAATATACCATCCATTTTGGTTAATACTTCACAATGTTGAATCATAACAAAAGCGTGCATTTAAAGTTAATCAAATAATTTAGTATTGCCTAAACTTAAATTAGGTAACTTCCTAATTTAATCATAGGGTGTAAAACATAGCTGTTAATAATGGGATTGTGTCATTTTTAAGAGAACTTTTCGTTGCAATCTGTTCATTCTCATGTGGAGACAGTAACAAGACAAGTAGCCTGAACATTTACATATGAAGCATCTTTGGATTGTAAGAGCTAAGGAATGGCAGCTGGATGGCAGGATGAACAAGATGTACTGATGTACAAGAGTTACCATTTGCCAATGATCTTGCCAAGGAAATCTCACTGGAATTTGGATGAAAGGAAGAGTTTGGGGACTGGGAAGGATGAGATGTGCAAATAACCACCAACACGGGACACTAGAGATCTATTCTTCCTTACCTCCTAGATTTCCCAGCACACCCCCCACCCCGCCAAATCCTGGTTAAACAACTAGGTCTGCAAAGTACCTAGTTGTTTACTCAAAAACAAAATATTCATAATCTAAAAGATCAATAACTTATGCCTTCTCCTTTATAGATTAGAAAATACTGATTCCCAAATCAAATATTCTTTAATATTGCAGTGGTTGGACCCCCCCCCCCCTTTTCTTAAATTTTTATTTATTTATTTGAGAGAGAGAGAGAGAGAGCACACACAAACTGGGGGGAGTGGCAGAGGCAGAGGGAGAAGTAGACTCCCCGCTGAGCAAGGAGCCCGAAGCAGGACTCGATCGCAGGACCCTGAGATCATGACGTGAGCGGAAGGCAGATGCTTAACCGACTGAGACAGCAAGGCACTCATGTAATGGTTGGACTCTTAATTATTTATTAGTTGTGGTTTATTTCTCTCAAATATGGAGTTGTTTTTAAGAAAACTTATTTTGGGAGGCACTAGGGTAATACAGTCAGTTGAGTGTCAGCCTCTTGGTTTTGGCTCAGGCGGAGATCTCAGTTTCATGGGACCAAGCCCCAGGTTGGGCTCCTTGCTCAGTGCAGAGCTGTCTTCAGATTCTCTTCCCCTCTTCCTCTCCCCCACCTACTCTTGCTCTCTCTTTCTCTCTTGCAAGTGAATAAATAAAACTTCAAAAAAAAAAAAGAGAGAAAAATTGTTTTTTGTGAATGACTGAAAATTCTATACTATTTACAACACTAAATTTATCTATGAACATTCCAGGAGAAAAGGAAACAAACAAGAAGGAAGAACACTCAGAATGAGAAATTTGAAGCCCTGACCTAGTATTTGCATGAAATGGATAGTATAGTAGTGTAAATTCTGATTACAACCTGAACAATGATATATGCGATTTCTAACTGTACTACTCCTGCTAGCTTTGAAGCACTATCTTTCCTATCCCTTCTTCAGTGTGATGTCAAAGAAACATCACATGTTTCTATGATGACATAGAAACGTCAAAGTGGTTTTGGAGCTATGATTTTTATCCTTTCGAAATATTGCAATTTTTTGTTTTTTGTTTTCCCCATTTCTTGTTGATACTGGGTTGGCCTTCATGCTACTCAGATGGGTCTCCCTCTGCCTACCGGCAGCAGCTTGTGGCTATTTCCTGTCCTACACTGTTTGCTTGGCTTTTTGTATTGTCTCCCCTGCTGTTTAATGACCTGGCTCTACTTTTGTTTCATGGGTTTTCTTTTTAAATAATAAAGATTAAAAACAAGAGAGAATAAATTTCCCAGGCGTCAGACCAAGATACAGAAATAAAGAAACGCAGAACACTTAAGAAGATAACACCATTCAGAACAACTGATTTCAGTCTAAATTGTCTGTTTGAAGGGTACTGAATAAATCACCTACTTCTCTCATCTCCTTGTGGGCTAAGATTGTGTCTTCTCTTATACTTTCTATAATTCCTATAAAATCACTCATGGCTTAAAAAATAATAATATGTTAATACACTGGATCTAACCCCACCCGTCCCAATTTTTTTTTCTCCTCGTCTCTTTTTTTTTTGCCTTCTATCATTGGAGTCTCTGGCACGTATGTGGTTACATACAATGCCAAGTGTAGTTCAAAATATATATGCCAAGAAAAGGGAGGAAGGAAGGGAGGGAGGAAGGAAGAAAAAAAAAGAAAGGAAGAAAGGAAACACAACCAAAACCAAAAGCCTGGGAAACCCAGTGCTTCTCAAAGATTGTTAAAACTGGAGTAGTAATATAATTTATATTACTCTTAGGAAAGGGTCACGTGGGTGAGTCTGCATTGGCATTTGACCATGTTTCCATAGAATGAATCAGTTAAGATAGGATAATGAATTTTTGGCACACAGAAGAATGTACCACTGATTGATGGACTGAAATAGATTGCTACTGGGGAGGTGTGGATAAATATATTTCTATGTGGGGTGGTGTTAATAAAATGTATTTAGTATAACATCAGTTGCTGCTCTGAAATATTAATACTAACTTATGCTGTTTTGTGGCAATGATGCATTTAAAAAAAAAAAAAAAAAAAAACAATGCAAGGCCAGAATAAGATTTATGCAATAGTTAACAAAACTAAAACCATCTCATGAATTTAAATTGTACCAAACTTCCTTGGTATAGGAATCATTACTAATGCAAAATACACGAATAAAATCACACTTGATGACATACTTTCAAATGCTCATTTTTATCTAAATGTAGAAAAAACCTGGGAAATACTCTGTACAGAGCAACAAGAAATACACAAACTTTCCTAGAACAAGATCTTGCTGAAGCCAATTCTACCCCACTGGCTTGTCCAGTTACTTCAATCTGAATAAGAAACGCTGTTAAATTTAACAAAGAACATCTGTTTTTCATTTGAGGTGCATTCAAGTCTTCATTAAAGTGTCCTAACTGCTCTTTTCTTTTTCTATTTCACAATGGCTTTCCTTTCTAATACTATTGCAAGTTCAGCATGTGACTTAAAAAATCTGAGCCATTGTGGCATTTCCTTTGAAAAAGGCCAGGAGAAACAAGGGGCGGGGGGCTGAAATCTCTAAGTTTAATAACATTTACTACCATTCACCTTTTCCATACTTCCTAGGGGTGTTTATTTTCTACAATTATTCAACTAGGTTTCACCGAACCTGAATACTCGAGAGGCCTTCACTCCTGTCTGCAGGGAGGCCCAGGAAAACTGAACTTGAAAGTGAGTTTTGGGTATTAGTCCCTTTGATGGAAATATTTGGTCACCTTCGATAGGAGGAGAAATCAGTTCTGAATAGCTGAAATGCCATGCCTCCGATGGCTTTGTTCTGCCAAAGTCATTTGAATATATAATTTATCCTGAATGTCAAAGTCATCATTTTTCAAACCTTTCCTTTGTTTTCTTGAAAGCATCAACTCATTGAAATTAACAAAGGAATTTGGATTCTTATTTCCTTAAAAAAGCAGAAAATATTTTGGAGACTTATATGGGGAAGACCCAACAGATTTTAGCCAATAAATCTCATTGAAATATAACCAAAATGATTTTCATTTTAGTACATGATTAAAGATGTCTAATCATCTAAGTACCTGTTTAAGCTGACTTAGGGGAAAAAAGTATTTTTAAGCACATTTTGAGAATGTTGCCAAAACCATCTCTATGATAAAATTTTTGTATTTTAGATTATTTATTTATTTTTAGATAATTTAGATCAAATGATAAGAATAATCAACATTGGTAAGCACCTGGTATTAAGAGAAAGGTAGGATTATCTTGTAACTGAAAAAGAAGCACAGAAATCATCAATCCCAGTAAGGAATAGAACTTTGTCAAGAACACTTATCTGAGATGATCAACTGTTCAAAATGTCATTAAATGGAAAAACAAAGTCTGACTTTGTAGGCTCTCAGTAACACTGGGCTCTCAGAAATATGTATAGATCGATGGAGGGAATGAGCCAAGAATGCATCATTTGATTTTGTGGAAAAGCAGCTTATGAATTTCCTGATAGGATTTCTGATTCTCCACCCAGTCTGTCCTTTTGGAATGATTTTTTTCTAGCTTTATTAAGATTTAATTGACATAAAACATTGTGTAAGGTTAAGGTGTAGCATGTAATGATTTGATACACATGCATACTGTAGATGGGATACTTTGGATAGAGAAGATGCTTCTCATATGTGAACCACTGCGACTATATTATTCTTACTGAGATAAAGAAGTGAACTGTAAATAAGGCAGTTATTAATGCTTTCCAAGTTAAGTTTTTTTTAAAGATTTTATTTATTTATTTGACAGAGAGAAATCACAAGTAGTCAGAGAGGCAGACAGAGAGAGAGAGAGAGGGAAGCAGGCTCCCTGCTGAGCAGAGAGCCCGATGCGGGACTCGATCCCAGGACCCTGAGATCATGACCCGAGCAGAAGGCAGCGGCTTAACCCACTGAGCCACCCAGGTGCCCCCAAGTTAAGTTTTTTTAATCATTGGGACAAAAACCATACTGCAGTTTCATTTTGGCATTATCGATATGATCAAATGTTCCATGGGAATCGCTTACAAAAAGTGGATTGTAGGGGCACCTGGTGGCTCAGTGGTTAAGCCTCTGCCTTTGACTCAGGTCATGATCCCAGGGTCCTGGGATCGAGTCCTGCATCGGGCTCTCTGCTCAGCAGGGAGCCTGCTTCCCTCCTCTCTCTGCCTGCCTCTCTGCCTACTTGTGATCTCTCTTCCTCTGTCAAATAAATAAAATCTTAAAAAAAAAGAGGATTGTATATATTAAAATTAAAATGTTATATTGAATGTAATAACTAAAACACAAAAAGGATCATTAATTTTTGTAATTATTGCATTATTATAGAGAGAGAGAGGCTTTAAAATGCAAATAAATTATTGCTAGTAAAAATTAAAAAAAAAAAAAACCTATGAAGCAGCGCTTTATTGGTAAGCCTTGAGCCACTGTATAAATTTGAAAGAAATAAATATATTTTACTTAAAATTTATTAATCCTATAATAAAAGCTTTAATTCAGAGGTTTTGCCTTCTCTGAGGGGTCTAATAATAATTAACCTCTATCAAACAATTTATGTGCCAGCAAGTCTGCTAAATCCTTTATGCTGTTTATTATCTCATTTGATTTTTCTTATCCCCGTAAGGGAGATATCATTTAGGATAATTTTTATCCACATGTTACAGCTGCAGGAGAGTGATGTCCAAAGAGGTTAGTACACTGTTCAGAGTCACACAAAAGTAGTCAGCAGAAGGGCTGGAAAGCTTAATTTGCAACCTATTAACCAAACTTGAGTACAAGCTTATCCTGAGAGTCCAGGAGACAAAAGAATAAATTAGGTTAATGAATACTGAGAAACTATATTAAAATCTGGAAAAGGAAGGGAGATAAGAATAAGATGGAAAGCATGAATCAATACTGTTTGGAATAGTGCCCTGCATCATCATCTCTGATTTGGGCTAAGAACATCCAGTTGAGTCATGCCTAGAAATAACCTGTGGTAAATAATTGATTCCCTTAGGGGGAGGCTGGAGCCAGCCCATCTGGGATGCTGGCCAAGGGGTTGTTATCCCTGAAACCAACTGGGGCTGGAGCTGCAAAATTTCCTGAAGCAGCCAGAAATGGAGAAGCCAAAGGGTAGGAACAGAGTCCTTATAGAGTGCAAAGTCAAAAGTTACCTAAGTCACTTTAAGATCAAGCTCAAAAGGAGAGGTGGGAGTGTATATGGAACAGCCAAAAGAAGGATAATTAGAAATATACTGGAAGAGAATACGAACCCAGAAACAAAACCCCCAGAGTCTAAGAACATGGGGCAAGAGAACTTGGTTTTCATTAAGTATCCACTTAATGAAAAAAGCCATTACAGAGTCAATGTAGACACCCAAAAAACTTGAAGATATGAAAAGGACTTTTAGTCTAGCTTTCAAAGTTATGAATAGCTTAGGATGTAATGTCTAAGAAGTCCTCTCCCTAGTATTAACTCAGATACTAGACAAGAAAGCTATTAATACCTATTTATTGTAAATGGATCATGTTTGCAGTTCTCTGTTAAGTGCAAAGACAAAGAAAAAGGAAATGAGATAAAGTCCTTGTTCCTTGGGTTTACATTGTTCCTTAAATTTACATTCTGATTGGGAGAGGGAGAATAATTTCCCTGCCTCCTTTCCTCCAAACTGTATTCAGTGAGCCTCTCTCACTTAACCTAAGAAGAGATCACATCAATTCATTCTTCCTTTCCAATGTTTCTTGAGCCCAATATTTCCTTTTGTTTTCCTTTTCCCACCACTCCAGTCTGGGCCCACAAGCCTAGTAACAATGAATGACTAGTTCCATGATATATCTACAGGCATTACTCCGCCAATCCCAATTTTTTAGAAAAATGTGCCAGGGTTAGTTAAGTAAAGGAAACACAAGCTAAACATAATTCAACAAGCATCTTTACTAAGGAAATGCTTGGGGCCTTTAAAATGGACTAATTCGCATTGTGTTTCTCTAAGAACACACAATATAACTCGTTTAACTACAAGTCCTTTCTTTTGGGGAAGTTTTTCTTTTGAGGAAATTCAGGACAACACTTTGGGCAGCATTAGCTTGTATGACTGAAATGGATCCCAAAGGCTATCTTCCCTACTCCCTTCCCCAAAACTATTGCACACATTTCTATCATATTGCTTTTCCAAAAATACTATTTTGGCTATATCTCCCACTTAATCACAACTCTCAGAGGCTCCTCTATGATGTCTTCGTGGCATCTGAATTTCATAACCTGTCCAGATATTTCCTCGCCACTCAACTGGTCTGATTTACTCGTATTTTCTAGATTTTGTCAGCCTCACACATCCCTGTGCTATCTGTATTGCATGGAGCACAATTCTGACTACTCCATTAGCCTTGGTCTGACAAACTTTTAAGGATTTGGCTTAAATATCAGCAGGGTTTCTCAAAGTTGTTTCTTTCTTTGAATGGTTGGCATATTTGTCTTTATAGACGACACACATTCTGTTTCCCTAAAGAGACCATAAGCTTCTCATGGTTAAGGAATATGTTTTGTTTAGTTTTACTTATTTGTATGCTTATGACCTGAAACAATGCTCTATTCAGAGATGTAAAAGATGGCGATAAAAGGGAGAGAATACCTATAACCAATGACATTTTAGAATCCAGCAAACTTTGCTTGCCCAATATCTGCTTAACAAGAAATCCAGATGCAGTGTGCATTTAGAGTGGCTTATCTAGAAAAGAAGGGCTTGTGGCCACCAGACATCCTTATGTGGCATTCATCAACAGGATGCCATATTAGTTTTCTAGAGCCACCATAACAAAATGCCATGAAGGGGTGGCTTAAACAATAGAAATCTATCTCACAGTTCTGGAGGCTGAGGGTTCAAGATCAAGGTGCCTATGATATCTTCTGAGCTTCTATCTCTCTTTGGCTTACGGATGATTGCCTTCTTACTCTGTCTTTCATGGTCCTTCCTCAGTGTGCTCTGTGTGCATGTGTGTGTCCTTATCTCCTCTTGTTATAGGAACACTAGTTAAATTGGCTTAGGGTGACCCATATGACCTCATTTTATCTTAATTACCTCTTTAAAGGTGTTATCTCCAAATACAGTCACATCTTGAGAGGTGGGGGTTAGGACTTCAACAGTATTAATTTGGGAGAGGTGCATAATCCAGTCTATAATAAATCCTTTTGAATCACTTATTCAAATGAGTGGAACTAATCAGATGGAGATTGAATAAAGACTGAAGGAAAAGAATTTGCCATAGCACTGTTCCAAAGTTTTCATTTTTAAGTTGCTTTTAGATTTTTTTTTTTAAACTGACATTATTCTTTACACCAGAATAATGTCTGGTGCCTGGTAATAAAGCATTTGAAACTAAAAACAATTACCTTCTCTGTTTCAGGAAACACATAAGTCAAAGGCAAGCTTAAGGAGACTCCTACTCCTGCTAGGATTAACCAGCTACATGGTCAAATACCAAGCTGCCCGCCCTGCACAGGAAGCATTCCTTTAGCTGCAGCTCCTGTGGCTTCTGAAAGCATGAAAGGGATATATTTGGAAATTTTTCTTTAGAGTTTTATATTTTTTTGCAGATTTCTGGTATCTAGAAAATAATAGTTCATTGTACACAAGAAAAAATAAGGGAAAGATTTGAAAAGAGAAAAAAAAAGTATGAAAATGTCAGGACTTTCCAGAATATTTCAGTATTAGGAACAAAGTTAAGTAGAAGATTATACTCCAATGTCACTTGAATAGATTTAAATAAAACAGACAAAATTCTTGTCTCATAGCGCTTACCTTTGACTTGGGAAATGGACACAAAAGAAACAAGAGAAATACTTAGTATTTTGATGGTGTTTGGTACAATACAAAAGACAGACAGTTCCCCATGAGAACTCAGAAAGCTGCAATTTAAATGCAGCCAGGGCAAGTCAAGTTTCACAAGGAGACTGCAGTATAACAAAGACCAGAGACTGGAGAGGGAACAAGCCATGGGGATGCTGGCGAGCAAGAATATTCCTGAAAACCGAAATAACAAATGAAAGGTTCTGAGTGGGAGTGTGTTGGTGAGTCTGGGGAACAACAGAGAGGCCAGTAACCCTGAAGCAGAGTCAGGGAGAGAAGAGTAGATGATAATGCTGGCTAGGTAACGGGGCCAGATCATTCAGCGTTTTGAAGGCCATTGGCTATTAACTCTGAGTGAAATGAGAAGACCTGGAGGGTTCTGAACAGAAGAATTCCATGATTTGATTTGCATTTCCATGATTTGATTTGCATTTCCATGATTTGATTTGTTCACATTATGAACATTTTTGGCTCTGGAAAACAAAAGCAGGTAGAGCAGGGAGTTGAGACAATTTCAATAACCCCACTGGGGAATGGGGGTGTTGCAGTAGAGTTGTTGAGAATTGGTCAATTCTTGATGTATTCTGTAGGTAGACTCAACTGATTTTGTTAATGGATTGGATATGGAATATGAAAGGAAAAGCAGAATCAAGGATAACTCTGAGATTTAGGAGTCCAATCAACTGAAGATGGAGTAGCCACTAAATTTGCAATTAAATATTTACATGCCTATTGTTCATTCTCTATGATATTAAAAATTTTCTGGATATTATCTTAAGTTGCAAGTTGAAACCTTGAGAAATGACTTGTTGGAGCACCTGGCACACAATTTCATGTATATAGGTATTCCAACATTTCCTTAAAAATACAATAATGCATTATTCATAAGTAATAGAGTAAAGCATTTCAGTTTTCTGTAAACCTGCCTCTCAGAGGAAGTTTTTTACAAATTCAGCGATAAGAAGATTTTTGCAGAAGGAAAAGTTTATACAATTAGGTAAGTTATGACATTAATTCAACCTGAATTTCTCTTAGTGAAAGACAAGTGGAATAAAATAGTCTTAATAAAGCATTTTTAAATTGTAGTGCAATAAATCTGTAAAGCTATAGGAAACTTTTGGCAAAATAATCAAAACACCTGAATATTCCAAAGTCTTGACAATAAAACCTAAGTATCTTAAATGATACAGGATGGTAGACATAAGCATAGCTGAGAAACTATAAGACTGTCGAAAAACAAGATCAAGATCAAATGACATAGCTCACAGACTCCCCACTGCAAGATTTACACTTCATCTATGTGTATTTACAGTAAGGAAAATGAAAAAAAATGTTTAAATGATCCATTGCAAGGAACATACCCTATAAGAGAGTCATTATATATTTGCCTGGTGTATATATGGTACACTTATACCAGTGCCACTGCCCTTCCCCAATAGTATCATTTAGTACAAACAGAGAAATAATTTGTTTAGCTGTATAATCAGGACAGGCTGCACACAATAAAAGAAAGCATTCTGGTTTTTAAATGAATAAAAATTGATTGTGTCCCTATAAAAACTAAATTGGCAGAGTGTTAACTGCATTTCACATAAACATCTGTAGTGGGTTGTGCCTCTCCACGGCGCTGTAATGCAATATGGGACACTTAGGAATAAATGTATCCTCCAGATGAGTTCAGAGAAATTTTCTAAAAGCGTCTGATGAGATTGTAAAAATTGGATTAGTCAGGACTGCTAATGACACTTAAAACAAAGGGAAATCTTTAAACAAAATTATTTTGCACTTCTCTCTTGATAAATTATATGCAAATTAGTGCTGATTGAAAAATGTTTGCCTTGAAGGTAAATCCACACTAATAAAGGAGAGGTCATCCTGCCTCAAACAGTACTTCTCATCAGGGGGAGTTTAATATTAACCACATTATTTCCCTTTTGTAAGCTGTTTCGATAAACAGTATGATGACGTTGTTTTTTGTCTTTGGTGCATTTCCGAGTGTGATAATTATGATATGCATGATTTTACATTATGTTTAGTTCCAGGTGGACTCAAACTAGTGGACTTAAAAAAATGGAAAACATTGGCAGCTTAAAGGCGTATTACTTTGTATTTAAGCTATCTATGTTTATGTGTATACATACACATATCTGTACACCTGAAACTAAGCACAATATAAAATCATGCATGTCATAATGGTAATACCAAAGATAAAATATAACATCATCATACTGTTTATCAAAATAGCTTACAAAAGGAAATAATATGGCTAAAGCCCATTAGTTTGAGGAAAAGCTGTTGGTTCAGCCAGGATTTCTTATTTCTGGATATTTGCATTTTTGGCATAATTTTTAAAAAAAAATTTAGTTCTGATGGCTCAAGTAAATATTTTTTGTCACTTACCCCTCTACTAAAATACCTGTGTACTGTGTTAGAAAGGGCAGGGTTCAAACTCTAGACTCCCTTGGTGCCAGCTTTAAAATCAGAAGCAAACTGATGATCAGTCTGATTACCAGAAACCTGATGCTTATCCTTGAGGCCTCAGTTTCTCCATCTCTAAAATATACATGATGATGCGTAACTCTTTAAAATGTGTAAGATTATGTGTAACTCATACCCAACTAACTTAATCATAATCAAATGCTCTATGGTCAACTAAGGGAATTATACATTTATGGCAATAAATAACCTAAATACAGAAGTAAAGTAAGTAAATTCATAATTACGGTTGGCACCAAAGAATGCCACAGACATAAGTCACAACTCCTCCCCAATGATCCTAAGACCTCATGGAAGAATTACAGGCACTGGAAATATGTAATAAGATTAAAATGAGTGATATAGGCAGGAAGTGCTGTCAGGGTTGATCAGTACAGAGGGAATTATGAGTGTTGACTTCTTGAAGGATATGAAGGTTGTTACAGTGATATCTGCAATGTGTCAAGTGTATACAAATAGAGAGAAAAAAGAGGGTATCCAAGTGGGGGGTCCAAGAGAAGCTGGAGGGGGGACAGCACATACAGGGATGTGGCTGAGACTAGCTTAGCCATAGTGAGAGGGAGAAAGAAGATAAATCTCTGCTTCAGCATATATGGCATTGGACAAGACTTGCAAGGAAGAGCCAAATTTGTGTTTTGAAGTTGGGATAATGTCTTCATGGATCTTATAGACAAGAGCAGTTAATAAAACTGGAGTCTGGGAATGAACCCTTGAAAAAAAAAAGGTTTGAGCTTTAAGCTTGTTCGGTGTCCACTGAATGAGAAAAATTGTGACCAAGTAGTTACCCCAGCTACTGTAAGGTGGAAAATGAGGTATGTAATAAGCTTACAGAAGTAGCTGCTCTAAGCAAAAGTTTGACAGATAGTATGTATTAGTTGGGATGTTGGTCATCTATCTAGTATCCCATGTCACACCTTGAGTGCTATTAAATGTCTTTCCATTTGACCATGATTCTGGGACCTATACTGCGGTGTAGATTGATATTTTCCAATTAATTCATTCAGTAAATACTTATTGGGCTCTTCCATCATTTCTTGCCTTCATGGGATTACCTGGCTTACCACTCATTCTGGTGCATGGCATGGAAGTAGAGTTGTAAAGTTTAATTAATGGTCTGTGTCCATCCTTTCCATAACAATATTAACTCAGTTGCAGGAACATTCATTAATTTACTCATTTCACAAATATTCACTAAGCATCTACAGTTACTAAAAGAAGTATAGACCGTAGTGTTACTCTTAATGAAGCAGGCAGCTTCTTAGCTTGTTCACTAAACCAGTTGTGTGTCTTAGCTCTGATTATGAATACATTCATCTCATAAAGTAATTAAGAAAACTAAATGGATACGTACATGAAAATGCCTAGAACATGGCCTGACACATACTAAGTCTTCAATAATTGTTAGTTGATTATTACTTTTAGAAACCATAAATCAAAGCCAAATCAAAGATGTTTCCAGTGGTAGAAACACTGGTGTAGAACTTTGAAGTGTTGGTAGGCATTTTCTGTTCAGAAGAAATAGGAGAAGGTAATTTGAGGCAAAAGAAAATAGTCTGTGAAGATAATGAAGGTGTGAAGCAACAAGATAGGGGCTACCCGCTTGGCTGGAGCCTGAAGATTTGAAAGTAGAAGCCAAATCACAAAAGGACCTGTATGCTCAGTTAAGGGGTTTGGGTTTTATATTTAAAATTACGGGAAGCCACTGGAAGATTTGACGATAGGCATGTTAACATGATCAGTTTTGTGCTTTAGAAAAATTGTTCTGGCAGTGCTGATAGAAATATCATTTTGGAAGTTCTCTGACAACAAGGGCAGGAAGTGACAAGAGCCTGAACAAAGGCAGGGCTGTTGCATACAAAGACAGGGGGACATAATGAAGAGGAGCTTTGGAGCAAGTCTTTATATGACTTGATCACTATGTAGACATGGGAAACGGTGGGATGGAAGTACAGGATAATAACAGTTCCAAGTCTTGGGCAACTATGTCAAGGACAGGCCACTTTCAGAGATGAGGAAAACTAAGCATGCAACAGGTTTAGGAATGGAGATGAAGAGTTCAGGTTCAGAACTTCAGAGTTCAAAATGTGAGATATGTAGGTAAGGATGTGCAGTAGACATCTGGATATGAACTTGGAGCTCATGCATCAGGTTCCTACTGGTCATCTCTGGACATACACAGAGACACAGATTTTTGAGTTACGGAGGTTTTTTGCTGTTGTTTTTTTAAGACTTTATTCATTTATTTCAGTGAGAGAAATGACAGAGAGAGCACAGGTGGGAGGAGGGGTAGAGGGAGAGAGAAAAACAGTCTCCCCGTTGAGCAGGGAGCCTGACACTGGGCTCAGTCCCAGAACCCCAAGATTATGACATGAGCTGTTGGCAGACATTTAACCAACAGTGCCATCCAGGCACCCCTTGAGTTATGGGTTTTTAAATTATAGTTAACATTTTAAATATGGTTAAAGTTGCCCAAGAAGAAGATATAAAGAAAAAAAAGGAATATATAAATGAGAAGCAAAGAAGAACCAAGTCCATGTAGTGTAAGTCCCTGTTAAGGTCCCTAAAGGCAGAGAGAACAAATCAGAAGCACCCTCCTACAGATACACCAGTGCTTAGGAAGCCTACTTAAATCTGTATGTGGACAATTTTACAGAGCAGGTTATGTTGATTATGAAAGTCAAACTTTTCTGGCATTCCTCAAAACCCCTAATAGCACTAAATATAGACCCAAGTATATATGCACAAAAGAGAGGAAGGATCTAAAGGAACTTCCAATATTTGGGGCCTAAATAACTTGTGTGAATTGTATTGAATGAATTATAATATCATGGTCATAAACAGGAGTTTTCATAAGAGGTTAATATTGTGTATATTCAAGAGATAAAAGTAGTGATGAGAAAGATACACCTGTAATTTGCTTTGGAGTCATGTACACAGAAAAGAACATTAAAACCACCCAAATCGAATTGGAAGGCTAATTTCTCTCTGTCCTCCATAGATACAACACTGGCACAGCAATGGAGTAATTCTAGTGCTCAAACAGGTCCTGCCACTCCTTTCATGCACTTGGAACAACAACAACTTGGAGCAATATACAGGATATATATAGAATAAGAAAGAATATTGGCTTCTAAGTTGGGCATTTCTGGATTCCAAACCCAGCTCCTCTACTTACTAACTATGCAATTATGGACAAGTTAATGAATTTGTCCGTGTATTTTCTTTCTAATATTTAATTAAATGTAATAATATAGCCCACTTGTAATCTGTTATTAGGAGGAGAAAGTGAGATTAATTATAATAGCTAATATTTATTTAGCTCTTAGTGTGAGCGAGGCAATGCGCTAAGCTCTTTACATGTACCATCTTTTTAATTCTCACAACAGCTCTCTGTGGAAATGTACTGAACCATTAATCAATGGGTCTCATGGGAAACAGACATTTTCTTTTGAAGACATTTGAATCCTGAGGCAACTGAATTGCTTCCTAGATAACAGAATGTTATTCTCGTGTTTGTGTAAACTACTGTAATGTATATGCATCTATCCTTCTCCAAATCTAACTAGAAAGTAATTGAAATATAAGCCTGTATCTCAGAAACCATAAGATGTATGCAACTTCTGGGTCTGCATCTTTACGTGGATGGCTATAATATAATGTAGACCACTTTACAAAAAAGGTTGTATTGCCTTTGAAAGAAAACTTTTTCTGGCATTCATCAAAACTTCTGAATTGATAGATTTTCAATTTATGCTTTTTTGAGCATTAACTTAGGTACTATGACAGGTGCTCTACTATAGGTTCCATATTCATTAACTTAGTTTATCTTTACAATATCACTATGCAGTTGAAGCTATAACATGATTTTACAAATAAATAAATTGTGATGTTTAAGATCGCTTGACCAAAATTGCAGGGCTAATACACAAAGTGGGAACATTTTGTACACTATTTAACATGTCCTGGCCAATATTGATGTCATAATACCTTATCTCTTAACTATTTTTACAGTGTATTTCCCAGCTTACTTCTTGTTCTCCCATGCTTTACACTAACAACTAAATGAGAGCCACTACAGGGCACTATGTTATATACTCTCCATAGTGAGAATTGACACACCATAGAGCAATTACTGTCAACAACGCAGTTATCTACTAGACTATCTAGATGGGTTACTTACAGTAGGATCAGTCACAAAGAAACAGAAGAATATCATGCTAGGCATTAAAACACAGGTTCAAGAAAACGGTTCAGGATAGAGAGATAATGATGAACAAGACTTCTGACCTGTTGCAGGCTGGGACAACTGATCAACAGTTCTATAATTCTCAACTGGAAAAATCTAAGACCAAAGATAAGTCAGAGATTTGAGGGAAAGGAACAATGCATCTACAAATGAACTATGTATGCTATGCATCTACAAGAGAACTATATTATAATGATAGTACACAACCCAATGCAGTGCCCATTTGCTTGGCACCCCCATTTCCTAGGGAACTTGCCCCCCAACCCACCCTCCAAACTGTGCATATTTAGTGTTTGCACTGATACATCACTGAATTTTGCTCTCCCAATGGGTCCATCCTCAAACCCTCAAACAAACTCTGAGGCCCCTTAGTAAAAAGGTTTCTTAACATCTAATTGAAGTTTTTCTCTTAGGGAAAACAGAATTTTAAAAAACATTAGGAATATTAAAGTTTTGGGGAGAATGTAGACAGCTTTCTAGAGTATTTCTATAGACACAAATGAGATTGTTTTCTCTAGAAACATGTGATACATAATCTTTTTTTTTTTTTAATTCCAAAAGCTTCTATAACTTGGATTCCTATGTAAGTGACAGAACTATGTTTTCTATATAGATCTACTGGCTAAATGAATGATTGGTTTGTTGTAAATACAATTTCAGCTGTGCCTACTTTATGCTCAGGTGACTTCTAGCACATTAATTTACTACACTGAGGTGACCTGAATACATAAGATGAGTTATCTTCAAAGCACAGAATGAAAGCCTAACGCTCCTTTCTCACAACGGAGAAGAGGTTCATGAGCCAGAAAAGTCAGAATGGGAGCAGAAATAGACCTCCAGGATTGGGTCTAAACACAAGCCCAGTGAGGCATGCACTGTTTGAAGGAAGGACACATGGAGACACAGAATCAGGAGAGAGTGCCAACAGGAGAGATTAGTTCAAGGGTGGAAAGCACTATCAGAAATCATGGACCATTTGCCAGAACAGAGCACATACATGATCACAGACCAAAAGGAAGCAGAGAGAGTGACCAAGGAAGGTTTTGGTACTAAAGATAGAGAACCCAACACTGAGAATTTCATTGACTAAGATTAAGATGTAAGGACTGGAGATGTGGCTATATGGGACTGACATTAGGTCAGTCATTAGTCAGACATTAGGTACCAAGATTAGAGGAGGCCTTACTTGGTGCGGAAATGAACATCCTTATGTGCTTCTAGCTCATAGCCCAAATCTACACAGAGAGGTTAGAAATATCAGAGAGAATTACACATCTGAACTTACACTCTTAGACAGGATTATACCCTTAACTATTGAAGTTGGATTTGAACTGTCTGCCCCACCAACCAGATTTCACATCGTGGGAGGTAGTGATAGTAAAACTATATTTAGAAAAATATTCAAGATGGCCATTACAAATCTATTTGTGGAAAATATGTAGTTTTAAGTACAATTTTTAAATGTAGTATTTTTTCCAAGAGCTAGAGCTGTTAATCCAAACCATGTGTGAAATTGGAGAGAAATGGAACTCAAATCAGACTATCAGAAAGTCTCTGAATTTTCACAAGATAGCCCAATGTTTTAGCATTGCTGCTAGTAGAATACTTTTTGTTTGCATTTATTTTATTTTATATTTTATTTTGTGTATGTATATATGCATGGGTGCCCGTGTATGTGCGTGTGCGTGTGTATGTGTGTGTGTGTATGTATGTTCTGAAAGATTCTGAATGTGCTTCCAGAATCTGGCTGAGTTCAGCGACTGAAAATCCACCTTCATCATCCATTTCTTTTTGTTTTAAAACTCCCATTCCATAATAGCTCTTTTACTGTTCCTGACTATACTGAATGATTTGTGCTGGGGAAAGAGATTGGATTTTAAAATTTGTCTGGTGATTTAATAGAAGTGAAGCTATAATCTGTAGCTGAAATGGAGACTTTGTATTAACAGAAAATCCAAGACTGGGTATTCAGTGAAACACTTTTCAAGAAAAGTCATCAGCTAAGTAAAATGCTTTAGCCTTACCCATAATATATGTTGAAGACAAAATGACATTTCTGTCTGGCTTGATATCTAACACCCATATGAATGGAAAACATTAGGAACTGATTTTTTCTTTAAAGTAACAGCATTAATTAGTATTAATTTAGATTCTTTTCTAACTGTGTCTTTTGCTTTAAGATTTTTTGCCATCACAAACCAGCCTAAACTACTCAGAAATTAAAAAAACAGGGAGGTGGTATAGGCCTTCATTTTGCCTTATAACCTCGTTTTCACTCTCATTTCACTCACTTCCTTTCTAGAACCACACACTAGGAGAATACACTTGACTGAAACACATAAACCTGAATTATACACCATTCTCAGATGTAAGAACTTGATAAACAGATATATTTTTAGAAAGCATTTGGCTTTATTTCTGAAAAGCCTCCAGAATTGCATGAAATATCTAAATCACTATTTTGCAATCTTATTTATTAAACATCCATAGTCCCTCAAGTCCATATAATTAAAATAGGCCCCCTACCTCAAGAAAAGCCCTTATTGAAGTACATACTATAATTTAGCTCTTTCATATTGTGTTGCAAATGTGGATAAGAAGACAGGTGGCCAGCCATTCTTCACACTCAGCATACATGCTAAAAATTTTGAATTATGATGACAGCTGCTATTTTTAGGACTGGCACTTATTTCAGACTATCCCGCTTCATCTTCCATACAAATGCTTGTTCAGAGTGAACCATTGCAGTTCTGACCACTGTTAGCATGACCATCTGCCCCAGACTTTCAGAAATTGAAAGCAACGCTAAAACATTTCACATTATACTTTGTTTGGTGGGTCTTTATAAAATGTTCCTGACCAGGCCACTTGGTCTGGAGTTTATCTTAAAGAAGTAGCTTAAAATAAGCTGAATTTCTTCTCAGCAGGCACTGAGCATCTATAATATGTCCATCAAAAGTTTTTTAAAAAATGTCAATTAGCATCTACCTTGTTCTGCCCTTGGTAGAATTTTCATGCTCTTAAACCTCATTATTGGCAGTTCTGTCTTATTATATATATTACACAAAATGGCATAGTGAAGGACCCCCATTTTTTGCTTTCTCCACCACAAAAGGCTGTCGCCCTCTTTATCTTTTGTCAGTCACTCACCACTAGACCCTCTGCCTCTTTCTGGGGCTCCAACTTTCCCAGCTTTCAATCAATCTAAATGTATCTTGCTTTAAACTTTTGCTGAATGGCAACCTGTCATCGTCTCCAATTCATTCTTTAACAAGCCTGAAATATAAGCAACTGTAAAGTCTGCAAAAGGCTAGACGTACCTCTTCAAAAACACTCTCCACGTGTGCTCTGTGAGTTTCGTGACATTTCGTCTTCTTACTAGAACCATTTCACAACGACCGACATCATCACATAATAAAATAACACTTGTTCTCAATGATCCCTGTACATCTAGAATATTCAGATTAACCTGCTCTGTGCAGTTCACATTGATAGGAAAAGTTCTATTTAACTGTCTTGAATTAAACTGTGGTAATTCGTAGCCATTGAATCTAATGATGAACTACAATGATGCCCACAATGGACCTCACCGAGGTAGAGACTGCAATCTGTGGTTATTGGATTCACTATAAAAATATAAGCGCAAATGTATAAATCAAAATGGAATTACATTTCTCTAAAGCTTTTTTCAACTTCCTTAAAATGATTTCACAAGTAAGCAAAGTCTGTGAATTTAAAATATGCAAAAGAAATGCAAACAGTAAACAGGGGAAAAAATGTTCATTTGCATTAATCATCAGAGAAATGCACATTTTAATACTATTATTACCCATTAAATTGGGAAGAATTTAAATTATATTTTTAATGTAATTAATAAGGGTACAGTGAACTTACAGATATTTTTGTTTACTGATGATGGGAATATAAATTGATAAACTGTTCCAGTACATGATTTGGTACTATGTTTTAATAGCTTTCAAAAGATACATAATTTTGAATCTAGTAATCACACATTTGGAATAATTTTTAATGTGCTCAGGTCCATTACTGAAGTCAGTATAATAGCACACCTATAACACTCCAGAAATATAAAAAAATAGAGGAATATTTTACAAATTTGGTGCCAATGGATTAAATATTATGCTGTCATTTAAAATGACATCTTTAGAAAGTATTTAATTATATGTCAAATGTGATGCAAAGAATAAGAGAACATAAAACTATATACGTATGAGACAAATCTATAAATTACATATGCACCACACATACAGATAACACTAAAAAAGAAATATAAGAAACATCAACCTGGTTATAGGCTTATAGGCATATATTTATTTTTCCAAATTTCCTTTTTATTTTTTCATTCTTAGAATCAGAGTTCTTCTTTAAAACTATTTGTATATATCTTTACTCCTTTACCAGAGAAGATAGTTCCTCATCTGTAAAACTATTAATTAGTGGGGTGGATACATCTTAGTTAATTATCTTTTTGATCTATGAAGATTTTAGTCTTCCAATGTCAAGTTACAAGAGATTGTTTCACCAATAATTAACATATGTACTAAGGACAATTTATGTTTAGTTGTGGACTTGAATTTGACTCACCTTACCTCTTAATTACAGTCTCCCATTCTGTTAAAGCCCAATCTAGTATTTGGAAACTGTGTACTCTGAGTGATTATCTAAGTGTGCATATACTGCAGTATTCAGGATAGGGAGTGACTCTTCATAAAAAGTGAATATATTGCTATTTTACTTTAAGAAATATAAGAGAGACAAGAAGATATAAACAAAAATGTATTTTAAATATAGAAAATGGAAGTTTTAAAAACATCATTTGTTCCACCCTGGTTACACATTTGAGTCACCTGAGAACTTTAAAAAAAAAAAAAAAAAAAAACTACTGACATTCAGGACAAAACCCTTAAATTTCAACTTCAGTGGAGCGAGGTGGAACATGGACTTTGAAATTTTTCTCTTAAAATTTGTAAGAACACCAATGTGAGGAATCACAGTGGTACTTCCTGACACTTCCAACATTAATTATTTGGACAAGAATTCAGTAATTTTCCTGTTGTTATTGTCTTTTCAACACTCGCTAAATCCTTACTATAATTCTAAGGATTTAGTTCTTTTCTTTTCTTTTCGTTTTTTAATTCTAAGGACTTCTAAAAAGTCCACTACTGCACATATTCAGAATATGCTTTCTTAAACATCAGCTATATTCCATCAACCACCAAGAACTACTGAATATACTACTAAGGAAGACTATTAGGGATTACATCCCTTCAAATATGGCTACTTATAAGCTCCTTTAGTCAATTCAGAATGCATTAAGTTCTTGGTGATGGACTGGATATGGACGATGAAGAATGAAGTAGTATCAAGAAATCTCTAAAGTTGAAAGCTCAAGCAACTAGATCATAAGTGGAGTCACACTGAAGATAAAGAGGTCTGGAGGAAATAAAGGCTTGGAGAAAAAGTTCCTGAGACAAGTCTTGTGCATGTTGAGTCCAAAGTGCTATTATGACATACAAAATGAAGACGTTAGTGAAACAGCTAAATAATGCATGTGGAACACAGAGGCAAGAAGATAATGGATAGATGGACTTAGAAGGCTGGGATTTTGCTAGATGGGTGAAGAAAACAAAACAACACACACACACACATACACACACACACACAAGAGGGGTAAGAGGATTTTACAATATTGGCAAGGATGTTATTAAAATGACAACTTAAGGCTGCTAAATCAGATCAGGAGAGTCGGAAAGATGAGAAGGCAATGGTATGTAGAAAGACACTGGAGTCAACAGATTGGCTCACAGTTTTCCAAAAAAGTATTTGAAGCAACTTACTAAATGCAATCTGGGTAAAACTAAAACAAAGCAGAGAGAAAGGGAGACTCGTTAACTAGCACTGCAACATCATCCTTTGTTTTCATTCACCCTCAGATGTAATATCATTTCCTACTTGCCACCATGGCACTGGTTTCTCATATGAATTATCATGGTGGTAGGGATCATATACACAGTCATGGAGAGTGTCGGAACTCTATTTCTACACACACTTGCCAGATGTGTTCACTTAGCATCTAAATGTTGTTATGTCAGTCACATGTTCACCGATGACTGCTTATTTGAGAACTAGGCTGGGATTAATGAGACCGGTTTCTAATCCTAGTTCTGTCACCAACTGTTGGTGGTGATCCTATCATCTGTAAAATTGCTAAATAGCTATCTCAATAGTATCCTTCAGCTTTAAGATTCCAAAACAATGACTTTATCTGATGAGCTTGTCTAATACTCATATTCACAGAGATTTTTTTTTAGGGGTGGGGGAAACACGGCTCAAGAACATTTTCTTACTCTAGGCTTAGTGAGAGACTTTCCGCATTTCTCTGACATAGTCTGGGACTTCTCCCAATGTTTTTCCATGCTCATTATGACATGCCCTTTGGCTTCATATCTCAATTCCCATTAACTGAAATTCACTGGAGATATCTCAAAAATCTTGTAGAATTAGATGATGTGACCAAATCCTTTTATATGCTTTTCACTTCCTTATCTGTAATTTTTGCTTTTAACTTCTGCAAAACCTGTACGTAACTCAATTATTCCTCTTCATTTCATATCTATACTGGCTCTCAAAGTGTTTTCAACTATTTTAACATAAAGCTTTGTAGAAGTGGGGTTTTTAATTCTCCAGATTTGCCACACTGATCTTTATTGTCTTCATCAACATAAAACTTGAAAACATCTATGAATGTGATTTGCTTGTCTTTTCTCCATACTAACCTAAGTACACACAAGCTTACTATTTATACCTTTATTTTTACTATTTTAGTTTCAAATGAATTCTTTAAATTATTTGCTAATTTTTCAAATATAAATATTCTCTTCTTGCAATCTTTTTCTTGCTCTTTTTATTGTTTTTGTCATGTTTATGTTAAATACTATATTATTCATAGTACCTTCAGAGTAAGGATTAGTTATTACATGGTTTTTATCTGTCTTTCCAACACTGCTCTTAATTTTTTTTATATTCCTAAGTCAAAATCCTTCTTTTTTGTCAAGTTATCTTCAGGTTTTGTTTTTTTTTTTTCTGATAATACAAAAGTAATTTTCAATCTGCTTATCCCATACTCGTTCTTTTTAAATAAACTAATCCTACCGGTAAGCCCATTTTAAAAAAGATTTTATTTATTTATTTGAGAGAGAGTGAGAGAGAGCATAAGAGGGGAGAAGGGCAGAGGGAGAAGCAGACACCGCACAGAGCTGGGAGCCTGATGCGGGACTCGATCCCAGGATTCTGGGATCATGACCTGAGCCGAAAGCAGTGGCTTAACCAACTGAGCCATCAAGGCACCCCCAGGTAAGCCCATTTTCCAACAGGAAATATATTCCAGATTATATTTTTGAGAGTATATTCCATATTATCAGCACATGGATTTAGAAAAAATTGCCCTCGCATGCTATTTTCTGTTACTCCTTCATCTGCTCACCAACCTGCACTGAGTAAAGTTCATTTAACCATTCATTCAAAATGCATTTGAGCGTTTTTCATATCCAGCATTTGTGATATGAAGAAAACAAGATGTTGCCCGTACTCTGCAGGTGCTCAGTCTGGGGTGATGGGACGTACGCGAACAAGTAATTACAACAATGTGTGGTAAAGCTCTGAAACAGGAGAGTGCTCAAACCACAAAATGAGACTCTCAACTGGTATCCTGAGAAGCTTTTAGAAGGTTTCAATTTCCACAACCCTCCTAAAATGGAGTAAGTCGAAATTTTAGGGATTTGGCCAGAGTTTCAGTAGTTTTTAAAGTTCCCAGATGTTTTAAGTGCGTAGCTTGGTTTGCTTACTGTTGTAGTAGGAAAAAAGAGTAGAGAGCACTTATCCTTCCCTAGAATGGGCAGAATGAAGTAAACTATTTACAGGTGCCTGTAGCGAAAATTGAGTAGAGTACGCCAGGCTTGGAGGGCTAGGGAGGAGACACATCAGGTAAATGAAGAAACAAATTCAAACTCAACACAGGAAAAAAGTAGTAAGTAGGTCAGAGTGGCTGAAAAATTGTGTGAATGAGGTAGGAAGGAGACAGTCAAGCAAACGACAGGACTTAACCAGCTTGTAAAAGGTTTAAAAAAGTTCACATTTTATCCTACAGAAATGAAAACCATTGTAGAATCTGGCATAATGCTGAGTGTCATTTTGTATGATTTGACATTTTTATAATTGCCACATTTTAAAGACAATTATCTTAGTAATATATTTTAATGAGCCCAATATACTCCAAATACCATTACTTTAACATATAATAACAAGATTATTAATAAAGTATTTTATATTCTGTTTGCATAAAGTCTTCAAAATCTGATGTATACAGCACACTTCAATTTGGGACTTAACAGAATGTCAAGTATCTGGTAACCACATGTGACCAGTGGCTACTGCATCAGACAGCACTGACCTAGACCAAAGTTACAGGGTTTTCTGTCCCATGACTTAAGAAAACAAAATGATGAGCAATGGTGGTCATTCTCACAAGCACAGAGAAAAATGTGTTTCAGTCCTGGTCTACTCCTTTGTCTACAGACAATGGAGTGGACCACCTCATAAACCCAGTGAGTTCATTTTCACTGGACAAGGTTAGGCAGCTATTAGACAACCACCACCTTGTAAAATGTTGAAGATGGGTTCATGGATCATGACACAAAACGTTAGCTGAGAGGGGCACCTGGGTGGCTCAGTGGATTAAAGCCTCTGCCTTCAGCTCAGGTCGTGATGCCAGGGTGCTGGGATCAAGCCCCGCATCTGGCTCTCTGCTCCGTAGGGAGCCTGCTTCCTCCTCTCTCCTCTGCCTACCTGTGATCTCCCTCTGTCAAATAAATATATAAAATCTTAAAAAAAAAAAAAAATTTAGCTGAGATGATCTCTAAGGTTAATTACAGTTCAGACATTCCAGATCTGACATACTGTATTTACAACCATACATTAGGCTAAAAGTTATTCTTGACATACATATGTTCTCTGTCTCCCATCTCTGTTGCTCACACATGTACACACGCATGCACATAACATATATGATATACACACACATATGTAAATATGTGTGTGTATATCATATACTCAACCATCATACAATTTCTAGTCACTTATTCCTACTCGTCTACCACCATTATCACAAAAGACTTTAAAAATTTCTTTGGACCTTTCCCGAATGTGTATAGATCACATAGTCTTTCATTCTGGTCTTCTTATCACCATCCCTTAAATGCTTCCCCTTCCCCAGCTCCACTGCTGTGTCTCACAATCCTCTCACCTTTATATTTTCTCTAGTGTAAAGAACATTCTCTGTAACTTAAGCTAATGGAAGTTACTACCTAATTGGGATTTAAACTTATCAGTGATGCCTTTTATGATCACTACTGCTATGTAATTATGAGAGTCCATTATACAGATCTTCTTTAGGTAGTTATTCATAGAACTTTTCATCTATTGTATCTAAATAATCTTTCTCCAGGCAATTCTCCCCCATTACTCTGTTTAGCATTGCTCTCTGTCATTATTGTGTTCTCCCTCCTTCCCTTTGGGCCCCTTCGAAACTCTTCCTGTAAGTCACAGATTTGATACTAATCTTTATATCTCAAAGAACTCACAAGTTTTTCAGGTACTGATGCCAGGTGTATGGCTTTTTTCTCAATGTTCTTCCCCACCCTTAATAACAAATGTTATTAAATTTCTGCTTACATCTCCTCTCCCCTTTCCAAGAGGCACCTTTTTGAGCTACAAAAATGTATTCCCACCCTCTTGATAAGGAACAGCCATCCTTCTTTTTTCCTCAGATTGTGCCTCTCATATAGGGAAGGGGCATTCCATAGCCAAACTCAACAGGCAATACGAAGCACCTAGTTGGCTCAATAGCTACATATAGGAAATAGTATTTACAATATGTTGTGATATTATGATATTTGTGATGGTACTTAGGTGGTTAGTATAATTACAGTAATATTTTTATTTATTATATTTAATGTTTTTTACATTAGCAATTTAAAAAAGTTTTCAGTGACTTTATTTTTTTCACTCCTGACACCTTAATTTTTTCCCTGGCTTCATTGAGGTAAATCGACAAATATAATTATATTTCAAGTGTACGAGGTGATGATTTAATATACATATACCTCATGAAATGTATTTAATGAAATGTATTTAATATACATATACATCCTGAAAGGACTTTATAATTAAGCTAATTAATACATTCATCACCTCACATAGTCACTTTCTTTTTTTGGTGACAATGTTTAAGAACTACTCTCTTGGCAAATTTCAATTACACAATATGTTATTATCAACTGTAATCACCATACTATGCATTAGATCCTTAGAATTAATTCACATTATTACTGAAGGTCTGTGCCTTCTACCATTCTCTTCCCATTTCCCTCACCCTTCAGCCCCTGGTAACCACCAAATTATTCTGTTAATGTGAGTTTAATTTTTTTCAACTTAATGCCTCATATAAGTGATACCATGTCTTTCTAACTTATTTCCTTTTGCATAATGCCCTCCAGTTTCACCTATGTTGTTACAAATAAAAAGATTTCCTTCTTTGTTCAAGCTCATTCATGTTGCAGGGTGTGTGTATATGTGTGTGGGTGTGTGTGACATTTTCTTTATCCATTTATCTATCAACGGACACTTAGGTTGTTTCCAAGTCTTAGCTATCATGAATAATGCTACAATGAACATGGGAGTACAGATACCTTTTTGAGACAGTGATTTCCTTTCCACTGCATTATATAGAAATAGGATAAAAATAGGATTTCTAGAAATAGGATTTCTGGATAATACAGTAGTTCCACTTTAAATTTCTGAGGAAATTCCATATTGTTTTCTACAGTGTCCATACAAATTTACATTCCCAGCAACAGTGTACAAGGGTTCCCTTTTTGCCACATCTTCACCAGCATGTGTTTATCCTTTCTCTTTTTGACAAAAGCCATTCCAAAAGGTATGAAGTAATATCTGATTGTGGTTTTGATTTCATTTCCCCGATAATTAGTGATGTTGAGCAATTTTTATGTGTCTTTGGCCACATGTATGTCTTCATCGAAAAAATATCTATTTGGATACTCTGCCCATTTTTTAATTAGGTTACTTTAAAAATTTTATTATTATTATTATTATTGCTACTAAGTTGTATGAGTTTATCATATATTTTGGATATTAACCCCTTATTGGATATGTGGTTTGTAAATATTTTCACTCATTCCATAGGTTACCATTTCATTTTGCTGATGGTTTTTTTCGCGGTGAAGAGCTTTTTAGTATGATGCAGTCCCACTTGTTTATTTTTATTTTTATTTATTTTGCTTTTGGTGTGAAATCCGAATCCAGTGCCAGGGAGCACTAGTCTTAAGAGTTTCTTCTAGAGTGTTTCTTCTAGGTGTTTTATGATCTCAGGTCTTATGTTCAAGTTTTTAATCCACTGTGAGTTGATTTATGTCTATAGTTAAGATGGGGGTCAAATTTAATTCCTTTGTATATGAATATCCAGTTTTCCCAACATCATTTATTAAAGAAACAATCCTTTCTCCACTATTTTTGGTACCTTTGTCAAAAATTAATAGACCATATATATAGGTATAGGTTTATCTGGACCATCTATTCTTTTTTTCCCCCCTGAACACTCTATTCTATTTCATTGATCAATGTGTCTCTTTTGTGCCAATACTCTTTTGATTATTATAGCTCTGTGAAATAGTTTGAAATCAGAATGTGTGATGCCTCCAGCTTTGTTCTTCTGGCTCAATATTACTTTGGCTATTTAGTTTTTTTTTGTGGTTCCATATAAATCTGAGTATTGTCTTTTCTGTTTTGATGAAAAATGCCATTAGAATTTTGATAGGGATTATATTGGGATTATATTGAATCTGTAGACTGCTTTTGGTGATATGGACACTTAAAAATAGTAATTCTTCCAATCTATGAACACAAACTATTTTCCTTTATTCGTGTCTTTTCAAATTTCTTTCATCAATATTTTATAGTTTTCAGTGTGGAGATCTTTCACTCCCTTGGTTAAATTTATTCCTAAGTGTTTCACTATTTTTGATGCTATTGTAAATGGATTGATTTCTTAATTTTTTTTCTGATAGTGTATAGAAACACAACTGGGTTTTGTATATTGATTTTGTATCCTGCAACTTTACTAAATTTGTTTATTAGTTCTAACCATTTTGCGGGATTTTCTACATAATTGTTCATGTCATCTGTAAACAGAGGCAGTTTTACTTCTTCCTTTGCAATTTGGCTGCCTTTTATTTCTCTTCCTTACCTAATTGTGTTAGCTAGGATTTCCAGTACTCTGTTGAATACAAGTGGAAAGAGTGGGTAACTTTGTTTTCTTCTTGATCTTAGGGGGAAAGTCAGCTTTTCATTGTTGAGTATGACGTCAGCACTTGGTTTGTTATATACGGCTTTTATGCTGAGATACATTCCATATATATCTAATTTGTTGAGAATTTTTATCATGAAAGGATGTTGTATTTTGTCAAATGTTTTTATGCATCATTTGAGATACTATGGTTTTCATCTTTAATTTTGTTCATGTGGCAGATCATGTTTATTGATTTGCACATGTTGAACCATCTATGTATCTCAAAAATAAATTCCAATTGATCATAGTGTATGATACTTTTAATGTACTCTTGAATTTCGTTTCCTAATATTTTATTTAAGATTTAAAAAAATTTTTTTAAAGGTTTTATTTATTGATTTGACAGAGAGAGGGAGAGAGGTCACAAGTAGGCAGAGAGACAGGCAGAGAGGAGGAAGGAGGCTCCCTGCCGAGCAGAGAGCCCAACACGGGGATCGATCCCAGGACCCCAGGATCATGACGTGAGCCAAAGGCAAAGGCTTTAATCCACTGAGCCACCCAGGCGCCCCTAAGATTTTTTAATCTATGTTCAATAGGGATACTGGCCTGTAATTTTCTTTTCTTGTACTTTTTTCATCTGGCCTTAGTATTTCAGTACCTCATAAAATAAATGTGAAAGTATTTCCTTCTCTTCAATTCTTAGAAAGACTTTGAGAAGAATTGGTGTTAATTTTTTAAATGTTTGGCAGAATTCACCTGTGAAGGCATCTGGTCCTACACTTTTCTTTGCGAGGAGGTTTTTGATCACCAGTTCTGTCTCCTTCTTCATAACTGGTCCATTCAGATTTTTAAAAAATTTATTCATGAGTCTGCCTTGGTAGGTTGTGTGTTTCCAAGAATTTATCCCTCTCTTCTAGATTATCCATTTGTTGGCTGTATAATTGTTCATTACAGTTCCTTATGACTTTTTAAAATTTCTGATTCTATCTACTTGTGATAAAAATTGTAATGGCTCCTCTTTCATCTTTTGATTTATTTGAATCTCCTCTCTCAGTCCCCCTGATCTTTTCTTGTTTCATCTAGTCTGCTGTTAAAACCCTCTATTGAATTTTTCAGTTTAATTATCGTATTCTACACCTGTATGATTTCTGTTTGGTTCTTTCTTTCTGAGTTTGGTGAGCATCTTTACAAATGTTGTTTTAAACTCTCTGCCAGATAAATCACTTAGCTCTGTTTTGTTAAGGTTATTTTCTGGAGATTGGTCTTTTTCCTATGTTTAGGACATATTCCTCTGTTTATTCAGTTTTACTTTTTGTAAAAAAAACTGATGTTTCGGTGCATCAGATAAAGGATCCACCTTTCTCAAATGTTTTTATGCATCTATTGAGATACTATGCATATCTTGAAAGGCTGGCCTCATTTAGGAGATGAACCTCATCAGTCAGCCCAGCCAAAGCTCCCAGGTGCCTGTCAAACTTTTGTGATCGTCTAAGCTGGCTGCCTCAGATCAGGATGCGCCAAGACCTGTCAGTGTCCCAGAGGTGTGGAAAATGCCCTCATGTCAGGTAAGGATCCCAGCTATCTAACTATTTTGTCTCCCTTCAGCTCTCTAATGCAAGCCAGTTGGAAGCCCAACCACCAGGCAGCAGTTTGGGAAAGTCAGGATGTTAGATATACAGGCTAGTCCCTATCAGCGGGAAACTGGGAGCTGGGTATTTTTGCCTACACACTGTGCTGAGTTCAAACAAAACAGCCAGGCTCTAAGAGTACTTCTGTGCCAGATTAGAACTGCTTTTGTGTTTTATGTGGTCCAGGGGCCCTGTGAATGCTGTGACCTGCCAGCTCCCAGAAGTAGGTGATTTGGGGGCCAGGTCCTCAAGCTACAGCTATAATGTAATAGTTGGGGTGGTGGATACCTGGACGAGCCTCTTCTAGGGAGAGTATGGAGACTTGGTTTAAGTGCTGGAGTGAGCCCAAGAGAGATGGCAGGGACATGCCCACCAGCCCTTTCAGTCTTCCAGGAAGATCTGTCTGTTCTCACATGCAAACTGATAAGAGGTTGCAACCTCAGGCAATAGCTAGGAAATTATGCCATCAGGTCCCCTCCATGGAGAAACTAGGAGGTGAGTGAGTGAATGATTGATTGATTGATTGATTGATTTGCCTGCTCCCTCTTCACTGAGCCCATGAGGAATTGCTGTGGGAAGTGCTCGTGTCCCCATTTGAAAATTCATTTTTTTGTTTAACATGGTCCTGTTGGACTCATGAATGCCTAGCCCCATTGGCTATCAGAGCAAGGTGATCTGGGGACCTGTCCTTTAGGTGGTAGCCTTTCAAGTTGGGGCACCAGGTATAGACTCCAAACTGTTTGCTCCTCAGGGAGAATTTGAGAGTTGGGGTTCTCTCCTGATTGTAAGACTCTGTGCCAGGGGTGCAGTCTATGGTGAGACTGTATCTCATCCTTTCCTACCCATTTTGATGTGGGTATCTTCTGTCTCTTAATGTGTAAGAATCTGTCCACTAGTTTCTGGATATCTCTCAGAGTGAACTGATCTGTGGATGGCTATGTACTTGGGACATCTGTGGGAGAAGAGGAAGTCAGGAACTTCCTAGCTCACTATCTTGGCGAAATCCTTAGAAACTCCAAAATAACAATTCTTTATCATAGCATTTATTTGTTTAGGATGGTTGCAATATAACTTAATATGATTTGAAGTTTCTAAGGCTCTACCTACTTATTTCTTATGAAATGAAGATAGCATAAAATATAACAAATTATAACATACAGTCATTGTTCTTTTAGATACAATAATAATACACATTTATTTCTACTATGGATCTAATATTATAAGCCTTATATTTAAACTTATTTTCAGACTCAACTTATTACAAGTGTACTTGCTAAGATCATTGCTATTGCATTTCTGAACTTCAATGTCTGTTTTCAAAAATAAGATCACACTTTCCCTCTGAGCAACAAAGAATCACTTCTTAGTGAGATTTTAGAGTATTTACTAATATTTTTCATTGTATAATTTAAAAGCAGGACTCATATATAGTTTAAAAGAAACTTATAATGATAAAGTAGAACTTTGTTCATATTTTAAAAATAACTTATGCTTAAATTTAACATTTTTCTGTTAAATGATAACACTTTACTACTACATAGTTTGTTCAGAAAGGATAAACCGATAAACTATGTTACTGTGAAAACTCTGTTTATTGCTTCCATACAATTATTTTTGAGTTGCAGAAGCTGTTGTTAACATTAAAATAAATGGAGTAGAAATCCCTTTATAAAATGCAAATTAGACTGGTAAAACAGGCTACATAATCAAGAGTTGATTATTTTAAATATACAAGTATACCCAAAATATTTAGTTTTTATTTGCAACGGAAAAGCTTACACTGGTGATGTGAAACTAAGTTCCTTTCTTTGCAGACTAATTAAAAATCAATTCTTATTCCCTTTGCTCATTTGTTTTGTTTCTATAGAATTTTAGTTTTTCTAAAAAGAGTCTTAAAATACAGAGAAACTTTTTCTTAAATCTTACTGCAGCCAATAATTATATTCAAAACCTCCCAATTTAAAGGTAAAGCCATATTTTAATAATTATACAGTCAAATATTTGAGTGTCGACTATATGTAAAGCCGTTTCTATTTCACTCAGAAAATAAGAAATAATTTTAACTTATTCTTTCAGACATAAAATAATGTTTTTCAAAGTTTCTATTGGAAACGTTCTATATCTATTTTATTTTCTTAAAATATAAATTGTAAAGTTTCTACATTATAGAAAATTTATGAATATGGCAAAGGTAGCTAATTTTCCAAAACCAAATGAAAGAATAATCTGATTGTTTATTTTACCTACTAGCATTTTCATGTGCTCTCCTTTATAATAATGCATGAGTTGTATGTCTTGCTTGATGTTTTTACCTAACATTAAATCACAAATGTTTGCATATTTTAATGTGGTCTTCATGCTGTTATGTGTCATTGCTGCAAAAAGTCCAATGAAAAGAACTAGCACAGTTTATCTAACTGCTTCCTTATTTCAAATTTAGCTTAATTTTAACTTTTAGAAAACAGAAATAATGCTGCAATGATAATATTTATCATATAACTTTACCATATAACTTTTTTAGAAAAAAAAAAAAACCCACATATCTCTAGAGTAAATTCCCCAAAATGGAATTAATAGTGCAAAGGATATGAAGCTTTTATGGTTTTTAATATTTATTTAATATTTATTACTAAATTGCCTTTTGTCAGAATAGATTTATATCTGTAAAATATAGTACCACAGATTGGGCTTTCTGTATAAAACTCTATAAGAAAGTAGATATATTTTATAATTACAGTAATGTGCAAGGGAAGAAATAAATATAATTATGTATTTTTGATAACATAAAAGAGCTGGAAAAATATAAGGTCATACAGAGTTTAGTTGTAATACAGGTGCCAGCACAATAAATTTCAATTTGTTCCATCTTTACCAGCATCAGATATTAATTTTATATTTCATTAGTTTAAAAAAGTTAAAAATACATTTAACCACATAGTCATAAAGGATAAAATATAAGAAAAGCAATAAGATATGGTGTGTGTGTGTGTGTGTGTGTTATTTGATTGATTATTTATTTTTATTAACATATAGTATATTATTTGCTTCTGGAGTACACATCCGTGAATCATCAGTCCTAAACAATTCATAGCATTCACCATAGCACATACCCTCCCAATGTCCATAACCCAGCCACCTTATCTCTCCCCCCCAACCCCCAGCAACCCTCAGTTTGTTCCCTGAGATTAAGAGTCTCTTATGGTTTTTCTCCCTCAACTGCCCCATCTTGTTTCCTCCCCCCTCCCCACAACCCAACAATTCCCTGCCCTGCCATAAAATCAGAATCTGAATCTGGGTTCTTTCCATAGTTTGGTTATTGTGCACATTGCTGCTATCAGGTGCACGTGTCCCTTCGGATCAGTACATTTCCTTCTTTAGGGTAAATACCCAGAAGCGTGATTGCTGGGTCATAGGGTAGCTCTATTTTTAACTTTTTGAGGATCTTCCATGCTGTTTTCCAGAGTGGCTGCACCAGCTTGCATTCCCACCAACAGTATAGGAGGGTTCCCTTTTCTCGCATCCTCACCAACGTTTCTCGTTTCCTGATTTGTTAATTTTAGCCATTCTGACTGGCGTGAGGTATCTCTCTGTGGTTTTGACTTGTATTTCCCTGATCCAAATGGCCAACAGACACATAAAATAGTGCTCAATGTCACTCAGCAACAGGATATTTAACATAAAATCAGGATAGTCTTTCCTCCTGGGAGGGAGACTGTAGGGATGTCACGTCATCTGGGAGGGGTAATCTAAGTCCTGGTAGAGTTCCATTTCTTTACCTTGTATATTCAGCATCAAAATTGTTTTTGTTATTTCTTAAACAGTGTAGATATATTTTATGCATGCTTTTGCATATATGATCTTTTCCACAATAAAAATAACTTTAAAAATGAAGTGCACACATAACTTGCCCAGATAGTCTTACCTAGGGCTTGCTTTGCCAATATGCATTAAGGTGGTGGTGGTTAATTGTGAGAACCCATAACGAATGATGACTCCCCCATCCCCTGTGGGTGAGTGTCAGGCAGCCCTTCCTGCAGACAGGAGATCTCATCGGCACATCGATCCACACCTTTCTTCACAAGATCTCCTCAGGCCAGAGACACTAATTTTCCATGTATCCCCCCCACCTTCAGCAGCATATTCTCAGGAACTTTCTTTTCTTTTCTAAATGTGAGCGATTCATTCTTTATCAAGAAAAGTCATATTATTCCTTCACTCATTAAAAGCGAAAAAAAAAAAAGAAAACCAATTTTACATCAGGAAGAGATCAATTAGAAGGGGGAGAAAAAAAAAAGAACAAGAAAACACAGAGGCAATAGCAGAGAGAGTGTGTGCAACCCTATAGATCTCTACTGCAAACCATCCCCAGCCAGTCATCAAGTTACAAGAACCATACTAGCAACACTAAAGTCCTGCTGCTAATGTGTAAGAGGCCAGACTCTTGTGAATGTTTCTTACTAACTCACTCTTGTAAGTCAGAACACTTATTCAGATGAACATGCCAACTACATTTCTACTTTTTGGTTAAAATTTTTATCATGCATATCTTTCCACTGTAACTGCATTATTGGCACTCCTGTATTATGTTTAGTTCCATTGTTGTCATTTGTTGCATTGTATCAAGATGTTAAGGCAGTGAGGAAAAAATCTTATTAATATTCAGTTTCCTTAAAGAAAGTAGCAATTCTCTATTTTAGGCTCAGCAACAAACTATTAGAAAAGTGGGGGTAATGATGTCACCAAGATGGTAATATAGGTTGTTCCTGACTTCACTCCTCATCACAAGAACAATGAATATCTATTCGAAGAACAACACAACACTGAGAGAAAGTTAGAACATGGGGATGAAGCTGAAGCAACCCCTGTATCATGGAGATCAAGGCAGACTCCATTAGAAGGGTTGACTACATGTTGACTACATTGCCCCTCCCCTACGCCAGCATAGCACTGTATGGAGTGGTCTCCCTTGAACCACTAGTTCTTCTAGTGGGAAAAGAAAGCCCAGGAGGGATAAACAGTTCCCACCTCCAGCACTGTAAGTCATCATCAGGAGTTCCTACTCTGATCTCACAACACAGGGAATGCAGGGGAATCTATGGAGCTCAACCACTGGGAATCCGACTGTGATGGAGAAGAGGGGAGGCTCTTGCAACAACAGCACTTGGATATTGGCAGACCAAGCTCATATCTATAAGGCCCAAGTAGTAATCCCAACCAGCAGTTTTGCTCATGAGCAGAACAAAGTCAGGGGTACACTCTGACCAAAGAACTCAGCAGGATAGAGATCTGATTCAGTTCCTGAATTCAGTTCCTCAAACAAGGAGTTTTGCTGGCTCCAGGGCCCAGTTTGCCCACATCCAGGCAAAGAGCTAAAGCACAGCCTTACCTCCACTGTAGGGAGTGTTTCCTGGTCCCATTTGACCAGAAGGACTGGTGACAATTCCTGGAAGCAGTGTGGCCCAGCATATTTGAGTTGAAAGGTGGATGAACAGAGTGATAGGCCCCCAGAAAAAAGCAGTACTGAGCACAAGTAGTCCCGTGCTACACACAAGTACAAGCTTTAATTCGTAGCCAAGACTGAGGGTAGTTCCTGGTGGCTCCCATCCAAAGAGCCTGTTCGGGAAATTGAGATTAGCCTGGAGTGAGCCCTACCCCTTCTACCCAGTAAAGGAGCTAAGACACAATCCCACCCACTGTGAAGAGTACCTTCTAGCTCCATCTGACCAGAAGGGCTGGCAACAATTCCTGAAATCTATGTGGCCCAGCAGCACTCAGCTGAGAGATAGGCAGAACCAAGAGGGTTCAGAGCAAAGCCAGTATCCCTGTTCAGTGAGGGAACTTTGAGTGCTGGTCAGCTTGAGCTAAGACAACAAATAAAGAGCTATCCTCACTTAGGGCTGCTTCTCCCACTATACTTGGGCAGGAAATCTAATGAGTAGCCTTGCCTATCACTAAAAACATCCTTCAGCCTGTCTGGAAAGGAAACCTTACCAAAGCATGTGGGAAACTGGATAATCCATTCAACTGCCCTTGAACAGAGAGCACAGCCTGTGGCTTCCATCATCTGTAGAACAAAACTGGTAGACTCAGCTGACCGGAGAATTCAGCAGATACTCTGGATTCAGGCCCCCAAACAATCATCTGTATAGGCCCTGGGTCTCATCATCTTGCCCCTCAGGGTAGGGAAACTAACTGATAGCCTCATCTATCATTGAATATAATACTCAGTCCTGAGTATCTAGTAATTTGATCCAAAATCCAGGCAAGCACAAATCTCATCCTACAGTCTCTTCATAGAGAACCAAGACAGTAGTCTTATCTAACAGTTCTCAGACAGAGGCAAAACCCTTGTCCTCATCCTCAGAGCCCAACTAGTTGACTCACCTCCAAATAGATCATAATAGCAGGCCCCATGTATATAAGGGCAATACTAGCAGACAGCTCCAAAAGCCCAAACAGTTGGACTGGTTTAAAAAAAAAAAATTGTCTTTAACAAAACAAACCCGTAAAATCTAGAAGAGGAGACTCAAATATACATATATCAATGTAAGGAATTAAAAACCATAAAAAATGAGATAAACATGACACCAGGAAAGGAATAAAGCTCTAATAACTGACCCTGAAGAAATGGAGGTCTATGAAGTGTCAGACACAGACTTCAGAATAACCCTCTTAAGGAAGATGAGTGAACCACAAGAAAACACAGAAATAAACTAAATTAGGAAAATGATGCGTGAACAAAGTGAGAAGTCTGATAAGGAAATGGCAACCATCAAAAAACAACCAAAAAACTTCAAACAAAGAGAAATCCTAGAGTTGAAAAATATAATAATTGAACTGAAGAATTCAGTAGTTTTAAAAGTATACTTGACCACGCAAAAGAAAGAATCAGGGACAGGAGAGTAGGACATTAGAAATTATCCAGTCAGAGAAGCAAAAAGAGAAATTTTTAAAAGACTTAAAAAAGCATATGGGAATTGTGAGACACAAAGAAATGAAAGAATATTTTCATTATGGGCATTTTTAAAAAGAGAGAGAGAAAAAAGGAAAGAAACAGAAAGTATATTTAAAACAACAATGGCTGAAAACTTCCAAAACCTAGGGAGAAAAATGAAAAATCCATGAACCAAAAGATTCCAAATATGTTGAACAAAAACAGGGCTATACTAAGACACATTAAAATTAAATTGTCAATAGTCAAAGACAAAGAAATAATTTTAAGAGCATCAAGAGAAAATAGAAAACTTACATAAAAGGAAATCTCCGTAAGATTATTGGTGGATTTCTCAACAGAACTTTTCAGCTTCAGAGAGCGGGATGACATATTCAAAATATTGAAAGAAAATACTGTTGGCCAAGAATTCTATACAAGGCAAAGCTTTCTTTCAGAAACAAAGGAGAAATAAAGCCTTTCCAAAGCCAACAAAAGCTGAAGAAGTTTACTACCCCCAGACCTGCCTTACAAGAAATGTTAAAGGGAGTTTTTGAGTGGAAATAAAATAATGTTAATAAACATCATAAAAACAAAAAATTTTGTGTGAATCTCCCTGGTAATGGTAAATATACAGTTACAATTAGGTTCTGCAATATGGAAATAGTGGAGCATAACTGACTTAAACTCTAGTTTAAAAGAAAAAGTTGAATGTAATAAAAATATACATTACTACAATAATCTGTTATTAGTTATACTATATAAAAGTCATGTGAATGGTAACAGCAAAAACCTAGAATCTGAGGCGGAGGAGAAATAGAAGTGTAAAGTTTACAAATTCTATTAAAGTTAAGTTGTTATCAGTTGAAAATAGGGTCTTGTAAGTTTAAGGTACTTTTTCTTTTTTAAATATTTTATTTATTTTTGAGAGAGAGAGAGAGAGAGAGAGAATGAGCATGAATGGCAGAGGGAGAGGGAGCAGCAGGCTCCCCACTGAGCAGAAAGCCTGATGGCAGGCTCTATCCCAGGATGCTGGGGATTATGATCTGAGCTAAAGGCAAACATTTAACCAATAGCCACACAGGAACCCTAGTTTAAGATATTTTATATAAACTTCATGGTAACCACAAGGGAATATTTTATAGAATTACTTGAAAGAACATGATAAAGAGGTCAAAGCATATTGGTACCTCTTAAAAGACATACAAAACATACAAAACATCAAAAACATACAAAAAACATACAAACATCAAAACATACAAAAAAAGACAGTACAATTAGATACAAGGATTAATGGATCTACAAAACAACCAGAAAATAATAAACTGAAAGGCAATAGTAAGTTCTTACCTATCAGTAATTATTTTAAGCATAAACAGATTAAATTCTCTAATTAAAGGACACAGAATAGCTGAACTGACCAAAAAAAAAAATTTTTTTTTTTAAATCCAACCATATGCTTCTGCTTATAAAAGACTCACTTTAGCCTTAAAGATACACATAGCCTGAGAGTGAAGATGGGAAAAGACATTTTAAGCAAATGATAAGAAGAAAAACAGCGGAGTAACTACTTATATCAGACAATACAGACTTTAGTCTAAAAATGATGAAGAGAAAAGATGTCATTATATAATGATAAAGGAATCAATACCTCAAGAAAACAAAACAATTGTAGATATTTATGCACCCAAGATTGTAGCACCTAATACCTAAAGCAAAAACTAACAAAACTAAAGAGAGAAATAAACAATAATACAATAAGAGTTGGGGATTTTAATATCCCACTCTCAACAATGGATAAATCACTCAGAATCAATAAGGAAACAGTGATTAGAACACTACATGCTAAATGGACCTAACATACATATATAGAACATTCTATCCAACAATAGCAGAATACACATTCTTCCAGAGCACACATGAAATATTTTCTAGGATAGATTATATTTTGGCCACAAAACAAGTCTTAAAAATTCAAGAAGACTGATAGCATAACCTAGTAACTTCTCTGACCACAATGGCATGAAACTAAATCAATGACAAGAGGAAAACTGGAAAACTCATGAATACTTAGAAATTAAACCATACTCTCCTGAAAAAACAATGGATCAAAGAGTACTTTAAAGGGGAAAAGAAAAGTTGACACAAATGAAAATAAAAATACAACATACCAGAACTTGTGGAATGTAGCAAAAGCAGCTACAAAAGAGAAGTTTATAGTAATAAAAATCTATATTAAGAAGAAAGAGAAATTCCAAATAAACAATCTAACTCTCTGCCTTAAGGGACTAGAAGAAGAAGAAAAAATGAGCCAAAGTTAGCAAAGGAAACATAATAAAGATTATAACAGAAAAGACCTATAATACCATGTTAATAGTTGTGATTTTTTTTTTTTTAATAAAACCAAACATCCTCTTGGGATTTCTTTTGGTTAGCCAGAAGACTAATGTATGTCTTTCATAAAAGCAAAGTGGCATAATGCAAGCTTTCAGAAAGTAAGGGATACCTGTACTAGTAAGGAGTACAGGTATTAAATCAGTAATAAAAAATCTAACAAAGAGAAGCCCAGCACTAGACAACTTTGGTGAATTTTATCAAACATTTAAGGAATTAATATCAATTCTTCTCAAATTCTTCCAAACACTAGAAGAAGAAGAAATATTTCCAAACTCAGTTTATAAGGTCAGCATTCCTGATACCAAAACCAGAAAAATACACTAGATAAAGTAACCTACAGGCCAATATCTGATGTATATAGATGCGAAAGCTCTCAATAAATATACTAGCAAACCAATTCAACAGCACTTAAAAATATTATTCACCATTATGACCATGATAAGTCAGATCAGACTTAGCCCTGAGATATAAGGCTGGTTCAATATATGCAAATCAATCAATGTGATATATCCCATTAATAGAATAAAAGAAAAAAATCATATGCTCATTATCAGTTATTTGCAATAATTCAACATCCATTCATAATGAAAAAAAAAAACACCTCAACAAATTAGGCATAGAAGACATAAGAAAGCTCTTTACACATCTCAATATAGTAAAGGCCATATATGACAGGCCCCCACAGCTAATGTACTACTCAATGGCGAAAGGTTGAAAGCTTTTCCTCTAAGATCAGAATCAACACAAAGGTGTTCACTCTTACTATTTTTATTCAACATAGTACTAGAAGTACTAGCTAGGGCAATCAACAAGTAAGAGAAATAAAAGCTTTCAAAATTAAAAAGGAAAAAGTGTAATTGTCTTTATTTACAGATGACATGAACTTATATATCGAAAATCCTAAAGACTCAACCCAAAAAAATGCCAGTTAATCAGTAAATTCAGTAAAGTTGCAGGATAAAAAATTAACATACAAAAATAGGTACTACTTCTATACACTAAAAATGAATTTTCTGAAAAAGAAATAAAGAAATTGATACCATTTACAATAGCACCAAAACCAATAAAATACTTAGGAATAAACTTAACCAAGAAGGTAAATGAACTTTACTCTGAAACCTAGAAAACATTCATGAAATATATCAAAGAAGACATAAATAAATGGAAATGTATCCCATGTTTATGGATTGGAAGAACGAATAACGTTAAAATGTCAATGCTACAAAAGTCATCTACAGCTTCAATACAATCCCTACCAATATTCCAGTGGCATGTTTTATGGAAGTAAAAAAAAAAAAAACACTCTTAAAATTTATATCCAAAAGACCCTAGAGATTCAAAGAATTTCTGAGAAAAAAAGAACAAAAGAAGAGGCATAGAACATAGGCATAAAGCTATAGTCAACAACAGATATCTCTTTCGTTCAGAGGAAGATGGTGGAGTAGGAGGATACTACGCTCACCTCATCTCATTGATACAACTCTTTAACACTCACATCAATGTAAATAACCCAGAAAACTATCCAAAGCCTAGCTGAATAAACTCCACAACTAAATGTAGAGCAGAAGCCACATCTAAGATGGGTGCGGTGCATAAACAATAAATCTTGGAACACTGGAAAAATAAAATAAAATAAAATAAAATAAAATAAAATAAGATAGGTAGGAAGTGCAGAGACTCATTTGGGAACTAAGTGGACTCTCCGAAGTGTCCATAGGAGGAAGGGATGCTGCAGACACAGAGATGGGAGAGGGAGAGTAGCATACCCTTACACTGGGGAACCTGCACAAGGATAAAGAATATCCATAATATTTGGCTTTGAGAACCAGAGAGGCTGAATTTCATGGATTCTTAAAAGCAACAGGCTATAAAAACTAGATTAAAAAAAAAAAAAAGGAGTATGCTCAGCTATGGAAGAGCCAGGAGAGTAAGAGGAAACCGAGTCCTTACCCTTCAAGAGAGCGCACAACAAACAGCCCATGGAACTATAGCATACAAACAGCAATTTGAAAGTTGCCTGGAGTATATAGGAAGGAGAGTTATTTACTAATCTCAGAGTGTGTCCAGAGGGACAGAATGGCTGAGGAACTCCTCCAGGAACAAAGAAATTGTCAGGTACCATTTGCCTCCCCTGTTCTCCAGCTTAAACACACTGGAATCTATCTAACTTGCTAGCATTGCCACCCCAGCCCCCCTGCCCTGCACTGTGCTCCTACCAATTCAATCCTCTAGACAGCCCGCCTAAGTCTAGGCGCTGCAGGGACCCCTCCCACAGAGGACCTGCTGGAGTATGCAAAGCTTGCTAGCAACTGCCGCCCTGCCACTCGAACCCCACACTGCTTCAGTGGATCTCCCCTCCCTAACACGTTCTAGGTCAGAACCTACACAGGGTGGTGCCACAGGTCTGGCAGTGTGGGAGGAGCCCCTAGAGTGGCTAGCACTACTCCAAAGTAACTTCTGCCCTGGAGAGAGGAGAAGATAACCATACACACACTAGTCAGACTATAACCCCAGCAGCAGGGTGGGAGCAGACATCTGTCTGACTGCAAGCCCTGTCCACCAATGAAAGCTTCTCCATGGAAAACACAAGAAAAGTGCCCTGCAGTTCTGTGCTGCTACATCTCTAACAAATGTCTGGTCTGACTCAGCTCACAACCTAAGGCAGTCCCAGACTGGCCCACTAACAACACAGGGACCACAACAAAAAGAGCCCTTGGAGGTGACTGGGCTAGAGAAAAGAGCAGCTCAGCCACAACAGTAGGGCACATGCATTACATATAGGAGACACCCCTGAAGCGCCAGGTTCTGGTCGACAGGGGATACTGCACAGCAGGGTACAACAAGACCTCTTCTTCACAAGGACATTACTTTCAAGTCTAGGAGTAGCTGTCTTTCCTAACACACAAAAACAGACACAGAAAGTTAGAGAAAAAAAAAAGAGGCAGAGGAAAATGTACCAAATAAAGAACACGACAAAATTGCATCAAGAGAGATAAGTGAAATGGAGATAAGTAACATGCCTCATAAAGAAATTAAAATAATTATCATAAAGACACTCACTAAGCTTGAGAAAAGAGTGGAGAACATCAGTGAGACACTTACAAATGAGATTTAAAAAAAAAAAAAAAGAACCAATCAGAGATGAAGAACATAATAAATGGAATAAAAAACACCTAGATGGAATAAATGGGTAGACTAGATGATGCAAAAGAATGAACCAGTGATTTGGAAGACAGAGTGATGAAAAGTAGGGAAATTGAAAAAGTGAGAGAAAAAAATTATGTAAAAGGAGAAATAGACTCAGGGAAATCAGCAATACCTTCAAGAATAAGAACATTTACATTATAGGGATTCTAGCAAAAGAAGAAAAAGAAAAGGGGGCAGAAAACTTATTTGTAGAAATCATAGCTGAAAACTTCTCAAATCTGGGGACGGCAGAAATCTAGATCTAAGAGTCAGAGATCCCTATATTAAATCAACCCAAGGGGGTCCACACCAAGACACGTAGTAATTAAAATGTCAAAAACCAGAGGTAAAGAGAGAATTTTAAAAGCAGCAAGAGGAAAAAAAAAAAAAAAAAACAACAACAGTTACATACAAGGAGATACCCCATAAGGCTATCAGCTAATTTTCAGCAGAAACATTGCAGGTCAGAAGGGATAAGCATGATATATTCAAAGAGCTGAAAGAAAAATCTGAAAAAAAAAAAAAATCTGCTGTCAAGAGTACTCTATCTAGCAAGGCTATCATTCAGAATAGAAAGAGAGATAAAGAGTTTCCTAGACAAACAAAAGCTACAGGAATTCACTGTCACAAAACCAGTTCTTCAAGAAGGGTTAAAGAGAACTCTTTGAATAGAAAGGAAAAACCATAAGCAAGAAAAAGAAAAGCAGGAAGCACAAAACCAGTAAAAAAAAGTATATCTATAAATAAAAGTCAAGGGAATCACAAAATAAAAGGATGTAAAATATGACACCATACAACAAAAATATGGGGAGGAAAGGAGTAAATAATGCGTTCAAAGTTAAGTGACCAGCAACTTATTCTAGACTGCTACCTGCAGAAGATACTACATAAAAATCAAATGGTAACCAAAAATCAAAAACACAATAGATATGCAAAAAATAAAGAATGGAATCCAAGTATAACACTAAAGAAAGCAAACTTACTGTGAAAGAAAAGAGCAAGGGGAACAACAACAACAACAAAAAAACATAAAACAAGTAACAAAATGAAAATAAATACATACCTATCAATAATTCCCTTGAATGAAAATGGATCAAATGCTCCAGTCTAAAGACATAGGGTAACAGAATAGATAAGAAACAAGACCCTTCAATATGCTGCCTACAAGATCCAAAGATGCATGTTAAAGTGATGGGATAGGAAGAATTCATCATGCAAATAGATGTGAAAAGAAAACCAAGGTGCCAATACTTAAACTGAACAAAGGAAATTTTCAAAAAAAGTTTATAACAAGAGACAAAGAATACCATATAATCATTCAGGGGATAATCCAACAAGAAGGTATAATAATTATAAATATTTATGCACCCAATATGGGAACACCCAAATATTTTAGCCAGTTAATAGCAAACACAAAGGAACTAATCAAGAATAATAAAATACTAATACGAAACTTTTACACCCTACTTACATCAATGGACAGATCATCCAAACATAAAATCAAGGAAACAGTAGTTTTGAATGACATACTGGACCAGCTGGATTTAACAGATATATTCAGAACACTCCTCTTAAAACAGCAGAATACATATTCTTTTCATATGCACATGAAATATTTTCCAGAATAAAACTCATTCTGGGACAAAAAACAAGTCTCAGCAAATTCAAAGGTCAAAGATTCAAAGATCCAAGTCCAAAGACCACAATGCTATGGAACTAGAAATCAACCACACACACACACACACACACACACACACACACAAGGAAATTGCACAAAGGCATGGAGGTTAAATAACATGCTACTCAAGAGTGAATGGGTCAACTAAGAAATCAAAGAGGAAATAAAAAAATACATAGAGACAAATGAAAATGAAAACATAACAGTCCAAAACCTTTGGGATACAGCAAAAAGCTGTTCTAAGAGGGAAATTTATAGCAATACAAGCCTACGTCAAGGAGCAAGAAAAATCTCAATAAACAACCTAACGTAACATTTAAAAGAGTGAGAAATAAAAGGAACAAATAAATCCCAAAGCCAGCAGAAAGAAGGAAAGAATAAAAACTGGAGCAGAATTAAGTGAAATAGAAACTATAAAAGCAGGGTGCCTGAGTGGCTCAGTGGGTTAAAGCCTCTGCCTTTGGCTCAGGTCATGATTTCAGGTTCCTGGGGTGGAGCCCTACATCAGTACTGAGCAGGGAGCCTGCTTCCCCCCCACCTCTGCCTGCCTCTCTGCCTACTTGTGATCTCTGTCAAATAAACAAATAAAATCTTAAAAAAAAAAAAAAGAAAGAAAGAAAGAAAAAAGAAACTGTAAAAGCAACAGAGATCAATGAAATGAGCTGGTTCTTTGAAAAGATCAAAAAAATTGATAAACCTTTAGACCAGACTCATAACAAGAAAAAAAAAAAGGAAGGACTCAAACAACATCAGAAATGAAAGAGGAGAAATAACAACCAATATCACAGAAATACAAAAGATTGTAAGAGAATATCATGAAAAATTATTTATCAACAAGTGGGACAACCTAGAAGAAATGAATAAATGGAAGCATAGAACTTATTGAAACAGAATCAAAAAGAAATAGAAAATAGATCAATTACCAGCAATGATATTGAATCAATAATCAAAAAGGTTCTAACAAACAAAAGTCCAAGATTGCATGGCTTCATAGGTAAATTCTACCAAACACTTAAAGAAGAGTTAATATCTATTTTTCTCAAACTATTCCAAACAATAGAAGAGAAAGCAAAATTTCCAAATTCATTCTACAAGGCCTGCATTACTATGATACCAAAATCAGATAAAGACACTACAAAGAAAGAATACAGGTCAATATCTCTGGTGAGCATATACGTAAAAATCCTCAACAAAGTATCAGCAAACTAAATCCAATAATAAAAAACCATTCACCATGATCAAATGAGATTTATTCCCAGGATGCAAAGAGTGGTTCAGTATGTGTAAAATAATCAGTGTGATACATCACATCAATAAAAGAAAGGATAAAAACCATATGATCATTTCAACAGATGCAGAAAAAGCATTTGACAAAGTACAACATACATTGATGATAAAAACTCTCAACAAACTAGATGTGGAAGGCCTTATATGAACATAATAATAATAATAATATTAATAATATTAATAACCCCAACATAACAAAAGTCTTAAGCTCAATGGGAAATACTGAGAGCTTTTCCCCTAATATTAGGAGCATGACAAGTATGTCCATTCTCATCACTTTTGTTGAAAAAAGTACTGAAAGTTCTAGTTGCAGCAATCAGACAAAAAAAAATTAAAAACATCTAAATTATAAGGAAGAAGTAAAACTTTCACTAATTACAAAGGACATAATACCCTATATAGAAAAACCCTAAAGCCTCTATCAAAAAAATACTACTGCTAGAACCGATAAATAAATTCAGGAAGGTCGCAGGATACAAAATGAGTGTACAGAAATCTTCAGCATTTTGGTACACTAATAATGAAGCAACAGGAAGAGAAATCAAGAAAGTAATCCCATTTACAACTATACCAAAAATAATAAAATACCTAGGAATAAATTTAACCAATGAAATGAAAGAGTTCTACTCTGTAAAATATAAAATATTGATGAAAGAAATTGAAGATAACACAAAGAAATGGAAAGATATTTCATACTCATGGATTGGAAGAACAAATATAGTTACAAAGTCAATACTACTCAAAGCAGTCTACAGAGTTAATGCAAACCCTACCAAAATACCAACAACATCTTTCATAGAACTAGAACAAATAATTCTAAAATTTGTACCACAAAAGAGCCTGAATCAGGAATCACAATTCCTGATTTCAAGTCATACTAAAAAGCTGCAGTAATCAAAACAGTATGGTACTGGCACAAAAATGACACATAGATCAAAAGAACAGATTGGAGAGCCCAAAAATAAGTATTGGCACAAGTATAAGGTCAACTGATCTTTGACAAAAGAGACAATATCCACTAAGAAAAGGGTGTTGAAAAAATGGGTCAGCTTCATACAAAAGAATTTAACTGGACCACTTTCTTACAGCATACACAAAAATAAACTCAAATGGATTAGAAACCTAAATGTGAGACATGAAACCAGAAAAATCCTGAAAGAGTGCCCAGGTAGTAATTTCTCTGACATCAGTTGTAGCAACAGTTTTCTTGATATGTTCCCTAAGGCAAGGGAAATAAAAGCAAAAATTAACTACTGGGACATCAAAATAAAAAGCTTCTGCATAGTGAGGGGGAAAAAAATCAACAAAAAGACAACCTACTAAATGGGAGAAGATATTTGCAAATGAAGGGTTAGTATCCAAATATCCAAAAAGGGTTAGTATCCAAAATATATAAAGATCTGAAACAACGCAACACTGAAAAATGAATAATCTAATTTAAAAATGGGCAGAAAACATGAACAAACATTTCTCCAGACAAGGCATCCAGATGGCCAACAGACATATGAAGAGATGCTCAACATCACTTATGGGAGAAATTTTCCCATTTTTTCCTTTCTTTTCTTTTTATCAAGGAAATGCAAATCAAAAGGATGTGGAGAAAAAAGAATCCTTACATACTTTTGGTGGGAATGTAAACTGGTATAGCCATTGTGGAAAAGAGTACAGAGTTTCCTCAAAAAATCCAAAATAGGGGACACCTGGGTGGTTCAGTTGGTTAAGCAGCTGCCTTAGGCTCAGGTTATAATCCCAGGGTCCAGGGATCAAGTCCTGCATCAGGCTCCTTGCTAAGCAGGGAGCCTGTTTCTTTCTCTGTCTGCCTCTGTTTCTCTTTCTAACAAATAAATAATAAAATCTTTTTTTAAAAAAATCAAAATAGAACTACCCTACAACCAAGTAATCACACTAGTATTTTTTTAATTTTGTTTTTTTTTTTCAGTGTTCCAAAATTCATTGTTTATGCACTACACCTGTGCTCCATGCAATCACACTATTATATACTCAAATAACACAAAAACCCTAAGTTGAAGGATATATGTACTCTTATGTGTATTTCAGTATTTACAATAGCTGTTTGGAAATAGCCAAGTGTCCATCCACAGAATAGATAAAGAAGATGTGTATAGACAAACCATCAATCTACAAAATCAAGAGCCCAGATAAAATGCCAAGGGTATATATGGTCAACTAATTGATGAGGGAACCAAAAATACTCAATGGAGAAAAGACAATCTCGTTAATATATGGTCTGTCATGACTGGATATTCATGTAAAGAATGAAACTGGATTCATATCTTATACTACTCAGAGAAATTAACTCAAAATGGGGAGGGAATGTGAAGAAAGATAGTGAAAGTTACAAATTTCCAGGTGTAAGATAAATAAGGACTAGGAATGTAATAAACAATATGATTTCTATAGCTAACACTGCTCTACGATATAGGAAAGTTCCTAAGAGAGTAAATCCTCAAAGTTATCATCACAAGGACAAGTTTTCCCATGTTTTTCTTTCTTTCCTTTTTATTGTATGCATATGAGAAGTGTTAGCTGAACCTATTGTGGTAGTATTTCCACAATATATGTAAATCAGACCTTCATGCTATAAGCCTTAAACTTAGGCAGGGATGAATATCAATTATTTCTCAATAAAACTGGGAGGGAAAGGAGTATTCATCTACCTAATTCATTTCCTCAGATCTGCTGGAGATTACAGATGTTACTACTTATAAAGTCAGAAAAAGATTTATGAAAGTATTTTGAAGTCAGAAAAGATAAGGAAAATATTCAGAAACTTAAATATAATTGTATTATCCTATTTATTCATGTATTTATTTAAAGTATTTATTGATTGCTTATTATTTCTAAAATGATGAAAGGACAAAAATTCTACAAAACAAAAGAGAAGATCACTTTCATACATCATAGCAGAAAAAAAAAGAATTACAGATGAAAATATGATCAACAAAAAATCCTGCTGAAAAGTTTTTTTTCAGTGAAATTTTTTTTCATTTTATTAAAATGCTGATAAAAGTATTTTAGGATGGAGCTAGAAATATGTCTACAGTAATGTAGGGTTCAGCACTAAAAAGCTCTGGCGGTCTCAGAATAAAAATGGAAATACCCAAGCAACAACTTCCTGGCAACATGGTTTTTATGTCAGAGCATTTCATACAGAAGAATAAAAATTTTGTGCATATATAGACAAACACGAAACATACCAAAAGCAGCTCTTGTTTAGTGGAACTCTTTTGAAATGCTGACCTTAGAAGAGAATAATATGTAATAAAAATTATATTTTGCATTGAGTGCCATCACACTATGTAGTACTTGATTTATTATATTCAAACTCAAAGCATTTGAAACATGAATTATACTGGCAATGATTGCAAAATATCAATAAGAATACATATAATTTTATGTAAGCAGGTATAGAGATTTAATTCTTAATCAACATTTTTTGAAGATTTTATTTATTTGAGAGAGAGAGAGAAAGAGCACAAGCTGGGTAGAATGGCAGAAGAAGGAGAAAGAGAAGCAGACACCCCAATGAGCAGGGAGACCGATGTGGGGCTCAATCCCAGGATTCTGGGATCATGACCTAAGCTGAAAGCAGACACTTAACTGACTGAGCGACCCACACACTCCTTAATCAATATTAAGGCAGCTGCACACACTATAAATTTATGACCACAGACATACTTCTTGACAAAATGTTTCCCAGTGAAGCACCTTAAAAGTCATTTTCTGAATTAAACATGTTATTGTTTTTCTAATAAAAGGGAATAAAAGTAATAGTGCAAGGAAAAGACATTTATGTTTATTTAGAAGCAGAATCTCTGGAGGAAAAGAGAACCGTTGGAAGTTAAGAGGCAGGAAATATGCTCACATTGTTGGTCTTTGGAAATCTTCCCTCTTTCCTTCTTAGCACAAGGATAAGAGCCATCCAGACCCATGGGTTTAAAAGTCATTAAACCTTTGATGTCTACTAATGAGAGGATTTAAATATGTTTAATATTTATATTTGCATTATCAGAAGAAGGACCACTTGAGAATAAATAGGTACACAGTCATATTCTAAGCCATGGTAAGATTTTTAGGCTCATAAATTTGTAAACGTATTTCATTCTAATAATTAGAACCCAGTTCTTGTCTCAAAAATAGTAAGTAGCTAGATGCAGGAGATAGAATTATATCTGCATTAAGAAATACATCATGATTTTCAAAATAAGTAATTTCAAATATCCATTTTCAAATACACACAAAATTAATGTGCTTTCCAGAGTCCAGTATCCTTAAATCTCTCTTGTTTTTAACAATGTCTAATAAATAAGACATTAGAGTCATCTTGGCCATTTGCCAACTAAGCAGAGTATTAAATGTTTTGTAAGTCATTATCCTTCCTTGGTGGCATATTTCTTTCTGAGAAGGAACAACAATAAAAAAATTACTAGTACCTAGGAAAAGGAAGCAAATTTATTTTTCTTATTGTATATTTTAACTGTTTGTATGTTTTATTTACCATGTTAAACAAGTTATAAGCTATTTCCTGCTTCCAAGGAAGTTCAGTACTTTCAGAATCATCAAAGACCTTTTGTGTCTCTTGGGTGCCATTTAAAACGCACTATTTTGTAATTAACTTTGAGAGTTTCTTAATAAGTAGTTCTACGTGCCTAAGGGCCTCTTCCCGTTAGAGTCATTGACCAGGAAAGAAAGCATATCAAAGTACAGAATACCTCAAGTGGACATTGGTTTGTATGGATACCAGCATAAGTGATACATTATTATACACAAATATACATGCACAGTTATCTCAAATACTAATAGCCTGATAATAAAGATGATTTTGTACATTAGAATCTCGATAGCATGAATTTCAGTATCTTTTTGTAATACCTCATCATATTAAGTCTTGAAAAATTGGAATTTTCCTCTTTCTCGGTTAGACTATTTACTAAGTCTCCATAGACAGATGCCACACTGAACTGAACATATAGTAGGAAAGTAGTCCGTAGTCCTGACTTTGAAGTTTTAGTTGCCCAAAGGCAAAGTCGCTGTAGCATAGCCAGGATCCAGGGCAGTGCCCAGCTGAGCTAGATAACTATTTTGGCCTCTTCATATAGTATTAAGACCAAATTACTCCCCATTTTCAGAGAAAACACAGAGCATTCTTTCATAAGCCATTTTAATACATTTGGATTCATGAAGTTTACGACTGGTAAGGGATCTTGCGGATATAAATAACTGGCCTAGTTTATCCTTATAAACAACAGAACATACTCATTAATAGCAGAGCTATTGTGAAAAAACTGGTCTCTGGTCTTCCTATCCAGTAGGGTTTTCGCTGCTCTCTCATCTGGAATGGTTTATCTTTTATTATTTTGGATTCATTGTTTTGCAGTTCCAGGTATGCGAAAATGATAATTTTTCACAAATAAGCTGGAGTTGGGGGATTGGGGAAAATGAAATCAAAATTTACATGAGTCTAAAGAGAATTTCCAGCAGGTAACTGGTTAGAACTTGTCAGATTATTGTTTTCCGAAACTGTCACCAAACATACATCATGAATGTTCATAATGCCACTGAATTATATACTTCAAAATGGTTAAAATGACAAATTTTATGACATGCGTATTTTACCACAATAAAAAAAATTAATGCTGGGATGCCTGGGTGGCTCGGTCAGCTAAGCGTCTGCCTTCAGCTCGGGTCATGATCCCAGGATCCTGGGACCAAACCCCACTCTGGGCTCCTTGCCTAATTCTTCCTATCCCTCTCCCACTTCCCCTACTTGTGCTCTCTTGCTCTCTGTCAAAGAAATAAACAAAATATTTTTTTAAAAAAAGAGTGTGTTGCTGTCAGTACTATTCCCCACCTAAAACGTCTTCCCTCCAGTTGTCCAATATTTTCAATCCCCAGGTAAGTTCCATGTCTCCCATGACATTTTTCCAAATAACTCCAGTTTCTACATTATTTATATCCACTTAATAGTATCACAATTTTAATACTTATCAAATATTTCCATGTGTTTATATGAATTTTATCACTGAATAATTACAAGCTCTCTGACAGGAGACAATATATGTTATATTTCTTGGGATATCCATATATTCTCACTAGGACTGTCTATCCTAAAGTAGTAAGGACTAAACAGATGATTATTTTTCTTTTTTAAGATGATTTATGTATTTGATAGAGAGAGAGCATAAGCAAAGAGAGGGACAGAAAGAGAGAGAGAGAGAATCCTGAAGCAGACTCTCTGCTAAGCACAGAGCCCATAGAAGGGCTCCATCCTAGGACCCAGGGGTCTGAGTTGATATCAAGAGTACACCACTCAACTGACGGAGCCACCCAGCTGACCCTAAACAAATGACTCTAGAAATCAGCATGTCCTCTAGCAATAAGGTTTAGTTAATTCTACTGCAAGAATTATTAGCATGGAACTTGATATCTGGTTGGGTCACATGTCCGCTCATTTATTCTTTTATTCATTCACACTAATTAAAACATCTAGTATGTATCAGGCACTCTGTTGGGTGTTATTAACAAGACATAAGTAAGACAATCTGTCTTCAAGTTGCTCAATTCTTAAGAGGAGAGGAAAGCTGTAAACAATTAACTGTATTTCAATATGGTATGTATTATGTGTGAGGGTTTTTTTTTCTTTTTCTTTTTTTTTTTGGTTGAAGAAATGTCAATGACTCCTTAAAATAGTAGGCTCTGTAGTCAAAGATGGATACAGATACTCCTACCACTTAGCTAATTGTGATTTGCAGAGGCACAACCTTAACATTTCAGCTTCCTCCCCTGTAAAATGGGCATGAAAATAGTACCCATCTCAGTGGTACTATGAGGATCAAATGAAATGATGTATGTGTCATGCTTAGCACTGTGCTTAGCACGTTGTAAACACCCAATAAATATTAGCTCCCTTTTCTGCCTTAGCATACAATCCTGAAACAAAACTATGCTCTCTTTTCTGCAATCTGCAATCAGGTGTATACAGACGTGCATGAGAGAGAGAGTGTGTGTGTGTGTGTGTGTGTGTGTGTATACTACACAGTCAACTGTTTTATTGTCTCTAAGCACATTTGAGGTTTGGTACATGACAGTTAGGCGCATCTCCAGCACACTGGGATTTCTCTGTCAAATACACACTTTGAGTGTATCTGACTTCCTCTTGATTATAACTAACTGATGTGAGGGTAAGTGTATGATCTAAGGTTGTATCAATCTGGTTCGTTCTCTGGAGCATTTGATCACTAAAATGAAGATAGAGAAAAATGGAAGGTCTTTGAAACTGAGAATCCCTCATGGCAAAACTTTAGAGGGACTGTCCCTGAATTGCCCAAGTGCTACCCTTTTGGAGGTTTGAGTGTTCATTAGGTCTTTTGATTCCATTAGCTACGACGACATTCTTTCAATAAACCTCTCTTCACTTCAGTCACCAGAGTCAGCCACTATTACTTGAAAGTAAGCAAACCAGCAAGAAACAATACTGGAAAAGCATTCTCCTTTTGCTAGTATTGGCCAGATGGTTTCTTTTCCCACCAAAACCCTTGAGAATCTCCCTGAATAAGGTCTAATCAGTTATTCTATGCAATTGCTCTCCAACAAAATTTTAAAGGATAAATGGAAAAACATGTATTTGATTTCAAATTATTTTGCCTTCGACGACGGCTTTTACTCCAACATCTAAGACTTAAGGTGAGTCACTTCTCCATTCCTTTGTTTTCTCCATCAGTCAGTAGAAACAATGATACTCCTCTGACTTAACTCATAATGAATTCTGTGAGTTCATATCCACATGTGAATTTCATAAGAAAAAGGGAACCAGCTCTACATTTATTGAAAGCATGTAAGGCCTCTGTTCCCTTCTGTAGAAGGGGAGGTGTCTGGACTATTTAGTCTCTAAGGGACCTGCATTAGCTAACTCATTCTGCCACTCTGATCAACAGAACACTGATAGAAGAAATATTAACAGGATATAGAAAAGACTAATCATGGAAGAAATGCAGAGAAATTTCATTTTTTCAAATATCCTAAATATTCAAGGATGAAGGAGAAGAATATCCATGTAATAATACAGACAATACTGCAAGACTAAAAGATATGTACAGCATTTTTAAAAAGTCCTATCTACTTTATACTATATGAAGAAACAATATTTGATTTACCTTTAACTTCTGACTAGAGCTGCTGCTGCGATTGCTCCAAATGTTGTAACATATCAAATAGCCGTGCCAACAAATTATTTTTTAAAGGAAAAAAGGAGACAGACCTCACTCGTAAGACATTTATGCTCATTTTCCCACATCTTTAAAAAGTTTACTACTCTTACTTAACTCATCTTGAGTTGTTAGAGGTTCTCAAACATGTGTGGTTCAGAATTTTGCATTTGGTGGTCCTAGTTAAGCCCCAGAGAAAACCAATCTCTATAATAAAACTGATATTTCATAAGACTCACAGGACTCAATTAGCATAGGATCTGAATTGCCTCTTACTCTGGGGGAAGGGTCAGAATTCCAATCATTTATATGATGTGAACACAAATTTTAAAAAATTGTCATGTAATTAGGTCTTTAATTAATTTACGGAATGACAGATGGACATAAGCCTTATTTTCTGAAAATATAGAGTTTGTTATTACAAATGCTATATAAAGCAAACTATTACCTAAAAAGTTAATATATATTGACATGTACACATACAAAATTTTAACATAATGATTGTATGTGTGCATATAGGGATTGCATATGCATAAGAATTCATGTTTATATATGTATATGTGTATATACATATATATCTATATATAAATTAAAACTGAAAAGTAACTGTTTTCTCATAAATAAGACAAAAAATTTATTAGCTAGTACTCAACTTCTAGATCATTTTTTTCCTAGTTATATTCCCACCCCGGAGTAATACATTATACATTTTTTAATTATTTCAAATTATTTGAAATGATTTGAACTCCCCAAAGCATAAATGGGATTTTGTTATGTTTTGTTCTGTTTTGTTTCTTGCTGTCCTGTGGTTGGTGGGATGCAAGGGGAGGGTGTGAGAACGGGATGTTATCATATAATGGAAACTAAGTTTCTGGAGTTGTGGTATGCTAGTGGTTTTCAAAGAGCCAAACTTTGCTTTTCATTTCAAATCATGAAAGTCTCTTTTGTAGCCCATATTTCTCCATTATAAATTGATCACTTAAACTGGCAAGTGCAAAATCACTCTTTGTATGCTTCTGATAAGCTTGCAAGCCTTCTCCAAATACATATGCAGCTCTGAAGAAGGACCCACTGCTCTTTCCTAGGAACCAAAAATCCTGTTTGTCCCAGGAGAATTAGTAGAAACAAAGATCATGTGGAGCCTAATAAATGTCTTATATCCAACCATAAAACCATTTACCCTCAGGGTGCCTGGGTAGCTCAGATGATTAGGCATCTGCCTTCAGCTCAGGTCATGATCCCAGGGTCCTGGGATGGAGCCCTACATGGGGCTCTCTGCTCAGCAGGGTGTTTGCTTCTCCCTCTCTCTCCCCACTGTCCGCCCTGCTTGTGCTCTCTCACTCTCTCTCTCAAATAAATAAATAAAATCTTAAAAAAAAAAATGTACCCTCTTTTGCAACTGCATTTCTCTTTTTTGTGAAATCATTCTGTAAGGCTGTGCTAGTCTGGTGTTTACAGTTGGGTTTCTTTTTTCACTTTCAAACAAGGCAGTCAGCCAACGTTAAACACTGCCTACTTCAAGCAAATTGTCCTTTTCTCTCTGTCAACATTTTTGTTAAAGGAAAAGAACATGAGTAAATGCAATGTTTCTAACACCTTTAAAAGGAAACTGTGAGCCTCAGGCAAATCAAGCAGCAGAGAAATTCTATTGAGAAAGTGACAATTCCTAGTAGGTAATCACTATACATCATTTCCTGGAATAGTGCTCCCTCAGTTCTTACTTTTTTTTTTTTCCCTATATTTGTGGTTGCTGACTTGACCATGTATGCAGCTTTGAACCAAAAATAGGTCATGGCCATGGCCATTTATTCATTAACTATTTTAGATATAAATTACTAAACAATCAAAAAACAGCCATTATTATTATGATAGGCACTAAGTCCTTTACAGTGCAAAATCCCATTTAATTCTCACAGCAACCCATTCAGGTTTCATTTTTTTCTTTCTTTCTTTCTTTCTTTTTTTTTTTTAGTGAAAATATTGGGGCTGTGGGAAACTAAGTATCTTATGTAAGGTAATTACTAGCCGTCGAATGGCATCATTGCCAAAGTCCAACTCAGGCTGCCTAAGTCATGCACTTAACCAATACATTGAGTCCATGTATTTTAGATGTAGCTTTGGAAATATATATGTACATATGGAAATATGGAAATATATGTGTACATGTATACATGTACATATGTGTATACATGTAATAGATATGTATGTATGTATCTAGTTATGCATAGATGCATGTGTGCATGTATCTATGCATATTATATTTATTTGTATTGGCAGCTTACAATCTAGATGGAAAAAGAGTAGAACACTATATAATCAGGGGAGTACATAATTGTCAAAGTAATAGTATAAAGCAGGTTTTAAAAATATTTTTCCAGCAAGCCCTATCTGCAAAACATATTCTCAACCCACAGACTTTAGCTTAGATTAAAATGAGCCCAAATAATAATTAATTCTAGTTTGGTGGCTTTAAGTTCATCTCTTTTCCTATATAAGAAAACAAAGAAAGGCAAGTACCAAACATTAGCATTATAATGTGAACTGTGTAAGTCATTCATTTATTCAACAAAAATTTTTCCAAGAGAAATGATGAAGAAAAAAAAGTCAAGGCCTTTGTTTTCATAGTTTCCTGTCTGGTGGAAGAGACAGACATTAATCAAATAACCATATATATAAAATTTTAGCCAAAGTCACTGCTATAAGGAAGTACTATGAGGACATAATGTAGAGGCATTTGTCAGGAATATCAATCAGGTTTCCCTTAAGTAGCAGTACTTGATTATAGATTGGAAAAATGAGGAAGACAAAAATGATGGAATATGCTCCAGAGAGAGACAATAGGTTGACTCTGGGTGTTCAGCGACTCTGGTGGAAAGAGCAAAACTAATGGGATGCCTGGGTGGCTCAGTAGGTAAAGCGTCTGCTCTCAGCTCAGGTCATGTTCCTAGGATCCTGGGATCCAGCCCCATGTTGGGGCTCTCTGCTCAGCAGGAGCCTGTTTCTCCCTCTCCCTTCTGCTCCCCCCTGCTGGTATTCTCTCTCTCTCTCTCTCTGTGTCAAATAACTAAATAAAATCTTAAAAAACAAAACAAAATTAATGAGAAACATAGAAGATCATTGTGGCTGAGAGGGAGTCAAGTTTAAGCGGGACACTGGGTGGGGGGAGTGGTAAAGAACACAGTCTAAGATAAGGCAAGAGGTAGGTGGGGTAGCTAACAATTTGTTCTAATTCAAAAAATTATCAATAAAAGCGGAAATAGCTATTACATACAAACATCATGTAACTGATTTTATTACAACATGCAAGTTGGTTACTATTACTATTAATAATGGTTTCATCAGAATGCAGAGAAAGAGAGTGCACCAAGGATCTCCGTAGAACGGCACACTTTCATGAAGAGGATGGGACTTCATTAGCCTTAAAATGATGGGTATTGATTAGACAGATGAAGAAGAAAAAAGTAGGGAGCCAAAAATGGAGCTAGACATAGGAGTAGTTATTGACCTAATGGAATCCTGATAGCTTAGTGCCTTTACTCAGAGTAGACCTGTGCTTTTTCATTCTGGCAAATGCCTATTTGAATGGTGTTGACACCCTAGTCTACAGCTCCCTTTGTTCATGCTTCATCTTTTGGACAGCTTGCATCAGCTTATTATGTTAGTTCTAGACAAAATTCTGTATGCTAGCTTCATCTACTGAACAGGTCCAATTGTCTATGTGTATGTGGGCAGAGGGACTCAGGAAAAGAAGAGCTCAAACTCAAACAGACATTCTCCTTGTATCCAGCTTGTACTACTTTCCAGATGGGGGCACAAAACTGATGGGCTCCAGGGGTGAGGATGAAGGGAGAATACAAACAAGAGCAACAGTAGAGGACTACATATTTTATTTGCTCAGCATCTATGTCATACTGACATCCAGCGATCCCAAAACAGCATGTTGTTTTGCAGCATGACAGAATAAAGCTTCTATCTAAAGAGCTGTGCTATCAAGTTCACAACCATCATGCATACTCTCAACTCTACAACTTGTTTTCAATATCATGCATAGTCAGCCTTACGAAGTTATTTATTAAATAATGACATTTTATATAAAATTGTGAAAATGATAATGTACAAAAATACTCTAGAAAGCACAGAATAATTTTTATAGCTAATGAAAAGAAAAACAGTATATTTTTAATTTCACTTTCCTACATCAAAGATATGTAATAATCCTTTGTAATTAAAAAGAAAAATAAAAGAAAATCTATGTTTAGCAATAGAGGACGGTTTAAAAAATTATAGTTCATCCACATAATGAAATATTCTGTAATGGCTACAAAGAATGAAGTACACATTTATGTGTTGACTTGGAACTAACAAAACAGACTGCTTATTTAAAAGATCAAGGTCCATAATAGTATGTGTAGTTTGGGCCAAAGTTAGGTACACATATGTGCATGAAAATATTCTGAAAAGGTAAGAACCGGTTAAGGAGTTATGTCTGGGAAATAGCACTAGAGGTCTAGAGCAAAATGAAGATTTGCTTTTCATTGATCTATTGTTTTGTTGACTATTTTTTAAATGTGCATATACTTTTTTATAATATTAAAAATTAACAAAACTTTGTTCTAAACATTTATTTTTATAAAGACCTAGGCAAAAAAAAAAAAAAAAAAAGTGTAAAACCAGAAAGATCTATGCAGTAAACCATAGTGAACTTTTACTACATTTTCCTTCCTTTCTTCATCTGTCCCAAAGTCTGATGTTATAGACTCAAAATAAGCACAACAGTATAACTGTTGGCAGGCAAGATAAAAGCTTTGGTTCCTCCTCCAATTTCTTTCCATGGCCATTAAATTTCTCCTCTCCAGTTTACATAGCTGAGCAAATGGTTAGAGATTGGAGATTTTTTTATAAACAAAAATCTTTGCTGGCTACAATTTTCATTTGCTTATTTTATTACTCAGTCTATCCTGAAATAGAACCCCAAATTATTACCCATTTTGTTGTTCATCTAACTAAAAGCAAATTTCAAACTGATATACAACTTCTTGAAGACTTTTTTAGTCTTCACTAGACATGCTTCTAAGAGTCATGGAATATTTTAAAATTTGATTTCCCAATATTAAATAGCCATTCAATGGAATGACTACATCAAATTATCTTAGTCTTCCCAAGTCATGTTTCACCCAAAACTCTTATCCAAAACTTCATGGGTTATAAACTGGTATTGGCTCAGTTGATTTTATAAACAACTTTGAATTTTTTTTAAAAATCTGAATTTCTGTTCCTCATTTCCTACTCCCAACCCCAAAAACTCATGCCTATCTTAACTATGTGATGTTCTTACAAATCAAAGCATTCTTTGCATTATTAGTCTTAAGAAAAAGTCTATAGAAAAGTTTTACAAAATTCTTACAAAGTTCTTCTGGGACAGACATGACAAAAATCCAAAAGTTTTTTTTCCTTTAAATCACCATGATCTTCCTATAATGTAGATAAATTCTTTTTTAAAAAAGAATTTATTTATTTACTTGAGAGAGAGCGAGAGGGAGGGGAGAGAGTACAAGCACAGAGATGGAGGAGTAGACTCCCCGCTGAGCAGAGAGCCTGACATGGGCTCTCATAGGACTTTCAGATCCTGACCTGAGCCAAAGGCAGACACTTAAACAACTGAGTCACCTAGGCACCCCGATCTAGAAAATTCTAATGAAGAGTGAACTGAACTCGATTCTCTTGCTACATAATCAAAGAACAGCAAATTTCTCAAAATTGGTTCAACTTAACATTTGCACATATTCTGATAATGAAATTAAGAAACTAATTCCACTTACAAAGCATTAAGAAAGTATAAAATATCTAGAAATAAATTTAACCAAAGAAGGCAAATCTTGTTTGCTCAAAAGTATAAAAGATTGTTGGAAGAAATTAAAGAGTTAAATATATGTAAGGACATTCCATGTTCATAGATTGGAAGATTTATTATTGTTAAAATGATAGTACTCCCCAAATTGATCCTCAGATTCAATGAATTTCCTGCCAAAATTCTAACAGCCTTCCCTCCCCCCCCCCACCCCTCAGAAATGGACAAGCCAATCCTAAAATCATATGGAAATGTAAGTGATCCAGAATAGCCAAAACAATCTTGGGAGAGAACAAAATTGTAGGACTCATAGTTCCTGATTTCAAAACTCTTTATAAAACTACAGTAACTGAAACAATGTGACACTAAAAAAGGGTAGGCATATAGATCAATGCAAAGAACAGAGGGTCCAAAAATAAACCCTTACATCTATGATCAAATGATTTACAAAGAGTGCCAAGAAAATTCAATGAGAAAAGAGTAGTCTTTTCAACAAATGGTGCTGAGACAACTGAAGATCCACATGTATTTTCATAACTGAAAATACACTTGAAGTGAACCAAAGAGCTAAATATAAGAACTAAAATTATAAAACTCAAAAAAAAAAAAAAAAGAAGAAGAAGAAGAGTGAACTTTCATGACCTTGGGTTAGCCAAAGATTTCTCAGATAAAATATCAAAAACACAAAAATAACAGAAAAAATAAAGTGGACTTATCAAAATTAAAAACTTTAACATTTTAAGGTGCATCATCAAGAAAGTGAAAAAACAACACACAGAATAGAAGAAAATATTTGCAAGTCATATTCCTGACAAGGGACTTACACCTAGACAATATAAAAACTGCTATCATGCAATAATGAAATGACAAATAATCCAATTCAAAAAGGGCCATGAATCTGAGTAGACATTTCTCTAAGAAAATACATGGAGACAATAAGCTTATGAAAAGATGCTCATCTTTAGCTGTTATGGAGATGTAAATCAATCAAAATGAAGTGATATCACTTCATTAGCTCTAGTGTGGCTATAATTTTAAAAATGGGTGGGGGAGATTGAGAGACAGAGAGAGAGGAAAAGAACAAGGTTTGATGAGGATGTGGAGAAACTGGAATGCCCATGTATTGCTGGTGGGATTATAAAATCATGGAGTTACTATGGAAAATAGTTTGGTCTTTCTTCAAAAAATTAAAGACAAAAATATAAACATATACACCTAGAAGCATTTCCACTCCTAGGTATATACCAAGACAAAATGAAAACATGTTTACATGAAAAGTTGTAAGAGAATGTTTGTAGCAGCATTATAGTAGCCAAAAAAGTAAATCCACCCCAATGTCCATCAACTGATGAATGAATAAGTAAGAGGTGGTATACCCATACACTGGAGTATAATTAGGCCATGGAAAGGAGTGAGTGTTAATACATGCCACACCAAGGATGCGCCTTGAAGGCATGGTGCTAAATGAATAAACACAAAAGGTCACATATTGTACGATTCTATTTCTATGAAGTGTCCAGAATAGGTAAGTCCATAGAAACAAAATGTAGATAATTAGGGGTTGCCAAGGACTAGAGGAGGGAGGAACTAGTTGTGACTGCTAACGATTCTGTGGTTCTTTTTTGAGTGACCATAATGTTTTATTATTAGGTAGTGGTGAGACTTGCACTTATTGTGATCAGACTAAAAAACACTGAATCGTACACTTTAACATAGTTAAAATGGAGGGGAAAACAGTTTGTGGATTTCGCTCTATGTAAATTTTATCCTGATAAACCTAACATGAGCGAAAGAGATTCAGCAACAATTATTTTTAAGAACTTTTGAAAGACTGGTTAGGTGGAGAAAGAAAACTATCAGCACCCAACTTTATAACTAGAGTTCGTCACAGATGTTATTTGATATAAATATGCTAGGACCAATCGATCACTGCTACTGGATAAAGACAACACAATTAGTGACAGTCCAATAGAGCCATCTCCATAAACAGAGAGGTAGGAAACAGCAAGGGACTAGTACATTCATACTTTGTACAACAGTCACTTTAAGAAATGCTGTCCTTGGGCGGCACCTGGGTGGCTCAGTGGGTTAAACCTCTGCGTTTGGCTCAGGTCATGATCCCAGAGTCCTGGGATCCAGCCCCGCATCAGCTCTCAGCTCAGCGGGGAGCCTGCTTCCCTTCCTCTCTCTCTGCCTGCCTCTCTGCCTACCAAATAAATAAATAAAATCTTAAAAAAAAAAAAAGAAATGCTGTCCTTGTAGAACCCATGGCTCGGGTAAAAATGTTGGAAGTGAATGAAAGGGCCCCATAAAGATTAAAGTCTTACTTTGAAGGCTTCTACCTATGAATAGCCACTCAGCCAGAGAAGGAGCTAGCAAGAAAAATCCTGCCTCCATGCTGTGGACACCAGCCACAAAGACAGAAGTTCCTCTGAAGACCCTTCTCAAGTTATTATGCACCAATCTAGAAGACCCAGTATGTTCACAGCAGTGGGGAGAGGAGGCACATGAGGACTTCCACGGAAAACCTACAGCTTAATTAGTCACAGGGTCCCGGGCAGAGAAAAGACAACAATACCACAATGAGGCACTTTATCATCAGATTGATCAAAAACCTGGGCATGGGTGTGTTGCTATTTTTCATTCATCCATTCAACAAATATTTACTGAGCAACCACCTAGCACAGGTACTGGGGGTTACAAGAGAATAGTTATCTTTGCATTACATTCTTTTGTGGGTATCTAGAAGAATGTAAAATGACAGGATCTGCTTACAGCCTTGCAATGACTCTCCATTTTTCTGAGAACAAAAGCCAAACACTTTACAATGGCCTATGAGACTCTAGAGGACATGGGCCCCACCCCCACCAAGGGCACACCTTTACCTCTCTAACCTCACCACCAGCTTTCTCACTTCACCTGCTCTACCACAGTCATTGGTTTCTTTGGTAGTTCTTTTTTTTTTTTTTTTAAGATTTTATTTATTTATTTGACAGAGAGAGATCACAAGTAGATAGAGAGGCAGGCAGAGAGAGAGACAGGGAAGCAGGCTCCCTGCTGAGCAGAGAGCCCGATGTGGGACTCGATCCCACA